>NC_056666.1:87241005-87566005 GCF_018350195.1 Panthera tigris
GAATAAACTACATCATTCTAACAAGCCAGAAGAAAGAAAAGGCAAATAATACTGGAATGTACTTGCGTAGAATCATTTCATTTTGCAGCCTTGATCAGCCCAGGCTTTTTTCTGAATTTGAATACTAGATTTTGCTGGCCTAGCTTAGAAACTATAAATAGAATCTTCAGTGCATCAGACCAGTGATGTCACAGAGGCCTTGGAAATCTCTTCTCTCACCTGTAACTAAAGCACAACTCCTGTTTCTACTGTTCTCATTCAATTACAGTAGCAGGATGTAAAAGGGACATAAATGAGATGATTTATTGCTGTGGGTGGTGTTTAAAATCTGAATGTTTTAAATTTGATGGAGCAATGAAGAATGGAGCAAGCTGTGGAGCTGCTCCGGCTAATCAAGGGTAGAAAGATATAACAGTGGTTTGTATTGGTTGGTGTGGCATAGTGTGCAGTGATTTTGTTGATGGGATGTATCTTGATTAGAGGGGTTCTTTTGATTTAGATTCATATCTTTAAAAGTACCTGAGTTAATTTTTTTTGTAAAGAATTTAATGACTGACCACCTATCCCAAGTTTAAAGTACTGTGTTCATATAACTATATTATAATCAGCTGCATTATGAAAAATATTCTTTGTTTTCTTCCAGTGTGAAAAATTCAAATTATTGTCTCCCATCATATACTGCTTATAAGAACTATGATTATTCAGAACCTGGCAGAAACAATGAACAGCCAGGCCTCTGCGGCCTAAGTAACTTGGGAAATACGTGTTTCATGAACTCAGCTATTCAGGTAGGTCCTTTCCAAAGTGAAACTCATGTGTTTCATGGAAATCAGCAATAAAAGAAGAGTAAACTTTTACATATCAAAACATAAGTATTATATATGTTTTGAAAGTTTCTGTTTTCGTGGAAGATTTAAGCATGTATATTTGAGTCACTCATTCTAGTGCTAGTATCATTATCATGTTCCTCAATTAGGTGGCATATGACTGATTACCACATGGTGGAAGATTAACTATCACTTCATGCAAAAATATAATTTCAAACAGAAAACCTAGACTCTTAAAAAAAAAGAAAGAAAGAAAAACACCACATGAGATCTCTCCTTTACATATTCAGTAGAAATTTCATGCGTTTTTTGGACATCTGTGGGAATGTTAGAGAATGAATCTTTTATGGTCACCAGTCCTCTAACTCTAAATAAATTTATTTTTAAATCTTTTTTTTTTTTAAACTTAATATGAAATTAAGATTTTTTTTAATGAGAAAATTCTGTGAACCTCCTTTTGCATACATATTTTAACAAATCACTTTCCCTTAAAGATCTTTTAATTTTGGGGATATAATTGATCACTGCCCCTTTTTTCCCTTTGTCTCTCCATGGAACTCCCCTTTTCTTCCTGCTCTGTCTATATCCTCTTCCAACTTGTTAAATATTTATGTCTTTGATCGACTTTGAAGTAATGACAATAATCTATATATTTTTTAATATCTCACTGTTTATAAAATTAGAGCTGGTTGTTTCATTCCCCTTTGATAAAATTCTGTATTTCAAAAAGCCCAAAATAATGGTATACTATTTTTGATATTTCAATTTTAACCTTTTTTTTTTTTTTCTTTTGGTCCTTTGTTTTGGGGTGTTTTTTGTTTTTGTTTTGCAAATTCTGAAATTTTATTTTTAAATATGAATTTTTTGTTCTCTATTCATATTTTAATAGTAAATCTCCTATGCCCACGTGTCATCCTACAAAGATATAGATTACATATAGAGTATGGATTAATTAAGGACATTATTACAATTCTTTTTCACTAAGAATAGTATACGACTCTTAACCACCCAAATTTCTAAATAAATCCTTTTGTACTTTGGCATTAATCAATTTGTCTCCTAAATTAACCATTGCCTTTGCAGCATTCTTGGAAAATTAGAACTTAATTGTCATAATTCTCTAGATCAGGAATTGGAAATCTTTTAGAAATGCATAGAGGACATAAATATGCTTAATTTCTGATTTCTTGGTTTAGAGTTGAGCCACTCAGGAAATAGCCTTTCTGTTCAAGCATATACTGTGTAAGGTTAATAAACTCTTCCTAAACCCTCTTTGATGAGTAATATTACTTATACTTTAATGTGAATTTTTTTATTCAAAATTATTTTTCTGGGATCCTAGCACTAAATAAGCAATTTTTTAAAACATTTACCTTTATTTTTCTGGGAGAGGAGAATGGGAACATCATCTGAGAACAAGTCAAAACATATTATTATCCTGACAGCTATTTAGATAAAGTGTGTGGGTGCTGAGCTTACAGAGACAGGAACAGGCCAGACAGGTTCTCATTTTATTTGGGTATCTGTTGGACTACTCTACCTGACCTCTGAACATCATCTTTAACACCATCTCTGGAAAATGTTTTATATAAATGGTGGTTTCATCAGTACCAGAAAACCCTGTTCTTGTGTCACCAGGTCATAATTTTTGTATAACTCCTATCCTTGCACTGCCAAAATTATTTTGGTTCTAGACACTTGATGAAAACTTGAGAAATTTTTTTTGTTTTCTTTTTAATCTAGTGTAGAAAACCAATCCTGATGCTTTCTCATAAGGATTAAGAAAATAATTTTAACACTATAGGCACTAAAAAATTTGAGTCTCTCAGAAGAGAACGAGTTCATGTTCATGCTAATCATTCAGAGAAAGCTCTGGCTTTCATTCAAACTGAGTTCCTTTGAAGGGATTATTACATTCTAATTACCTCTGCCTTTGATATAGTCTTTAGTGTTTTGTTTCCAGATGGTTATAATTTCTCAAAAATGAGTATTAAAATTAAATCTTCTAATCATTTATGTTGAGCTGAATTTGGCATTTGTTGAACTTTCTTGTATATGTTTAAGGTATCAGAAACTTCTATTAGTTTTTGCCTCACTTTAAAGCAGTGTTATTACAATAAGTTGGTAGGTCTATTGCTGACCATCTCTTAATGTTATATCGCCTTCACATGTTTCATTTCAGTTGAAATTAGATTCATGAGGGTGAGGTTTGTTAGGGTGATAGTTTGTTACTTTCTTGTACTAGTCATAAAATAAGAAAAACTTTTGATGAAAACTTAAGGGATTTAAAATTTTTAAGCAGTGGATATTATTTCATGTCTGTGTCTTGGCTGGAAATTGTATTTTCTCTAAAATAAAAATCTCTACATCAGTTTGGGTAAGAGAAAAAGATGAGTTTTTATTTTTGCTACTTTTGACTTTTAATCTAAATCCACAGTTAGAAAAGCTAGTACTAGTTTCATTTTCTTAAAGCTTTTGTGATTTTTGATTGGTTAGATGTCCACTCTCAACCTGAAAACTCACCATTAAAGGGAATACAAAATGTTGGTAGCCTTTATCCCTGTTTCATGAACATGTATGTAAGTTGTTAGGTCTACAGATGAAAGGGGTAAAAGATAACTAATAGAGTAGATTTTTTTAAATATTTTTTTTAGATACTATTTCCTCAATTATCCTTATTTTCCAGTTTTCTTGTAATACCTGTGAAGTTGAAGACAATTCATGAGCTTCAGAAATATTCCAATATTTCTCCTGATAATTTGAATTTCAATGTAACTTCTTATATTTACCAATCCTAAAAAATGCATAGACATTTTAGTATCTCAGGCAGTATAATTACTGATATATTTTAAAAAATGTGAGTGGAAAGCGTACCTTTTTTTTTTTTCTATGTGAGAATGGATTATGCTTATTAAGCTATCAGTAGCCTTGAGGTAATGAAATCTTTTGGCTTCTTATGATTAAAAACTAAGTGGCACCAATCTTATTATGAATTTAATATTATTAGTGTTATTTAATTATATTGGTATTCAAGATTTTGTCTGATGTAATGGTATGAATGAATATTAAATTTTTTTGATAGTAGTACTGCCATATAGTTCTAATTTCTTAAGTTAATATTTATTGAATGTCAAACATGTGAGATACTTTTGGACATAAATCCTGACCTCATGAAGATTATAGTCTAGATAATTTGATTTTCACACTTTCTGTATTTCATTATGAAAATCTTTTTTTTTTTAATTATTACTATGAAAAGTTTAATTCTATCCTCTTTTTAAACAGATGCAGTGAAGTTGTTTTGGGTAAAGGATGTGGAGTCCCATCTGCTTTCTCTTACTTTCTTTTCTTAATGGCCCCAGAAGCATTTTCATGGGATTCTAAGACTCGAAGGAACAGTCTAAAAACTATATTATAGCAAGAAAAAAAGAAAAGAACACATTAAAAACTAATAATATAGATTAGGAGCACAGACTATAGAGTTTCACTGTCTGGATTGAAAATAGGTCTCTCCTATTTATTAGCTGTGTTGCCCTGTTTACATTATTTCCACAACTCATTTTTCTCATGGGGAAAATAATAGTACCTGTATCTTAGGAATTTCATGAGGATTAAATGAGTTGAATATAAAGCTCTTAGAATAGTGACTGGCACATCATAAATGAGTAGGCATTAGGTTAATATTTTATCTTCTTTTTTTTTTCTTTCAATTCAGGGAGCTAAGCAGAGTGACTCTGGAAAAAAGTCTACCTTCAATAACCCCTGTATTTGTTCCCCTTTCCTACAAGTCTTATTCCACTTGGGTTGAACCTAGTGAATGAAGAAAGAATTAATTATATTTTTAAATTATTTTTCACTCAGTATTATTGTAATAATGGTATTTATCATCTCCATTTCTGAACTGTGTTTAACTCTCCCTACACAAACTGATAGGCAAGGAATATAATAATGAAGAACTCTTTGTGCATATTTAGTCTTCAGAGAGCTCAAAATTCTTGAGATCAGGTTATCCCTGGCCTCAGCCTCCTCAGTAGTTATGATTGTAGGCATATACCACCATGTCCCAGTGGTACAAATAAGTTAGCAAAATAGTTTTCTAATGTCCTAAATCTTTGAGAGAATGTTTAGTTATAAAAGTTTGCATTATTGGAGGTAATTTTAATTAGCATCAGTTGAGTAGATTCAGGAGCACTCCAACCCTTGTCTTTTTCATTGTCAAGGCCTAGGAGGCTCATGATTGGCTTCCTGGAAGAAGCAACTCTTCAGATGGATTTGAAGCAGGGAAGTGATATGGTCTTTTCCACTGGAAGGCAGCATGGCGTAAGATGGTTGTTTTCAAACTCTTTACTTGGAAGTAATAGGGCTCCTTACTGTAGGAAGTCATTGAAAAAAAAATAATCGAGGGTCTGTTCTGTCATATAGTGTAAAATCAGTTGTGATTCCAAGCATTTTTAAAGTCAACTTTTTTATCATTATTATTATTATTATCTGTTGGATTAGGAAAAAATCTATTCAATAAATTCAGAAGAATGTTAAATAGAAAGCTTAAAGTTTATTTTTCAAATAAACAGAATGAGTAATACACAGAAATAACATTTTTTTAAGAAACTAAAATCCTATAATACCGTGAAACAGTGGAAAAGATATTACTGAAGGTATTATTTTTGTGTTGTAGTACTTTATAGCTTTGCATATGATGAAGTATAATGCTGTTCTTCTCTCACCCTGAGACATTCTTTTTGCATTAATTGGAACACCAATTCTTAGAAGCCTGGTTTAACATGAAGCTAATTTTGTTTAGCCAAATTTATAGTTAAATAAATGAAATGGTTTTCATCAAAAAAAGAATCATTTAACCCCTGAGACACAAGAATTTAAAAAAAAAACAGTTGAGGGGCGCCTGGGTGGCTCAGTCAGTTGGGCGGCCGACTTCGGCTCAGGTCATGATCTCGCGGTCTGTGAGTTCGAGCCCCGCGTCGGGCTCTGTGCTGACAGCTCAGAGCCTAGAGCCTGTTTCAGATT
The DNA here is from genome assembly GCF_018350195.1 of Panthera tigris. Lineage (NCBI taxonomy): Eukaryota > Metazoa > Chordata > Mammalia > Carnivora > Felidae > Panthera > Panthera tigris. The sequence goes on from NC_056666.1 coordinate 87,246,855, forward strand.
CTGTGTCTCCCTCTCGCTGACCCTCCCCTGTTCATGCTCTGTCTCTCTCTGTCTCAAAAATAAATAAAACGTTAAAAAAAATTTTTTTTTTAAAAACAGTTGAGGATCTTGAGGAAATGACTTCTTCTAATAAACAGAGAATATAGCTAAAAATTCAAATATTTCTTCATAGGGCAGATTTTTAAAAAATGATAAATGGCATACAATATTATGTTAGTTTCATGTGTACTACATAATGATTTGATATTTGTATATGTTACAAAATAATCGTCTGTCACCATGCAAAGTTATTACAAAATTATTAACTGTATTCCCTATGCTGTACTTGACGTATCTAATACAGGAAATTAAAATCAGTTATTTGAGTTCCTCCCATATTATGTGCCAAAAATTACATGGCACTATCATCAAAAATATGTTGAATCATCTATCAAATGGCAGCTCACTTGGGTCTTCTTTCCATTTTGATGTAAAATGGAAATGACCTTACTTATATTAGAACCATTCACTTTCTCAACACAGATACCAATGTTTTTACTTTTCTCTTTGTTTGAGCTAGGGTAAGAGAGAAGTCACCCCTTCTTTCAGAAAGAGAAAGGAGGATGCACCCGGGTGGCTCAGTCAGTTAAGTGTCTGACTCTTGATTTCAGTTCGGGTCATGATGTCACGGTTCGTGAGTTTGAGTTCCCACTGTTAGCACAGAGCCTGCTTGGAATTCTCTCGCTCAGCCCCTCCCCTGTTTGCACGTTCTCTCTCTCAGAATAAATAAACTTAAAAAATAAATAAACTTGGAAAAAAAAAAAGAGAAGGGGGTGGAAAAGGAAAACCTGATTTGTCAGGCATTTTATTTGGAGGAAGAATATATATAGCATAGTTCTGTAAGAATATAGTTTTCATGACTGGGGGAGAAATGGTATCTTTAAAAGAATGACTTGAACCTGTGTAACTTGGCTCATAGTGATTTTTTTGTCATGAAAACATGCCTTCTTAAAATTAAAAAAATTTTTTTTTTAGTTTTTAATTTACATCCGAGTTAGCTAGCAACAATGATTGCGGGAGTAGATTCCTTAAGAAAAGATGCCTTTCTTAAAATCAGATACTGAAGCAATCAAACTTATTTGTCTGCTCTTCACATTTTCTGAATGAAAATACAAATTTCTCTAGGATTAATGCTTCAACTTCTGAATTAATATAGACTTAAATGTTTTATCTGCCCCTAATTCTATAATAGGAAATGACATTAAGTATAGATTGTGGAGAAATAGAGGGATGATTTCAAGGAGTTGTAAATAATTACACCTGATTCTAATACAGAATTGTTTCTACATTATTCTGGCTATAAAAAGATCAACACCAATTTACATATACTCACTAGGAAGGATTACTTACAGTGATCACACCTTGTAGCAGTGGTTAATACAATCAGACTAAAATATCTTGTATTGATTTTTTTTTTTTTTAATTTTTAAGTAATCTCTATACCCAACATGGGGTTCAAGCTCACAATCCCAGTTTCAAGGTCCACATGCTCCATGGAGTGAGCCAGCCAGGTGCCCTTCTTGTAATGATTTTAATAATTGTTGTAAGGATATTTATTTGTAGGGGCACCTGGGTGGCTCAGTCAGTTAAGCATCCAATTCTTGATTTTGGCTCAGGTGATGGTCTCAGTTTGTGAAATCGAGCCCCTGTTCCAGGCTATGTCCTGACAGCACAGAGCCTACTTGGGAGTCTCTGTCTCATCTCTCTGATCCTAATCCGCTCATGCTCGTGCTCTCTTTCTCTCGAAATAAACTAAAAAAAAAAAAAAAAAAAGGTATTTATGGGGTGCCTGGGTGGCTCAGTTGAGCGTCGAACTCTTGATTTTGGCTCAGGTCATGATCTCTCAGTTCATGAGTTTGAGACCCACGTCAGGCTTCATGCTGACAGCACGGAGCCTGCTTGAGATTCTCTCTCTCTTTCTCTCTCTGCCCCTCCTGCTCACTCACTCACTCTCTCAAAAATAAACATTTTTTTAAAAAGGATGTTTATTTGTAATCAAAGGAAAATGTAAGAAATGTCAATCTATAATTTATAACAATAACTACAACTTTCCTCCCTTCTAAAAATAAAAACCAAAAAAAAAAAAAGTGGAAGTGGTTCCAGATTTACTTCTATCACCTAAAAATCAAACAGTTGATTTTCTTGATGGCAGAATGTTTTCTAAGATCTATTTCCTCCTTTATTAAATATACACTAATATTCAACACTTTATAGTTGGAAGATTCTAAAATGTGTCAGGCTTATAGTCTAAATTCTAAATTGCTATTATGGAATAGTGTCACTAGAAAATATAGGATATTGGACTGATAGAGCCTTAAGAAAAGGAAAGGCACACTAGATCCCCTCTAAATCCCTCTTAAGGGCTTGTTTTGTTATCTTTTGTCTATTTGTTTTAATGTATACATATAAACTGGTCAACTGAAGCTGTGCTATATTTATTACTAAAACCTCCCTAATCTTCTGGACTCTTTTTCTTTTTAATGTCCTTTATCTTAAAATCACCTTTCTATTTTAGTTTTTGCGTAGAAATAGTTTGTGAGTATGCTTATTGCTCATGAACCACTTCATTAGTCACTTTACAAATAATTGCTTAGTTACATATTCCTTTAGTAGTGTATACATATATGGAAACCAGTTGCTAAGTAATATCAATAAATTCTTAACAGTGATTTGTAAACTATGCTATATGGGGCAGGGAGAGGGTCAGTGAGTTGGTTACTGAAAACCATTACTTAATAATAATATTTGAAATAAATTACTCATTTCCCTAAACTCATATTAAAAATTAACAGCCCAGTAAAGAACCTGCAGCCTCTGAAAACAGTACCCTTCTTTGCAGAGTGCAGGTTTTTATATCATTGTCACTTTCTTAATTTCCTCTTCACAGAGGTCTGTCAGGGCATAAGGTATCCTTATTTCACTGATGAAAAAATTGAGGCAAGGAAAGTTTAAGTGATTTGTCTAGAACAAGTTAATAAGTGAGTTAAAACTCAGTTGTTATTCCAAACATTCTGAGATAACGTATCTGTCAAAATTATACTAATCAACTTGTAAGAAATGCATAAAAATACTTAATTGTGGTCAGGTATACATAACATAAAATTTACTATTTTAATCATTTTAATGTACAGTTCAGTGGCCTTAAGTATACATATTGTACAGCCATTAAAAATGTTTTTTATCTAAGCCAAGTATATGGTCCCCTTAATACAAGATGGTCCCCCAAAAGTAGTGTTACTTTTGTACAGATCAAAATAGTTTTGTAGGAGATTATATACACATTTACTCATTTGATAGAGTGTTCAGAACATTTTAAAAACTCCTTTTGGAATTGCTTTCCTTTTTCTTAATATCATTGATATTTCTCTTCTTTGATGATGAAGTTGATTTTCAAAAACCTGAAGTTTTTCAGAACATTATCTTCAGAATATTGTAGGTGATCAAGCTGGGTAATTCTTTTTAATCAAATATACTTATGAATTCATCCATTCATTTACTCAGCACATATTTATTGAGGGCCTACTAAGTTCCTTTCGTAGGGACTAATTGTAACATTGTGAACAAAACTGTATTTGTTTCCATGGAGCATAGTCTAGTAGAGAAGATAAACATTAAATAAATCATGAATTCTGATAAGCAGCATGAAGAAGAAAAATGGGGTGCTCTGAGAAAATAACAAGAACTTGGAGAATACCTGCTTGATCTGGGTGTCATACTGTCCATAAGTAACATTTGAGTTATGACCAAAGAACTCATGAATTAGGTGTGAATTAGGTGAGAGTTGAAGTTAGATGGAGAGCAGTAACGTGTGCAAAGCCTCTAGGACAGGCAAGTTTGAGGAGCCAAAAGATGAGTAGTAACCTGTGGAATAATATTTGAACGGGAGTGGTATAAAAGGAGTCTGAAGAAGTAGGCAAAGCCAGATCATGTAGGGGGAATTTGGATTTTAATGTATTATGAAAGCATTAAAGATTCTTAGGCTACCGTAATTTCATCTGATTTATTGCAGTTATCTCCTAGCTGATTTATCTGCTTACATTCTTCATCCCCATGACCTTTTCTCAAAAGAGCAGCCAAAGCTATCCTGTTCAAACCTAAGGCATTTCCATTACTCCTTGTCTGTAATACTAAATGCTTTCGTATTTCACTCAACCAAGGTGAAGTTCTTAAAACAGATACAAGGCGCTGTATGATATTGGCTGCATGCTATCTTATTTCCTTCCACTTTCTTCCATGTTCCCTTTTCTCCATCCTTATTAGCCCTAGTCTTGTGATGCCAAGAATGTTCATGCCTCAGGATCTCTGAACTTAGAATTTCCTAGCCCTGGAATTTCTTCCTCCAGATACTTATATCCTTGTTCTCTCTCTTCCTTAGGTCTCTTATTATCAGTCAGAACCTTCACACTCACTTTATATGCAGTAGTAACCACCCTCTCCACATTCCATACATCAGCCATGACCACCTCATATGCTCTCTACATATTTGGGTTTTTTGTCTGTCTGCCTTTGCCTGCTTCACACACACACACACACACACACACACACACACACACACACACTCCATGAGCTCAGGGCCTTTGTTTTAGTCACTGCTATAGCCCCAAATATCTGTCTACCTCCTCCTACCTCTCTCTCACATACATCCTCCATGAACACAGGAGTCACTGCTGTACTTCTGTTACCTAGAACAATGTTTGATATGTAGAAGGAACTCGAGTTAATGAAAAGTGAAGAAAGTCACGTTTGTCTCTAGGTACTGGCTTGTGCATCATAATTATAGCCATTTAACGAAATTGGAGTGATGGGAGGAGGGGCACAGTAGCAGGAGCAAATTTCGGGTAGGGAGAAGAATATGAGTTAATTTTTTTAGGCATATTCAGTTTGTGACAACCATGAAACATCCCAAGTTAGATACATTATAGGCAGATAGATATTCTAACAAGGAATACAGACCAGAGGCTTAGGTTAGCAATGGAAATATGGCTGCTTATAGATGATATTTAATATCAGGTATAGTTGCATCTAAATGAGGGCATCTATGAAAAAGAGGTCCCAAGACTAAGCTTTAAAATGTAACATTTGAGTGGAGTAAAAACACTGCTGTTGCCAACAGGAGAAAAGAAGATTGTTTATAAGTAGTTTCTAGATTTTGTGTTGACTTTCATTATCCTAAAAATATGAGACCAGGTTATTTGCTAAGAATGAAAGAGTAAGATTGCTTGGCAGTATTCAAATCTCATTTCAGTCTGGAGATCAATTTAGAACGGTGTGGGTTTATTCACTTGAAATTTTCTCTAGCAGTATTTAGCTACATGGTGCATACAGTAGATGACTGGGTTCATATAGTAAGTAACTGGGTTTATCTAGGGTTGGAGAGAGAAAGGGCAAAGGAATTAAGAGCAGCTAAACTAGTTGTCTTGTTTTTATCGGGGTAATTTATTTAGCTAATCCAACAAACATCCACTGAGTCTCTGGGTACCAAACAGTATTCTAGCCATTAGTAATAGAATTGAAAAAGACTGCCTGTGCTCTTAGAAGTTCTTGGTGTTGTGAATGAAATAGACGTATAAATAAATAAGACACAGTATGTGATATGATAGAAAGCATGATCAGCCAAATGTTACAGAAGCAAAGAAAAATGAGCCCCTGGGAAATAAGTGAGGCTTCACCAAGGAGGTGACTTTTGAGTCAGGCCTTGATTTTATTTGATAAAGTACACTATTCATAATGACTTCCCTTTTATTCATCTGGTCATAAAAATAACACTGAATTACCAAAGGTACAAATACAACATTACAGCTCATGCTTGTTCCCATAATTTTCTACCACAAAAATCCCTACATTAGAAATCTATTTTACCATACCATGGGGTGCCTGAGTGACTCATTCAGTTAGCGTCTGACTTGAGCTCGGGTTAGGATCTCACAGTTCATGGGTTTGAGCCCCATGTTGGCCTCTGTGCTGACAGCTCAGAGCCTGGGGCCTGCTTCAGATTCTGTATCTCCCCCCCCCCCCCCCCCCCCCGCTCTGCGCCTCCCCTTCTCGCACTCTCTCAAAAATAAACATTAAAAAAATGAAAACAAATCTGTGTTACCATACAAAAAAGCTCATTGAGTATACACACATGAAACACATATTGGCACCCACTGTATGCTAGATATTAATGCTTTTTCATATGTGTGCCAGCTCTAACGAAAAGTACCTAAAATATTTTGAGCAATGACAGTACCAAGAAAACATACAGCCTTCTAAAGTGATTACATCAAAGATGATGTTCATTTGAACTTGAAGGGTTTACCAGAAAATCACTGCTTTATAACCATGTCGTGTATAATTAAAAATTGAAAGTCTGTCTCTGGCTTTCATTTAGAGAGATGTTGCTTTGAAAATAAACTGAATCACTGACACACATGCACTAATCTATATACACACGTATGTTCATTATGTATATATGAATGTAAATATATATCTATTTATATATGTAAATATAAATATATATATATAGTTGTTGTTACAGATTTGGTATGTAATTAAAGTATTATGAATGATTCTTCGGTAATTGCCCAGGACCTAATTATTATATACTTTGACAAGAAAAAGTTTTCAATAACTTTTTAAAAGAAATTATAAATTTTTAACCAAAATGTTACTAATTGTTTATAAGGAAATTCTTAATAGTAAGCTAGAACATTTTAAGATTCCTCTTATTCTCATTGTACCATACCTGAAGTGTCTGTGTCATCATGATTATACCACCATCTTCCTGGGACCTTTGCTATCTTCCCTGAGACTTGTTCCATTAATCATCATATCTTTGTTATGTACCTTTTACCTCACATTTTCACTGTGTTCCTTTCAGCATATATATATCGTCAAGTCTTTTTTCTTCTTCTTCTAAGTGAGGAGTGAAGAGGACTCTTAACCTTGAAAACTGAAAATAATGGTTTGTACTTTCTTCCTACTTTCTCATCTTCCATTCAGTAGTCCTCTGCAGCATAGCATAGTAGTTACAAGCATGGGTTTTGGAACCTGACTGCTTGGATTCAAAACCTAGTTCTGCCACTTGGTTGTGTGAAATAAGAAACTTTTTAGTTTCTTCATCTGTTAAATGAAGATAAATTGTTTAACAAGTGCTTGGTACCTGGTAAACAATATGCAGTTATCAACTATTGTTATGTCATCGCTGTGACCATCATACCACCCCCAAAAAATTGCTTTTGATAAAGTCATTCTTGACCTTCTGTTTGCAGGGTTGTTTGTAGCCTCTTTACCTTTGAGATGTCACTCTTTACCTTTGAGATGTTGACATCCACTTTAACTGACAAATCTCAAATCTGTCTCTACTATAATTCTCCCTCCTGAGTTTCCTTCCAGTATATAACAATTAGATGGACATTTCTGCCTAGGTAATATTACACTTAAACTAACCTTGGCTACTAAGACCAAACACTCTCCCAAGAAACCTGATCCTTTTATCTCATACTCCCCTAGTTGCAACTGTCCACCCACTAACCCAAGTCAAAAACTTGAGACTCTCCCCAGATCCTGTTCATTTCACTACCTCTTAGCATCACTTCCATCCATCTTCTCTTCTACTGTCAGTACAATATTTGAGTACTTGAGCATCTTTTATGTGACCTGTTGAAATATATCTCTAACTCCTATCTTTATTCCTTCATTTATCCTCTTCCTCTCCATTTAGTGCATTGCTTCCAGAGTCGTCGTTTTAAAATGCAAATATAATTATTTACCTCTTTGCTTAAAACTTGCTTCTCATCACCTAAAGGATAAAACCCAAATGGGGCTTTTCCTACCTCTTAAGCCAAAACTAAAGGTTCTTGGAATTTGTTATGTATCAAACTTGTTTGTGTATACTCCTTCCTTTTCCCTCGTTGCCTTTCCCACATCTCTATCTCTCCTCCCTTTTCTCTCTTTCTTCTGGATAAATACCTATTACACAGTGAGAGTCATGAAAGTAGAGACTGTCTTTGGTTTTCTTTTATATCCCCAATGTTTAGCATAATGCCAGATAATGATTAGAACAGTATTTCTCAGAGTCTGTCTATGGATGAGACAGTATGGTTGACAAATAAGCATAGAAATTAAGTATAAGTGATCTAAAACTTTTCTAGCAACTTGGTCAGGGTATTTTATATCTATTAAATCTCATAATAGAAGATGAGGCTTTGTTTTTTTGTATGTCATTTTTTATTTCATTTTTCTAGTGGTTCATTTTTACTGTACTTTATAAAAGTCTCAGTCTATGATGATTTGGAAATTGTTAAGAAATTAGTTCTTTCACATAAACAGAGAAATACTGCATTAGAAAATTTACCAGAAATGTTTAGAACTTCACCTGGACCAGATTAATGATCTTTCTGGAGCTGTCTAACTCCAAAAGAGCACATTAATTTTAAAAAGAATAATAGCACATTTTATATATATTTACTTCTTGCAACCGAGTAAGTCAGAAACCCAGCTATATATAAAGTTCAAGAAATAATACAGTGTTAGGTTCCACCGGTGTAACCAGTCTGATGGCACTTGCGTCGGGCTGCTATGTTAACCCCAGCCTGGCAGACCCCAGTCCCACGAAACTAGTTCTGTGAATGCACAGTGAATGATAGGAAAAAATCCTTTTGGAACATTATTTTTATATTACTAGAAACTCTTCAAATAATAATCTTCTGTTCCTAATAAGTATCTGTTGAGTGATTATTTAGATAAATTTAAAGTTCTTTTGGATTATGAAAATAATCAGAAACCCTTCATAGTTCATGCTATTACATGGTCCTTAAACTTCTTTTTCAACTCAGCTGAAGTATTTATTGTCAGTTTGGGGTCTAGTGTAATGAAATAATGAAGAGAAGTACATGACTTGGTGATTTTCCTTAAAGAATGTAAAAATTCAGTTAAACTTTGTGAAAAATTTCTGCTATCCTTTCATGTATGCCTTCACAGGGAAACTAAAAGATCAGTGAATCAGAAATTTGTGATACTTATTTTTTCAAAAATGTTTCTATACTGAATATTATGTGCAAGGCACTGAACCACACACAAAATTATGAAGAACCATTGCTTTTTCTAAAGTCCTTCATCTTGCTTGCCTAAAATAGTGGCATTCATTTCATTGTGAGCCAGTTTTGAATTATTAACAGTGTAGAGCAGATAATAATACTAAATATTACAAGTGAATTCATATGCTTTAGTCCTTTAAAATAAATACAATTTATACTAAAGTTTATTAATATTATTAGAACCATTTGATTTTAGCTTGCCTCCTATAAATAATATTAAACATAAAATCACTCATTAAATAGCCTCTTACCAAAAAAAAATTTTTTTCTAGACAATTGATGCTATAGCTGAGTAGTTTGAAAACCTCACTAAAATACATCTGCCTGAAACTTGCAGTATTGTTGTTGGTATAATCATCTCAGAAGCTTTCAAATTTACTTACATTAAAAATAGATCTTCCGTCTAGTTTCTGCTGATAGCTTTTAGTATGAAAATTAATGTCTTTACATAATCATGGCTTTTTTAACATTGAAATCTCTAGTTATAAGCTTTACTTACTGCCAGTAACAGGGTAGACCTTTTCACAAACTTAGAATTCTCCTTCCTCAATTTTATAGATTAGAGAAAAAAATAACACTATTTCTTTGTTAGCCCACAAAATGTTCCCCATTAGTTCTCCTATTTCCCAGAGCTTTCATAATAATTCTTTATTGAATTTAAGTATTGTATGAAGAAGAAATTTCATAGAATTTGAAAGAAAGGGTGACAGCAGGAACTTTAATTTATGTCTTAAGCATAGTGACCAGGTTAATAACATACATTACATTGTTAGAACATTATCTTTGTCCAATTCAAAAATGCAGCCTTTGAAACTATTTTATGTAAAGTTCCAATATTTTAAGTTGAGTGTATGTCAGTTCTCTCTTCTCTGACTAATTGGGAGAGGGAAAAACAGAAGTTTTGGTTTTTTGGGGTTTTTTTTAAATAAATAAATTTATTCCCACTTATATTTTACTTACCTGAATTTATTTTTTAAAGAAAGCTTGGAGGGAGATTGGAAATGAAAAGCAAAATAGAATGATTGTATATGCTTTCCCAAAATATGTGGAGAAGCTTCAGAATTGATCTCTCAAATGTAACGAGATTGGCCTTTCCTAAGGGAAAAAGTAACGAAGAATAAAATATCAGGTGTCTTAAAAATACTTCATTTTTAAAATTTACTTGATGAAGGGGCAGGCTTATATTTATACTTCTTCATTGTAAAAATCTACATCATACTTTCCTTTCTCATCCACTGTTTCATTACAGAACTAGAGCCAATGTCCCAGTATTTACAGAAATGCTTCAGAATTCAGACCTTTTTAGAATGTCTATACTGTTGTCATGACAAAGTGAAAAACGATAGCATGGCAAATCTGAAAATTCTTTATCCATCTAATATTAAAATCCAGGAAAAAAATATTGGATTATTCTAAGGTCACTTCAGGTGTAATTTTTTAAATTATAAGAAAAGAATATGGTTTCCTCATTTTAGATTGGGTTTTTATTTTTAGTATTGGTTAGTTTGAAGGTATAGCTACTTTTTTTTTAAAGGGTGTGAGTGGCATTACATTTTGATCAGTTACAGAATGAGTTACACAACTCAGAGCTTTAGGTAATCAAAAATTAAGTTTGTTTTCTTTCCTGTTCTAGTTACCGGTTTACTAAAATAGTGAGCATACATGATCACTTGAAAATTGGGCTTCTGGAGCACCTGAACAGAAAGGGAGTGGTTCATATTCAGCATTACAAAAGACAACTTTCTCTTTTTGAAGGGGATTACTTTGGCTATTTTCCAGGTACTGGGGAAATTCCAGATTCATTACAAGTTATTGGGATGGCTATTAATTATTCATTTCCTAAAATATGTTGATTACAGACTTGAGATTTGGTTATATAGTAGAACTTTATTTCACTTCATCAATTAAAAAATGATATAGAAATTTATAGTGAAATACAAAATTGAGACTCTTATGAGTCATTAATTTTTTCCAGAGAACTCTAGAAACATCAGTCTTATTGATCAGAACATATTTAACGGAAGAATTTTTTGAAAATAATGTAAGAGCAATAGGATTTGTGCATGTGTGTATAAGGAAAACTTATGTACAGAGCATTGTAGCCTTTCCAGCTAATTAAATAATGAAAGAAAATCATAACCTCACATAATATTCCAATTTTAGATGTATGGAAATTTGTAACCAGAGAGTTTTTCATAGAGAATTATTACTTTATAAAATAGTTGAATGGTATATGCATTCTTTTTAAAAATAGTTCTTCATGGTGGCAGTGGTTAAAGTTCTATATACATTGAACCATATGGCAGAATGTCCACTGGTTGAGACATTCGATTATTTAGAAGAACTCTCTTCAGAATTTTTATACCTCATTCTAGGTTGAAGATTTAGTGAGGAGTCTTGATAAAAATATATTTCCAAATACTCTTCCTTCACATGTCTTTGACTTACATGGATTTATCCTGATAGCTTGGGGCATTCACAGTAGCTGTTTTTCTTCATAAGAAAAGCCTGCCTAGGCATTACTGGGACTTTTGTTTTTGAACTTACAGAACTTTTAGATACGTTATAGTTATATACCAGGGTGTAATTCAGTTCTCTTTAGTCTAGTGTTTTCCCACCGTTCTCAGTTTCTGTAAGGACAGCTTCCAGTCTTTCTGTCATACAAGTTTTCATTCATTCAACACACCTTTATTAAGGTATGTGTCAGGCATTGTGCTGTAGACCCTGAGGTACAAAGGTGAAATAGACATGGAGGCTGCTTTCAAAATAAGCACAGTGTAAGTGAGTTCAAGGTATAGAGTTTGCTCAGAAGAAATAATATTAGTTCTTCCTTGAGGTGCTGAGCAAGATAAAATGTTGTAAGAGATACTGACATGAGTGTTAAAGAATAGGAATTTCTTACAGGGGAAGAACATTCTAAGAAAGGGAGGAAGAAGTACATGGCTAAGGTTCAATCTTAATACATTAAACTAAGGACTAATATGTCTTAAGACTCCTAATTCAAATTCACATTCACGAATACTCTTATTACTTGGGGTTTCTATTTTAAATGCATATGTAAGCACAGGTAGAGAACCACAGAGCCACTTTCAGGAACAGATACTTAGTAGTCATGTCTGCTCACAAAATGACTGGCTTGCACATACCCAGGCATTCTCATTCCTCATGGATAAACCAATTTTTCATACTAACTTATGTCCTGACCTTCCAGTTAACCAACTGGTTGTTTTATCACAAAGACTAATTTAAATTAATGAATACCAAAACTCTTTAACATCTACTAAATGTGAAATTTAGTTTTTTAACTAAAGCAATTTTGCTTGTTCATTACTGTAAGTTTTTACTTACTCCTTTTTACATTAAGAATTGAGACTACTGGTACAGAATCCTTCTCTTCATTCTGTTTATTGCTTTATTTTTAACATAGTGTTTGATAAAATTCTACCAATTGTAAAAACCACTGTAGGCACCATTTGATATAAGTAAAATGTGGCTTAAGATCTGTGTTTTATTATGAGTCACATCACTTCATACTTGAACTTCAGGTTTTTTGGTGGTGAGTTGTAAGAGGTAGCTCTCCTTGAAATACTGAAGTGTTGGTATCTGTCAATGTCAGGTAGTTGAAATCTGAATTAACAAAGGTGAAGCTCAAAATGGCATATGACTGGTAGAACATCACAAAACTCATAAGTAGCCATAAAATAACATACTAATACTATTTATGTAATCCCTTTTGTTTTTACAATAGATTTATATCTGTATTCCAGGTTTTGCTAGGAGAAACCATTTATGTTAGGAAAGGATGAGTTCTGTTCTGTTCTGCAGTTCAAGAATCATTGAGAGTGAGAAATATATCCACATAGGTGCATAAAACGTGTGATTTCAGGTCCATATTATGTCACTCAATAAAGTATCTTACATGTTAAAAGGAGAAATTCCCTTTGTCTGTATATGTCTTAAGAAAGGAATTATTTTGGGACAGTCCCAATCAGATGGAAAAGTGATACTTGTTATAGCAGAGGAATCTTTGAGAGAGATGCTTCAGAACTATGGTTATTGTTGTTTTTATTATTGAACTAACCAAAATCTTTATTCTTTAAAACACTGTATTTAATGGCAACTAGTCCAAATGTCCAGTTTTCTTGTATTTGTCAAAGATGTTCATTCTTCTAAGATAGCCCCATGTTAAAAGATAGAATGAATTGTATAAATTATAACTCAAACTGCAGTATGACCAATATTAAGAAACTACCTTCTTACTTCTGCCACGATGATGGCATTGAATACTGACAACACTTGAGGCATGGAAATACTTTAGTTGTTTGACCTGTATTCTAATTATACCTTGAAATTTATACCAAAAATTAAAAGAGAACTTTTAGTATTTTAGGTGGTCTTTATACTACTCCAAGAATATAATGATTCCCAGAATAATAATTTCAAGGTGAGGGAGAAAAGTATTGTATTTTACAATATGAGAAAGAAAAGTCTGACATCAGTTTCAGTTTTTAAACTACTATGATATGTGCATTAGTAGAACACTTAAACTGTCTATTGAATTTCTGTATTTATATATGTTTGTATAAATTTTTAGAAAAATGTAGCTTGTGAGTTTCTTAACACAGTATGTTCTGGTGTACATCTGAAACTAATGTAACATTGTGTGTCAACTATACTTAAATTTTTTTAAAATTATGTTTAACAAATAGAATGCTTTTTTTTAATTTAAACATAAGGGTTACCTCAAAATATATTGGTTATGATATCTTGATAAGTAATACAAGCACTTATTAAAACTGTGTTTTGTTTTTAGTTTGTTAATGTTCAATTATAGTCATCTTCAAAATGGCTTGTGTCACTTTGAAAATAATCATTGGTCTCTGTATCAACGACTTTAAAAAAAAATCCAAGCAGAGACCCACTACAAAGTAGATAGTGAATTGAATGAAAGTTAAAAGGATGGGAAAGTTTTTTGGTGTTTGCTTGTTTGTATGTTTCAGTTTATTTATTTTACATAATCTCTACTGTGGGGCTCAGGCTCACAACCCTGAGATCAAGAGTCACACAAAAGCATGGGCAAGTTTTTAATAGGTGCTGTCCTTCTTTTGGTTTATATAATTTAAACCAAGTGATTTAAACCATTAAATCAGGTAGAAGTGCTTGATGAAGTTTTTGAGATTATCCATTACCAGCTAATATATTTTTGCCTCCCTAAGTAATAATTCATTCAAGAAAAATTTGCTCTGTGCCAAACATTGAAGGAAAAGATTTAAAAAGCCAAAAGGATAAAAACATTTGTATATATAGGCAAAAACATGTTTTGTTAAACGTGTGTTTATTGTACACATACTGAGTGCTGGAGATATACATATAATTGATATTATGGTTCCTGCTCTCATGAAGGTCACAGTCCATTTGGCAAGACAGATAAACTAAAATTAAAGTTACAGTATATTAGAAGATAAGTGGTGGTGTACAAGTGAGCATTATGCAATATGGAAACATACCAAAGGAAACATTAGAATGAAATCTAGGAATACTTCCCAGACAGGATACCTGAATCTTGATGGTTTAGTAGAAGTTAATAGAACAAAGAAGGTATATTTCACATAGATGGGATGGATTGATGTTGCAAATTTAAGAGTGAGAGAATACATGGAGGTCAATGAACCTCAAGTAATTAAGTGAGGCTAGGATAGAGTCACATAAAGGTATTAGCAAGATAAGAGACCACATAGGTGGGCAAAAGACAGACTCTTCTCAAAAATTGAGATTTCAATCTGAAATTGCCATTATTTTTAGCATGAAAGTGATATACATTTTAGAAAAATCACTCCGGATGCTACTGAAAAGCTACAGATTTTAAATTATATTTGGAAGTTCTTTGCAAGATAAGGATACATAGAATTAAGTGAAAACAAAGTTCAAAAATTATTCACATCTGTACAACTTGGTTCTTAGTTTGGTAAAACCATAAATTAGGTTCTTTGTATAATTGTGTTACATTAGTAGAATATCATATTCTTAGTATAACCCTGAACTGATCAAATACAAGGATTTGAAAGCTGATAATTGTTGGAAATGCTGTCTGACTTCCCCTTTGCCTCATTGACTATATAGTGTTCATCCTGTTTGTATTAAATCAGATGATACTACTAAGTGGTGGCATTTAGTGTAGCCATGGTGTATTCTGGGTTGCCTGACCCTACCTCTAGTGCTGGGTTTATAGTTAAAAGAACATATAATGCAAAAGGAAAAGAGAATGAATCTCAAAAGCTGTGTAAGATTTTGAGAGGTTGACATGTAAAAGGAGTTCAGAAGTTGGAAAGTATCCTTTCCTGAATCGCCTCCTACACTGTAATCTACCTTTATCTTCCTCTTGCTCACATAAAATTTGATATCTGCTGAAAATGGCTTGTAAATGACACTAAGGTCTATATAGTCCACTCTAAACGTTTTTATTTGCTTTCATTGCCTAAGAATTAATTATATAATACAAATTCCATGATATTATAAACAATTTCCCTTTTGCCTTATTATAGGTACTAGACTACCAATTTGAGCAGTATTACTTTTATTACATTGAAAATACCAAAATAGATGTTATGGTTACTTAAGTAAACCTAAATTAATTCATAATTGAAACCACAAAACAGAACATCATAATTTTGAAGTTTTAGTCAAACAGTACATGGTATATAGACATAGTTTATGGCATGCCAGTTATTGGCATGAACCCAGCAGGTTGAACTTTTCATAGCTACCAAGACTGTTTAATCCCAGACTATTAACCTAAATGAGTGGTAAGCAAGCTGTGAAAAACTTTGACTCCCAAGACAAATGTCTTCCTGCAGTAAAAATAAAGAAAAGTATATGTCAGTCATTACATATTCTATTTAATGACTCTAGACATCTAATTCATAAAGTAATATTGGATTCTTAATTTTGAAGTTTTAGTCAAACAGTACATGGTATATAGACATAGTTTATGGCATGCCAGTTATTGGCATGAACCCAGCAGGTTGAACTTTTCATAGCTACCAAGACTGTTTAATCCCAGACTATTAACCTAAATGAGTGGTAAGCAAGCTGTGAAAAACTTTGACTCCCAAGACAAATGTCTTCCTGCAGTAAAAATAAAGAAAAGTATATGTCAGTCATTACATATTCTATTTAATGACTCTAGACATCTAATTCATAAAGTAATATTGGATTCTTAATAAAGAATAATAACACTGGGTTCAAATTATATGGTATTATCAACTTAAAATTATTCTATCTTGAGATAAAGTGTTACGGAAAAACTGTACTTCTGTCATCTATTTTATTTTAACTCCTAAATTATTTCATTCTGAATAGAAAGGAGATGGAGAATTAACTAATTCATAGTTTTAATCTTGCCAAAAAGGAAAATTGAATTGTCATGATACTGAAGAACTGGAGGAAGTAAGAACACACTTAGCCAGAGTTCACATAACAAAAGTTAAGTTTCCTCAGGCTCAGCGAATCTGTACTGTCCCTTCTAAAATTGGTTGACCAAATGGAAAATGTAAAGGCTGCTCTTTCATAAGGAATTGACAATGGAAGCAATAAATACCTCTTTAAAGTTAATTTCTTGCTTGCACTCTATCTCAGTTTTTACCTACTCAGGCTAATTTGCAGGTGCCTGGGATGAGTAGACAAACCATAATTTCTACCAATCAAGTAAAAGAAGGAAAGAAAACTCTGAGCTTCTCTCCCAGTTAACAGGTAGTTTGCTGTGGTTAAAATTAATGCAGATTTTACAGCAACAAATAATAGCATTTTCATTTATTATAAGTAATTGATTTGAAATTTGGGAAATGAATAGTTGAGTGCATCATTTGAGTGTTCATTTGACCAGTTATTTATTAGTTCATGAGGCCATCATTTAAATTTTTCTCTATATATTATGGCAAGTCCGTTTGTTTCTCTCTTCATTTTACATGTTTAACCTGTGATTACTTTTACTTGAAAATGTGTTTTATTCTTTGCAGTGTTTGAGCAACACTCCTCCACTTACTGAATATTTCCTCAATGATAAGTATCAAGAAGAACTCAATTTTGACAATCCCTTAGGAATGAGAGGTGAAATAGCTAAATCTTATGCTGAATTGATCAAACAAATGTGGTCTGGAAAATTTAGCTATGTCACGCCAAGAGCCTTTAAGGTTAGTATGGTTAATACATTTTCGTTAGGGCTATATGACCCCCAGAACAAAAATGTGTTCTTTGGGGGAAGCAGTGAAAAATCATAGCTGTTACATTGGCTTATGGCCCTCCATAGGGACCTAGCACAAATAGAAAGATACACAGTATATCAGTGCTGTTCAATTTTCTGGGTGGGAGGTGGGGTGGACGATTACTTTAAAATGTCTAAAAAATCTCTGGGAGATGGGGAGGGAAATATTGAAATAAAGATTGGAAAACACTGTTATGGTACAAAATGACAAGAAAGAGACAGCAGAGCATAGGCAGGTTGTTTTATAATAAATACATATATGAGAAACCTACATAAATTTATTTATACAAATGTAAAGGCTAAATTTGGGCATGTCATTGAAGTCTAAGCACTCAGGTTATTTTGAGAGTCCTTGTAAATTTGAAAAATTATTAAAATGAAACTAGTCTATATAACCAGCGCTAAATATGAATTACTTTCAATATAATCCTTACACTTTTAAGTTCATTCTTTTTTGTGAAGTGGTTTCTTAGAACCAATAAAACTTTAATTTGTCATTCAAATAAGAATGAAATTTAGTTTTATATAGTTAAAAGAGTTTTCCTATTTATTTACAGGTGAGATCTATGGGAAATTTTAAACTTAAAAGAGAATAAGAAGCTCTCAGCTTTCAGCCATTTTTTAATATACACAAATGACGCTCATATAGGACATCTGCTAAGCAATATTTTATTAACTGTATACTAGTTCCTAAAACATAAAAACAACAAATCAAAATACTCCTGTATTTATCTTAACTTTCTAAGCTTTGAACAAGCTAGTTTAGACAAACTATTTCTCAGTCCTTACCCAGGATTCTACTTAGTTTCATTTTGCCAGCTATTCTCTTTTAAAATTATGTGTAAACAGGCTCTTGATATCTGACTTTTCCTTTCACATTTCTTTTCAGTCTTATAAAAAAATAGTACTGCAAAGACTAGGAAAATTATATATGAACACAAACATTCCTTTTACCTCTGGAATTTACCCTCTTTTTTATACACAGAAAGTAAAGGAGAGCGTTGTAATTTTTTCTAGTGACCCAGAAATATTATTGAATTTTAATAAGTTTGAGTATTTCCAAATCCTATGTACAAAACTCTACCATATTTTCTCCTTGTTATTTCCTCAGGTCAACATTTCTACATTAGAGATTAGTTATAATTTTAAAAATGTTTTTAGATATGTAATTATCTGTATGTACTTATGTGTTTGTAGTTACCATATCTGCAAATGACTGCCAAAGT
This sequence comes from Panthera tigris, assembly GCF_018350195.1. Classification (NCBI taxonomy): domain Eukaryota; kingdom Metazoa; phylum Chordata; class Mammalia; order Carnivora; family Felidae; genus Panthera; species Panthera tigris. Next base: position 87,265,457 of record NC_056666.1, read on the forward strand.
GCCACAAGTTGTTTTGAGGGTTACAAATAGATTGTAACAGAGTCAGTGAATTCACAAATATAAAATCCATAAATAATGAGAATCATATTTGTTTTAATCAATTTTGTCCCCGTAACTGATTTTGTATTTTTGCTTTTCTTGCAGACGCAAGTAGGACGTTTTGCACCTCAGTTCTCTGGATACCAGCAGCAGGACTGTCAAGAGCTATTAGCTTTCCTATTAGATGGACTGCATGAGGATTTGAATCGAATTAGGAAAAAACCATATATACAGTTAAAAGATGCTGATGGAAGGCCAGATAAGGTAAATTTAATAATATCATTGTCACCATTGTTACAATAATGTGATATTTCTGTGTAATATGTGTCTGTTTTTCTTACAGATAGTTGCTGAAGAAGCCTGGGAAAACCATTTAAAAAGAAATGATTCTATCATAGTAGATATATTTCACGGCCTTTTTAAATCAACTTTAGTTTGTCCTGAATGTGCTAAGATTTCAGTAACATTTGATCCTTTTTGTTACTTGACACTTCCATTGCCCATGAAAAAAGAACGTACTTTGGAAGTTTATTTGGTTAGAATGGATCCACTTACCAAACCTATGCAGGTAGGTCATGATTGTTTTCTTTGCCTTTGTTGCTTTTATTAAAACTTAGTGTCGAGGGGCGCCTATGTGGCTCAGTTGGTCTAGTGTCTGACTCTTGATTTCAGTTCAGGTCATGATCCCAGGGTCGTGGGATCAAGCCCCATGTCAGACTCCACACTAAGCTTGGAGCCTGATTAAGACTCTGTCTCTTTCTATCCTGCCCCTCTTCCACACTCGCATGCACTCTGTCTCTCTCTCTAAAATTAAAAAAACAAAACAAAAACTTAAGTGTTGAGACCTTGTGTCTCAAGCACAATTCAATAATTAAGTTTATATATGTAAGAGATTTTATAAGCTAAATACTTTGGAAATTAATACACCTTTTTAGAATCGTGAAAGGCTGAGGGATGTGTAAAGTATCATTATTTGTAAAAATAAAATTCTCAAAGGCTTTTTCTTACAAAAGAAAAAATGAGAGGTTCAATTTTGCAATGTTATGATAAATATTTTTCCTATTTTCCAACTTTAATGTTAATTGTAATTTTTTTTCTAGTGTCTTTTGAAAATAAAACTAATAGTACACATTTTGATTCATGTTATGATAATGGTATATTTAAATACCTGTAATTTTTAGTCATCTTAACAACTTGGAGGAGAAATAGAAATTTAGTTGGGCTGGGATGCCTGGGTATGCCTGGGTGGCTCAGTCGGCTAAGCGTCCAACTCTTGATTTTGGCTCAAGTCATGATCTCACAGTCATGAGATTGAACACCACATCGAGCCCCATACTGGACATGGAGCCTGCTTAAGATTCTCTTTCTCTCCCTTCCCCTTTCACCCCTCTCCTTCTCTCTCTCAAAAAAAATAAATAAAAAATTTTTAAAAAGGGGGGCACCTGGCTGGCTCAGTTGGTTAAGCGTCCGACTTCAGCTCAGGTCCTGATGTCACCATTCACGAGTTCAGGCCCTGCGTTGGGCTCTGTGCTGATAGCATGGAGCCTGGAACCTGCTTTGAGTTCTGTGTCTCTCTCTTTTTCTGCCCCTCCCCCACTCATGCTCTCTCTCAAAAATAAGTAAACATTAAAAAAAAATTAAAGTAATTTAGTTCAGCTATAAATACTTGCTTCAGTAATGTTCTAATCTTCTAACAGTTTGGAGTATCAAACACTGGTTATTCAATTCAAGAGCCCTGAAAAAGGCCTTAATATCAGTTGTCAGCCTGATTCCATTGCCTAGTATTATAGGATTATTTTTAAAATTTGTGAAGCAAAGCACTGTATTTCCGCCCTTTATTAATCCTTTTCTGACACATGACCCACCCTAACAAAAGTAGTTCCTTCCTCTTCTACCTTCAGTTCCCCTAAAATTCTCTTCCCGCACTTAACCAAATTTCCCTATAACTTTGGTTTACTTAATCATTTCTCTGCTAGACCATGAGTTCTACTGCAGAAATGCATTCCTAATGGAGAAATATTCAAAAATTCTATTCATTCAAATATGTGTTGGACGCCTAGTGAGAGTATAAAGCTCTGTTGGGCAAACAGTTCTGGAGGCTAGAAGTCTTACGATCAAGAGTGCCAGCATGGTTGGTTTCTAGTGCAGACTCTGTCTTGTCCTCACTGTGTTTACATAGAGAGACCACATGCATGCACATAATCTGTAAGGGCACCCACCTTTTTGATCTCATCTAAACTTTCTAAAAGCCCCATCTCCAAAGGCTATTACATTGGTGGTCAGGGCTTCAACATATAAATTTTAAGGGGACACAATTCAGCTAATAACAATGTCATGAAATCGATATGAAACATTTGCTTTTAACGCATTTACAATCTTACCATTAATTTAGTCAAAGTGTTTGGTTTTACTGTCGGCAAGGGCACAGTAAATGAAGTGTTCATCATAAAAGTACAGTCCTTTCATTCAAAGTAATTAAAGTGTGGTGGAGACTAGTCATGTATTCAGTTGTAGGAATTCCCCCTATTTCTTTTGCTGCTGCTTTTATGTTTCCTTCCTGAAGTCAATGAGCCTGATGCCCTCGTGTCAATATTTCATTCAGTAGTACTAAGAATGTTAAGGAGGGCCAGTAAAGACCCGCTTTTATTTTTGACTGGGGGAGATGTGTTCACATTTCTAAAATCACATCCTTTAATAAGTATAAAATTAACATTCTTTTCAATGGAGGGAAACCATGGCAATGCTAAACTACACCCTTACCTCTCTAGTTTGTAAGTTTACAAGTATATGCCAAAGAGTATAGTGGAATGAGAGAGCAGCATAAAACAATAAGTAAAAATTGATCACAACAAAAGAATATACTCTGTTTCTCCACAGTACATTTGTTAAAGACTGTACTCTCCCATGCCAATAATATAATCTATATTACGTAGAGACAGATTGCATTCAAATTACACAGTAGCCCAGAGGCATGTATTGGATATTCTTCCATGATTTGGATTTTAAATTATTTTTCCAGCAATATTAATTTCATTAGTATACCTCTTTTCTCACTTGATTTTTTTTCTCACCAAAAGTACAGATTTGTAGAGGTTGGAGTCATGGTCAGCACAGAAGAATTGGGAGGTTTTTTTCCAGTTGGAGGCTGTAACAACTCAAATACAAAATGATAGCCTCATTAACAATGTGCTTTAACCAGCTGAAGAGGAAAGGGAAATTAGCTGAGTTAACCTACTTGATGAGTTTTCCCATCACCGAAGTTGATTTAGGTCATAGAAGTTTATTAGTAATTGTATTGAACATGTATTACGTATTGGAACTTAAGATTCTGCAAAGTGCTAGAAATACAAAAGTGTTCCTGTTTCTTGTTCCCAAGAAGTTTGTCATGCAGTGTGAAAAGTGCTATGATAAGGTACTTTAGGAGTATATAGAAGGAGTGACATACCCAAACTGGTAATAATGCCGGTGTTGAATCCTTAAGGATGATTAGGATTTAAACAAGTGAAAGCTGAAAATAAAGGTATTGTAGACCAAGAGATTGGCATATACAAAGAGCTAAAGGTGAAAGAGGACATGTCCCACTTCTGGAAATTATAAGTAGATAATATGGTAAGTGCTCACAAAGAATTTTGACACCATGATAGGAAGTTGGACTTCATCTTAAAAGCTAGGGCACCCATCGAAGGTTACTAAACAGATTTGTATTAGAGAAAGAAGATTCAAGCTAGTACAAAGATTGGATTGGGAAAGCTTAGGTCAGATGTACTAAGACCATGTAAGAGGTTTTTGCAGTGATCAGATGACAAATGAAAAGCGCTTGAACTCTTAATATTAGTGTCAGGATGGCAGTTTGAAGAACCAGTTGAGTATAAGAAACAAAAATGTTTACAAGTATACAAAGATGATGCCAAGCTTACTGGGTTGTAAAACTGAGGAAATAGTGGTGTTATTTATTTTAATGGGATATATAGGAAGAAAGATTTAGGAAGAAACCTGTTTTAATATTGGATATGTTGACCTAATAATGACTTAAATCATGTGTAGTCCTGGACGTGCTGAAATGCATGAAGAAAATTTAGGTAGAGTTTTCATTAGGTGTTGAGTTTATGTATCTAGACTAGAGAAGAGATGTCTGTTCTTGAGATAGAAATTGGGTAATGAGGTCTATGAAAATGATAGTGAATATCTTAGAAGGATGAGATCCCCAAGGCTAGGATGACCTTATAATCTATCACCTAAACCAGAACTCTTAAAAATAAAAGGGGCCATTATTAATAATTATACAAGGACAGCAGACTAAATCAGGACTGGCCAAAGTAAACTGGGATATATTATCACAGTCTCTAAAGAGAGCCTATAGAATTCAGAAGAGGGCTAGGGTCAAACTCTAACAGGGTTTGACAACCTTGGTTACAGTTTAAATAAAGAGATGAAGACAAAAGCCACGAATGGATTGATAAGTGAATGGGAAGTGAGGAAGTTAAGATAGTCCATGTAGACATTACTTTTAACAATGTTATTTAGAAAGCAGAGGAGAAAGATAATTAGAGGGGAATTTTTAGAGGGAAAGCAATGAGGGACTGGTTTCCTTTTTTTTTTTTTTTTTTTTTTTTTTTGAGAGATTTGTAAATTATATGGTAACTGAGAGAAAAAGCAAATAAGAGATGCACAGAATTTCTGGCAACTGTTGAAGGATCTGTTGAGAGTTGGACATTATGAATTTGTAGCAAACCAGTGTCTAAAGTTGGTCAGGTTCCTCCAGCATATCCAAACAGCTCTAAGAAAGTATAGCAAGAATAAAACTGAATAACAAAATAAAGGTTTTGCAATAGAGTAGTTGAAGTGATGAATCAATCATATGGGATCTGGATGGAAAGTGTATGAAAACAGTAGGAAGCTGGTAAACTTGGAGAAAATTGGGAATTAAAAGGACTAGAGCTCTAAATGCAAGCCAAGAATAGGAAAAAATGAATTTCCAGGAAAATTAAGTAGTGGTTGGTTAGTCAGTAGTATGAAAAGAGTTTAAGATATCAGAGGTGAAGCCAGTTTATGACAAGGTGCAAGAAGTGAACTCCAGTTGAAAGTAAGTGTGTGTCTTTGTATCAAAGAGCCAAGAAACAGTAAGGCTAAGATAAATTATCCCAATGAAAAATGGTGGCGAGGATGACGGCAGGATTGGAGACAGACACTGTAAGCCAAATACCAGGCGAATGTGAGGAAGTCACATGAGGTCATTTCCAACTACTGAATATTTTTTCCAAAGTAATCAATTCATTATAATTTTTTGTTTTTTAGTACAAAGTGGTTGTCCCCAAAATTGGAAACATACTTGATCTTTGTACAGCATTGTCTGCTTTGTCAGGAGTACCTGCAGATAAGGTAAGATGTTTCTGGGTTTGAAGTATGTAAGTTGGAGTTGAGTTTTTCAGTGATGTAAAACCAGATTAATAGAAATTTATTTCCTTTTAGATGATAGTCACTGATATATACAATCATAGATTTCACAGAATATTCGCTATGGATGAAAACCTTAGTAGTATTATGGAACGGGATGATATTTATGTGTAAGTATAAAATTCATTGTGCAAAATATTACTTGGGAAAAATTCAGAGGAAATAACGTAAAAGTTTTCAGAGTTTATGGTCAGTTTTGTCCTTACAGGTTTGAAATTAATATCAATAGGACAGAAGATACAGAGCATGTGATTATTCCTGTTTGCCTAAGAGAAAAATTTAGACACTCAAGTTATACCCACCATACTGGTTCCTCACTTTTTGGTCAGCCTTTTCTTATGGCTGTACCACGAAACAACACTGAAGATAAACTCTATAATCTCCTGCTTTTGAGAATGTGGTAAGTGTCAGACAGTTCTTCATTGACAAAACAATAAAATAGTTAATAAAAAATATGCAGCATACTATCAGAATATAATTTGATAAACCTATATTATCTCAACTTTGTTTAAACAGGTAGCAACTTAAAAAATCAAATTATAGTTTAATTTTGTCTCTTAATCGTGTAAAACACATTACTGAGGTAATTTCAAACCCTGAAAGTGAATTCTTTTAGCTGTTTTACACCGCAAGTTTACAGTTGGAAGAAAATAGGAACTTGTCATATCAGCACTGTGAAATTAAAACAAATTTCAGATATTTCATTTTGTTAAACACATTGCTAGTTTAAGAACTCCTACTGATGGTTTTATTTAAAAGGATAAACGTTCATGCTTGATAGTATTTTAAGGCAACCCCTTTTTTGTCTTCCTAAAACCTTGATTTGAATTATAATATAATCAAGACTTCCATTTGATCCCTTTTATTTTATCATTTTTAACTGACATATATAGTATTCTTTCTTGCATACCTCTTTGAATTGTTACAATCCCAGAACCCATACGTAAAGATCATATTATAGAGTTATAAGTAATCTTGGCAATAATACATATCATCTAAATGTGGATATTTATATAATAATTTTTTTAAGTCAAGAAATTATTTGCCACAAACTTTTAACATAGAAAGATGTTAAAACCCTAGAAGTAACAAATTGCTGTCTTTCTTTTTATATAGACAACCAAAACAGAAATGATTAGTCACTTGCACTTATGGTGCTAGATCCTGAGTTTGAATTTATCCTTGAATGTAGTATAAGACCAGCATTACTCCATTAAAAAGTTATGTTTCACTGAAGGAATGGAAAATGTTTAAGGTTTCTACCTTCATAGAACTTAAATTTGATTTCTGATTTTATTTAAGCCGATATGTCAAAATATCTACTGAAACCGAAGAAACCGAAGGATCCCTACACTGCTGTAAGGACCAAAATATTAATGGGAACGGCCCAAATGGGATACATGAAGAAGGCTCACCAAGTAAGACTTTCCTGTTAAATTATAACACCTTTCACTTGGATTATTGCCTCAGAAAAAAAGAAGATGGGGATTAAGGAACTGAAAAATATCTTCAAGCTGGGAAAAATAATGTTAATATTAATTTTGAAATGTAGCATTGGGTTTATTTAAAGACTTCTAATGTCTAAAATTAGGTGAGATGGAAACAGATGAACCAGATGATGAATCCAGCCAGGATCAAGAACTTCCCTCCGAGAATGAAAACAGTCAGTCTGAAGATTCAGTTGGAGGAGATAATGATTCTGAAAATGGATTATGTACTGAGGAAACTTGTAAAAGTCAACTCACGGGACACAAAAAAAGACTATTTACATTCCAGTTCAACAATTTAGGCAATACTGATATCAACTACATCAAAGATGACACCAGGCATATAAGATTTGACGAGAGGCAGCTTAGACTAGATGGTAAGTGTGAAAAATGGCTTGAACACTGAACTTGAGCAAACCATGTTTTTTTTTAGGTGAAAACTATGAAATTCAACAGTCATGGGAAATAACCTTTACCTATTTGTATAAAATCTTGAATGAAAAGTCTTAATTTCTAAGTATATTAAACACATCACTGTTTATTAAATGGGGGTTGGACTTATTCTTAAGTCTTGTATCTTTTTTCTTTAACTGCTTAAATATTTTAATGGCTTGGAAACAGCAATTTATCCTGATCACCTAGTGCAAGTAGAAAAGATGGCTATTTGTTTATTCTGGTATATATCTTAATATTAAAATATGTTGATTTTAACATGAAAGCATATTAAGTTTTAAAGGAGAAATATGTTTTCCATCTTAGAAAGATCTTTTCTTGCTTTGGATTGGGATCCTGATTTGAAAAAAAGATATTTTGATGAAAATGCCGCTGAGGTAAGTCATCGTTCATTCCCACGTTGATCATACTGTTTTGTTACACTCTTTGCTGCTACCAGATGTGTTTATTTTGCTGGTTATAGACTAGAAAAGGCTTGTTGGTTTCGAACATGCTTTCTATTAACAGTTTCAATCATCCATGTAGGTGTGTAATCATAAGTTTTTTAGACGTGTGTAAATCTCAGCTGAAAAAAGCTTTATAATTCTTCTGAGAAAGTTTAGGAGTTTTTCATTACTATTCATAGTAAGATGGTATCACTAAAATGAGTTTTGTTTCATTTGTTCTCTTAACTCAAGAAATACTTCTCTTTAGGATTTTGAAAAACATGAAAGTGTGGAATATAAACCTCCTAAAAAACCCTTTGTGAAATTAAAAGATTGCATTGAGCTTTTTACAACAAAAGAAAAGCTAGGTGCTGAAGATCCCTGGTAAGAGACAAAGTTAAAAAATGTTTCTAATTATGTTTTAAGGATTTATACTAAGGTATGTGCTATATATCAAGTTGAAAAAGTACTAAATTCCCTTTGATAATTTAAATAATAAGCATTTCTTTATATGATAATAGTCTGTTAAAAGTGATTAAAATGTCTTTAAAAATATTACAATGTTAAGCTCTAATCTCATTACTGTATTCTCTCTAATAGCTGTTTCACTATGGATAATTAATTTTAGTTACTTTTTCCCAAGAATTTTTTTGCTGTGCAGCCATTTTGATAGAAACCTTTTTAGGAAAGTCATACGTTTTGTGGTGCTTTAATTCCATTAGAGCCCAGAAGTATTAAGATTTTCTAATGCTTATTTCTCAACATAGTTCTGTGTTCTTTTAGCATACTAAAATGTAAATAATCTAGCCTTCATCATTTCTTTGATACCTATTTACATACTAATTTATCTCATTATCTGATTTTTTTGAAGATAAAAATGATAAAGGAGTTTATCAGTCTGGTATATATTAGGTGTACTGAATAAAAGAACTTTCCAAGCATTTTTTAATTATTATTTTCATTACCTCTATCAAGCTTTAAAGATTTCTCTTTATTTTTAGGTATTGTCCAAATTGTAAAGAACATCAGCAAGCCACAAAGAAATTGGATTTATGGTCCCTGCCTCCAGTACTTGTGGTACATCTCAAACGATTTTCTTATAGTCGATACATGAGAGACAAATTGGATACATTAGTTGATTTTCCCATCAAGTAAGTTTTGATTGTGCTTTATCAGCATTGGACAGCTGTAGGTTTTTATAAACATAAGGTAGCATCAGATCCAGTATTTGTGAGTCATTCTAGCAGTTTGTAAGGATCAGTAACAATTTTATTCCTTTTTAGATATTTTTCAAAGTACAAAAAGAAAATACACCTTTTTGAACAACGAAATAAAAGTAATTTTATGTTACGTTATCATACGGGTTCATTGGCCCTGTTTATATATCTAAGATACTCTGTGGGATTTTAGTGATTTTGTTTTTCCTAGGAATTATTTCATCATTAATCATCAGTTATTCCTTGGTATGCTTTTTAAAGAAGACTGGAATAATGTGAAACAGAATAATGTAATTGCTTAAAAAGATGGCACAGTAGTGTAATCACTCATTCCTGTTGTGTCATACTTCAGTTTATTTATCGCATTGTCCAGAGTATTACATCACTTTTTTAAAAAGTCTGGAGACAGCATCTCTGTAGTCTTTTTTTTTTTTTTTTTAAGCTTTCACTAAATTTAATAGAGCATTCACAAGGACAAAAATGAAATAGTGTATTCTCATTCACGTGGTCCAGGAAGGACTTCATCACATAACATTTTGCAGCAATAACTTGGCACTCTCCCATTTTGCTAAAAGAAAATCGATAGTATTCTTTTATATTTTATGATATTTATGCACCACAAGTTTGAGACAGTTAATAAGTAGACAACTGCCATAGGCAGGTGTATGTACTAGATGACTGGAAGTAAATAGATTATGTAATATTGAAAACATTCTTTGGATTGCTTATTCTGATTGTTGATTATAAAGTTAAAAATGTTTTGCAGCTTTTTACCAGAAACCAATGGCAGTTTTGTCCTTAATTATGAATCATCAAAGTTTTCAAAAATATAACATTTTAACAGTGTGTAAGTATAAGAAGAACCAGCAGTAATGATAATCTAGAATCTATGAGAGATATATTTGAAATTTAGGATCATTATTGCTTTTTGATGACACAAGTACCCAAAAATGAATAATGATAAGCTATAAAATGGTCATGTTACAGTTTTGTGCATGACAGATTACAAACAGTTGGGTGCATTTCAAAGAATGTTGCCTACTCGGGATATATAGATTATCAAAACCAGGAAAATAGAATAAATATTGGGTTTAGATATATCTACATTATTATAAGATTTCTGTGAAAGTTCGTTTTCACTATTGTTTTATTCTTCCTTAAATAAATAATTACTAAAAATGACTTCAAAAATCTAAAAAATTAAAAGGGTCCAGATGGTAAAGGGTGATGACTGTTTTACTAGTATACTGAAAGTTAAATGTATTAGCACAAAAACATTAATCTGAATAACAGCATTCAGTAGAGAATTTGGAAATTCCCAACCTTTTAAGAATAATTTTGCCAAAATGTTCACATCTCAGAGGGTGTGTGTTTGTGTGATTTGTTTTACAGTTCTTTGGTTCTTAGTGATTTCTTTAGTGAAAGAGCTATTTTTTATATAAATGAGAGTCAAGCAACATTGACAGAGAATAGAATTCATGACATTTAGAGAAAACAAAACTAATTTGATCTCTTTGTTAAACAGTGACCTGGATATGTCAGAATTCCTAATTAATCCAAATGCAGGTCCTTGCCGCTATAATTTGATTGCTGTTTCAAACCACTATGGAGGGATGGGAGGAGGACACTGTAAGTTGACAGTTACCATTTTGCTAAAATTATGATGCTTGATAACTGCAGACTTTTTTTCTTAAGATATTTACTACTAAAAGGGAAAATTTGGGGTGCTTAGCAGCTCAGTTGGTAGAGCATGTGATTCTTGATCTAGGATCATGAATTCAAGCTCCACATTGGACCTGGAGCCTCTAAAAAAAAGCGGGGGTGGGGGGGGGCGGTAGGCCAGGGTAGCTTAGTTGGTTAAGTGTCCAACTCTTGATACCGGCTCAGGGCATGATCTCTGCCCCCTGCTGTGCGCTGGGCATGAAGCCTGCTTAGGACTCTCTCTCTGTCTTTCCCCCACTCGTGTCCTTTCTCTCTCTAAAATAAAAATTTTTTAAAGAGGAAATATAAAACGTGTCTTACATACAGTAGTTGTTCAGTAAATTTGACTAATGAATGAATTAGCTTTTGAACCTTTTTTAACATCAGGAGTAAAGTATTGAGTTAATCATACTTTTCACTTTAATGTACAGGGACATCATGGTCAGGACTCGTGTCCATTTCCATTCTCCTTCCCTTTCCCTTTCTAAAATGCTTGATGTATGTGTTATAAATCATGTGTCATTGTTAGTTTTTACATGGTTGGTGCAGTATGTTACAGATCTTACATTTTTCTCTTAACACATAAGACATCTCTGTGTTACTTTGTGTCCATTTAGTTAATTGCTTCTAACCACTTAAGACTTAGATCTACCATATTTTATCTCTGTGCTCATTTCATGGTCCACATCCAAATTGCCTTTAACTTTCTAACACCACAGGACAGATAAAAATCGTTGTTTATGGTCCCCTATGTGAGAATTTCTTTGAGCAACATACCCAGAAGTGAGATTGCTGAGTTACAGAGTATTTAGGTACTGCCAGATGGCTCTCCAGGACAGTTATACTAGTCCACACTCTCCAATTGATAGATTTTTCTATTGGACCATCTTTGCATTCCTACTTAACCTTTTAAGTTTTGTTTTGTTTAGAAATTAATTTTTGTTGGGGCGCCTGGGTGGCTCAGTCGGTTAAGCATCCGACTTCGGCTCAGGTCACGATCTCGCGGTCCGTGAGTTCGAGCCCCGCGTCGGGCTCTGGGCTGATGGCTCAGAGCCTGGAGCCTGCTTCCGATTCTGTGTCTCCCACTCTCTCTGACCCTCCCCCGTTCATGCTCTGTCTCTCTCTGTCTCAAAAATAAATAACCTTAAAAAAAAAAATTTAGAAATTAATTTTTGTTTACTTAAAATTGTGTTTAAATTCACAGTTGAATTTGGTTAACTAGTTTTACTTAGAGTGGTTAAGATTTCATTCCTAAGTGAAATGGTCTTGTAATTTTTTTATATTCTTTCTTTGGAATCAAGATTACAGTCTGTCCTAATAAAACGGTCTGGGATAGTTTTTTTCTCCATCCTAAAGCAGATAGTATAGTATAGGAATTAACTATTCATGAAAGTCTAGTAGAATTCACCTGTAAAACCATCTGGTTTTATGTAGTTTTTACATAGCCATAGTTTTTTCTATTTATGTCATGATTATTGAAGTCTGTTCACTTTTCTTTTCCCCAAGATGTATGCATTATGGCATTTTCTACTTTTCTAAAAATGTATCTGTGTATTCCACTTTATTTGAGAATCGTTATATATAATACAGTTACGTGATGTCTTTGTCCCTTTTTCGTTCTTTTCTCTAGGTCCAGAGGTCTATCTTATTAATCTATTCAAAGAATTAGCTTTTCACTTTATTAAATTTTTCTTTTTGTTATGTGAATGTATTCTTTCTCACTGATTTCTTTGTTATATTTTCTTCTTCTTTTTTTAATGTTTATTTTTTTATTTATTTTGAGAGAGATAGAGAGCATGAGCAGAGGAGGGACAGAGAGGGAGATACAGAATCCGAAGCAGGCTTCATGCTCTTGAGTTGTCAGCACAGAGCCCAGTGAGGCACTCAAACCCACAAATCACGAGATCATGACCTGTGCCAAAGTTGGACACTTAACTGAGCCATCCAGGCACCCCACTTTGTTATATTTTCTTCTTGTTCCTTTGAGTTTGCTCCATTCCTCTTTTTTTAACTTTTGGTTTGAATACTTTGTTACCTTTTGCTTCACTTTTTTCCATGCTCTCTTGAAGGCTATAATTAAAGGTCTAAATTTCCCTCTAAATACTGCTTTATTCCATAAATTTTGAGTTGTAGTATTTTCATTGACTTTAAATTCTATATATCTTCTTAATTTCCTTTATGATTTCCAGTTAGTCTAAGGTCATTTAATCATCTGCTTTTCTTTTTACTTTTTTAATGTTTATTTATTTATTTTGAGAGAGAGAGAGAGAGAGAGAGCAAGAGCACAAGCAGGGGAGGGTCAGAGAGACAGGGTGAGAGAGGATCCCAAGCAGGTTCCACACCATGAATGCAGAGCCTGATACAGGGCTTGAACTCAGAAACCATGAGATCATGACCTGAGCCAGAATCAAGAGTCAGATGCTTACTGACTGAGCCATCCAGGCACCTCATATGATCTGCTTTTCAAAACATAGTTTTTTTAAAGCTCTCCTTTTGTCTTAATTTTATTACAGAACAATTGGTTATATTGCCTGTATTATATTAATTCTTAGTTTATTAAAGCTTCCATGTGCCTTAACTTAATACAGGGTCTGTTTCTTAAATGTTTGTGTGCTTGAAAAATTTATATATTTCTCATTCAGACATAGAATTCTGTATGTTTCTAATAACTTGTTTATCAGTTGTATTCAAATCATTACTATCTCTGGTTATTTTTGATATATTTGTTATATTTCTGGGAGGAATTTGTCAGGATTCTTACTAAAATGTTGATTTATCTATTTTACTTTATTAGTTGTTTTGCACTATTAGTTGCACTTATGTTTAAAATGGGTAGCTCTTTTTGTTTCGTTCCTTTTACCAGTATTTGACTTTTTTTATTTTGGTATCAATTGGCTTGCAAACTCTGTGTGCCTTTTTGTTGGATTTGTCTCTTATAAACCATTTTATTCTTAGACCTTGTCTTTTTATTCAGCCTGGCAATATGTTTCTTTTAATTTGTGGGTGCATTGGTATTCAGTTCAGTTGACAAACTTACAACCCACATTAGGATCCACCCAAAAGAGCAGTAATTTTGTTTTGTGAGGTGTAGAATTATCCAGAAGATATAGCCTATAAGGTGTCACTTTTTAGAAGCTATGACAGCAGATAATTGTTTGGGGGACATTTTGTAACTTTGTTTCCTCAGTTATTAGATAGTTTATATAAAGCCTAGGATGTGAGAGGGAGCATTTTTTTTTTTTAACTTTTAAAGGTAAAGCAAATCTTTACTTTTTTTTAAGTTTATTTTAAGACAGAGAGTGTGAGTGAAGGAGGGGCAGAGAGGGAGAGAGAGAATCCCAAGCAAGCTCTATGATGTTGGCACACAGCCTGACATGGGGCTTGATCTCACGAACTGTGAGATCATGACCTCAGCCGAAATCAAGAGTTGGATGCTTAAACAACTGAGTCAGCCAGGTGCCCTGATAAAGCGAATCTTTAAAAATTTTACAGATTAATCACTTTTTATTTTTCTCTTGCTTAGTACTTTTGTTTTTTGGTGTAAAAACTACAAATTACTGGGATAGTATTATTGAAAAAAAATTTGTAAATATTTATAAAAATAACTGAAATACAAAATTTAAATTATGTTTGAAATGTCAAACTCTGTAGTCAGGGACAGACCTGGCTTTAAATGTTAACTCAGCCAATTAACAGCTTTACCCTTGGACATTAAATTTCTCTTCATGCTTCACTTTCCCCATTTCTAAAACTAGAAAAAGAATAAGATAATACCTTCTCTATGAGATAATACATGTAAAGTACAGAGCTTTGTGCCTGATCCGCAATAAGCACTACATAAATGTTAATTCTCATTTATTGTCATTCATATTGTTATTCTGTGCACTAAAAAATAATAGATCTATTCTGTTGTCCTTGGGATTAAAAAAAAAAAAGTCACAGATTTCAACTTCTTTGAAAACCATCTTAGGTGTTTAGATTTTAGGAAATTATGCTAAAACCTATAATCGATGGATTCAGTTGAATGTGTAAAATATAGGCCTTGTGTACATGATTATCATGCAGCTTTAGTATGTATTCCTTATATAGATGATTGTAAAGATTTGCAGGTTCCCCCCAGAAACCATAGATCATTCCAGTCACAGAAGTGATTATATTTTTCATTAGATACTGCTTTCGCAAAAAATAAAGATGATGGAAAATGGTACTACTTTGATGACAGTAGTGTCTCAACTGCATCTGAAGACCAGATTGTGGTAAGTGTGTCTTTTACTTCCTGAAAATTACAAGGTCCATTTTTTTTTAAGGATGCCCATGGAATGGAACACTCTAGTCTGTATTCTAGCCATTCTAATAGTTAAGAGAGACTTGCTCTGATTTAAAGAAATGTAAAATTGTCCTCTAAATGGAAATTTGTCTTCTAAATCTGCCCACTAACAGAAACATAAATTGCAACATGAAATTTTTTCTGGTACTTTTCAACATGAAAACTGGAATTTAAAATTCTTCCTTTGGGAAATGAGCTCAGATATTTTGGGACATTGACTACTTAAAATCAGAGTACTAATATAGAAAACAAGAAAATCCTTTAAGGGTCTTCCTTACCATACCTGTGATTTTTAAAGTAAAGTCTTATCCTGTATGACAGTTAAACATTTAAACTCAAAATTACATGATTAGATAAAACAAATTAGAGATTTTTTTTTAATTAACCTTGTGTATCTGTTACTTTGATATCTTCTGAATAGTAGAAAAATGAGGAAGTAACATCTATTCACATTTACATCAGTTAACCAGCTACAGCTGGAGCCAAAATATTGGCATTTGCTTTGCTTCCCATCAGAGCATATTTTTATTATCAAATATTGATTGGTGAAGGGATGATGAGTTGATTCTAAGAAGAAAGCTAACACTCACTTGATAAAGGTTTATTTTTCTATTAAAGTTTGCCTTCTATGAATTTTACTGTTTGACCACAATATTATGAAGAGTGAGAAATGTAGTATTTGCTCCTGTGAGCACGGAGCTCATATTTCCCAGATAGAGATTTTCTTTTGGTGTTCAGAGCACTGACTGCTTTATTTCCCAGTTTCAGTTGAGGGCAGAAACCAGCTTTTTCTTGAGTTCATAATGCCTTAAATGTCTTCAACTTATATTGTTTAATTTAGTAAATTAATAAACTTCTGAGCTCTGTTATTGGCATAGTTTCAATTCATCATTGGGTGAAGAGATATGAAATAATTTTGAATTCTCTACAGATATTTTAAGTTTGTGTGTTTGTGTGTGTGTGTTATGTACTGTTGCTTATCTCCCTATAGCTATAACATAAAAGAAAGACTAGAACGCTAATATTTTTAAAATCTGTATGTGCCTAAGTTAATTACATTTCCAGTTTATATTTAGACTTCTAATTTCAGCTCTCATCTGTCACTTTTCAGTCGTGTTTTCCTCTTTAATCTCTCAGCCAGAACATCCTGAAATTACCTATATTCTCTTTCAACATGTCTTTGACAGTGCTTTCCTAATCTTGCCTTCAAATAAACAATATATCTTGTTTTTATACAATACATGTATTTAATGTTACCTTACATCTTAACAATGATGATACTTCATTTAGTCAACAAGTATTTGAGTACCTTCTTCATGTAGGACTCAGTTCTAAACAAGATTAAAAGACCGCTATCTCTAACTTAAAGAGGCTTACAGTCCAGAGATGAGAGAGAAGTAAATTACCAATTATATCATAAGTACTATTAAATATCTTGGCTATAAGGAGAAAGGACAGCTATCTCTGCTGATGTGGGGTGTAAGGAGATAGGACCAGTGTAGGGGAGTTTGCATAATAAAGTGGTGTTTGACCTGAGTCTGCAACTACAAATAGAAAAATTAAACAAAAGAAGCAAAGGAAACAGTACTACAAAAGCAAGGAGGCATGATAAAACATGGTATTTAGCAAAACAGCAAACAATGTAGTATTACTGAAAGGAAATACCTGTTAGGAATATGGGGCAGAAATTAGGCTAGAGCTAAACGTGGCAGTCAGATCAAGGAAAATGACATTCTTCACAGTTTAAAGCTTTTCTTAAAAACTGTGAGAATCATAGGTGATTGTTAAGCAATAGAACATTATTAAATTTGGAATTTGAGACAAGAAGCAGGC
Organism: Panthera tigris; assembly: GCF_018350195.1. Lineage (NCBI taxonomy): Eukaryota > Metazoa > Chordata > Mammalia > Carnivora > Felidae > Panthera > Panthera tigris. The sequence continues at coordinate 87,282,393 of NC_056666.1, forward strand.
TATTACAGCCTGCAGCAAAAACAAGGCTGTCATGTCACTTCAGCAAAACAGGTTTCTAAATTTAAAGCATGGTAGTAGTAATAAGTAAGCAAGTAAAAATAAAGTTGTTGGTAGTATTGTATACACAACAGGGAAATGGATTTATGAGATTATGAGTTCAGGAGTGAGTACCAGCCTAAGTTATAAATTTGCATTGTTGGTCTTATACTTGAAGCCATAGGTTTGAATGAGTCACCAGGTGAGAAGATACAGAGTAAGAAAGAGTGGTGGGCAGGGGACAGAACATGATTTTTTTTTTTTTTTTTAAGTCGGGATTTACTAAGCCCACAAAAAAGTCAGACGCAACCTTGGAGATAGAAGATCTATGGTAAAGTAGTGTCATGAAAGCCAGAAATTGTTTGATGTAGGAAAGAAAAATAGTAAAGCATTAAATGCTACAGTGGGACTGAATAAAAGAACTTTAAACAGTATCCATTTAATTTGTTTACAGCAGGTTATTGCCCCTAGTGAAAGCCTGAAATTTCAGTAGAATGATGGGCGCAACAGATCATGCTGAATATAGGGGTTTGCATGAGAGTGAAAAATGGATATTATTTGGTGGCTCTGTCTATAGCCTGGCAGCTGGAGCAGGTGGTAGAGTGGAGAGGGATTTATAATGGGAAGAGACATGAGTGTTTTTTATGCCAAGAAGTCCAATTGGAATCACTAAATATACGCAGTGATGACAAATGGAGCAGTACCCTGAAAGCAGCAGGAAAAGCTGGACTCTGGAGCAAACTGAGAGGGAAGGGATGAGTATTAGAAAGAAGCTTTCCTTTTTTCCTTAGACACAGGAGGGAAGCAGACATAGAACTGTTTCATGTGGCAGTAACTAGGTTAATCTGTGATAGAGTTGCATTTACTCCTCTGTTTAGCTAATTTAAAAGAATAAAAATATTCATTCTAGTGACTCTTCTTCCTTTATATATAGCAGTGATCTTGTATTTAACCAATTTAAATAAGTTCTGTTTGTCCATGTACAGTTTTTCTATTTGACTTATGCCCTGTCTCCAAAATCAGTTACCAGGTGAAAAATCCATACTGTGCTTAATATGATCTTTGAGACTTATGCCCATTTTGACATCCTTTGTTTGTTTCAACAGTCCAAAGCAGCATATGTACTGTTCTACCAGAGACAAGACACTTTCAGTGGAACTGGCTTTTTTCCTCTTGACCGAGAAACTAAAGGTGCTTCAGCTGCCACAGGCATCCCGTTAGAAAGTGATGAAGATAGCAATGATAATGACAATGATATAGAAAACGAAAACTGTATGCACACTAACTAATGAAAGTCCTAGAAGCCATAAAAGAGAGACTTTCCTGCTGGTGGTATGAAATGATGAGGTTACCCACCACATTAAACAAAAGTCTGAGATGGGGAGTTTCAGATAACCGAATGTAAATCCTTTATCAGATTTTAACTTGTGCAGTACTTGAAGTGAAACACAATGAAAACTTTAACAGAAATTGTCTCTTAATACATTTACAGTCTTGTAATTACAAGCTAAATATATATAGGAAATCACAAATAAATCCCTTTTAAGTTTGCTGCTGTTTTGATGAATTATGTTTTCTTTAATTTTTTGGATGTGAGTTAATTGATGACAGATGTTAAATTTGTGGATGTTGGTCATTTATTTTGCTCTAATAATACTGCAAGAAAACTATGGCTGAACTTAGTTTTTGGATAATCTAGTTCATGTGCATTAGGCTGCCACATGTATTACTATGATATTTAGCTGCGGTATCAATGTGGCATAAATACTGCAGTAGTATTCTTGGAAAACCAAATTTTCAAATCTGTCCCTGGTAATCAACATGGGCCTATTAAAAAAACAAATCATGATACAGGAAACAATCTTGGAAAAGTTATTTTCTTCTGTAGAATCATTAAAAATCCAGAATGTTATGTTCATAGTACTGCCGCTGTGAAAAACAGGTTCTAGATTTCACACTCCATCTAAAATCATTTTTCAGTTAAATGTAAGTATTTTTTTACTGCTATTGAGATCTATTCCTTAAGTATTCAAATTTTGTTGACTTGCTTTAAAACGCATATCTTTAATCTGGTGTTGGTCCAAAATTAAAAATTTTGCTGTCTGTTTTTCTCTACCCCGTTTTTTGGTAATTTGGCAACCTTTAGCCCTTCCAATTGCTATAATACATATAAGGACAGACTTATAGTATTCTGTGTCCATAGTAATAATTACATCAAGCTTAGATGAGAAATTTTTTTTTCATATACTGGCCTTTAAATCACTAATGGACAATTGGCTTTAAAGGTAGGTCTGTTAACTTTCTTTGTGTGTTCCTGATGGAATTCACCATAGCCTTACAGCTTTTCTCAGAAGGTAACTTGTTATATGAGAATTGGCATTTGCATGTTCTAGAGTCAGAACCTGTATAGTATATAAAGTATACAAACCTTGAATTTGATTTTTAGTTCACCACATTCAAGGATCCAGGATGCCAAAAATATGTGTGAACATTTGAAACATTTTTCATTTGCTGCTTTTTCCCTTTGATCTAGTTGAAAGAATGTATTGTCGATTGGCATACAATACTGCCTTTAATAGAAAAATCTAAATGCTGGGGCACATTTCACATATCGACTACCTGAGAAATTGCTTTGTGTCCCACTGTTATTAAAGCAAAAAGTATAATGTTCTTCACTTGAACTAATCAAATACAATAGATTATAAATTGTGTATTGTAAATAAAAGTTCACTCTGTGAGTGCACATTTTGGTAAATTATTTATTTATGTTAGCATTTAAAAGTAAAAAAGAAAAAAATGCATTTGACCAGGATAAATGAGGTATGTTGATCATGGCTTTGCTTTATACCTTGATATTAAAGCTGGTTTTTCATCCTGGTATTTTAAAAGCTGCTTTGGGTTTGTTTTTTGTTTTTGTTTTTTGTTTTCTTTCCTTTTTTCTTTTCTTTCTTTTCTCCTTTTTTTTTTTTTTTTTTTTTTTAATGTAAACTAACCTCCTGCATGACAGAGGTTAAAATTTTGTCTGCACTTGAGTTCACTTGAGTTTACATTTGAAATGTGCATGTTTATTTATACAGATTTCAATAAAGCTATTTAAGGCCTTATTTAAGTCTTTTATTTCTTACTCTGAATCTTGATAAAAATTCTATGTGGGTAGGTGACTATATGATAGACTTTTTAGTTATCATATAGTTAAAAAATAGAAAGGAAAGCATGTCACAGCTAAACAAATCCTGTTAAGGATGTGTTTTAAAGTTGAGTTTTTAAAAATATGCATTAAACATATGTTTGTGCACCTACTAATCACTATTCTGTAGTTTTGAGATATAGCAGTAAACAAACATCCCTCCACTCAGAGCTTGCAGTCTTTCTGCTGTCTACCACTTAATAGACTTTCCATTTTTCTGAGGTTTAAAGAAAAACCAAATTAACTTTTCCAGCCCTAAATTGTAGTCTCCACCCTAACTGTCCATAGAGACCATTCCTTTTTAATGCCTGCGATTAACTTTTATTCCCACTAAAAGAAGTGTTTTAAAATAGAAAAGGATGTTAATAATACCATGGAATTTGTCAAACTCAAATTACATTTTCAGCTGCAAAAAAAACCAAAGGCAGTGCAAAAGGCTAGTCCATGCTCTAATTAAAAGTAGATATTCATAGGTAATAAAGGTGGTAATAATGCAGCCAATCTAGAATTCTACTGTTAGCTTTTCTACTTGGTAGTCATATGACTTTGAAGTTAATCTCCCCTACTATCTTTCTTCATCTGTAAAATTATAACAATGGTAGTAGTATTCATTGAGCATTTACTCCGGACCAGGTAGTGTATTAAAGTGTTATATGTATTATCTCATTCATGCCCACAGTAGCTATGAGACAGAGACATTGATCATCACCATTTTTCATTTGAAGAAACCAAGGTACAAAGCAGTTAAGTGATATTCCCAAGTTCATTCAATTACTTTGTGATAGAGCCAATATTCTGCCCTCAGATATGTGCACTGCCTCCCACTTTGTTACAGTGTCTGCCTCACAGGGTTGTTGAGATCCCAAATGAAATCATGTATTTTATGGAAAGGTGCTTTGTAAACTATGTGGTATACTCATTACTGATTTTAAGTGTAATATGGCATTTTTTTCCTTGTTTATCTGACTCAAGTACACCCTTCTGTATATTTCTGCAAATGCAGCCCTGATTTTCATGACTTTTTTCTTCACCTGTAGTTTAGTTTTAATCTCTGAGCAAAAGCAACAGTTTAATACTTTGCTTAAATATCTTGCTTTCTCCTATAGTCTATTCTTTTAGCGGTCCTATATTTATCCTTGCTTTCCTGGCAATGCACTATAAAACCACACAAAGCATTGATTTGGGCAAGAAGAAACCCAGTAACTACCAAAGCCAATGATTCTGTATATGGATAGTAGTTTGTCACCAACTAATTTCATTGAGATGAGGACATCTTAAAATAAGCCAGGAAACTATGGGAGAAGATGAAGGGAGTCCCAGTAGCTTACCAAAGGGGTGGCGATGGGGCATATTCAGGTTGGAACCTTCCACCCCCCAGAGGAATTGACACTACAGTCGTGTATGGTGAAAATAAAAAGCAAGTCAACTTTCAAGTTGCTTTTTATTTTTATGTTCTTTATAGACAGTGCACTTGATTACTGCCAGCTTCCCACCCTCCTTTCTTTGTATGCTTCTGATCTTTGTGCAGTGTACATTAGCACATTCTCTTTAACTCAGTTTTTAAAGTACAAATGTGGAAAATTCTTATATACTAGGGCATGGGACCAGACATCCTCTAAAATCTCAGAGGAGTAAGACTGTGAAGAAAATAATTGCATTTCTGGAGGCAAAGAAGAATAGTGGACACCTTTGTTTGTGTTTTTTACTCAATAAAATAAAATTTCTCTTTTTCTTTGAAATCACTTCTCTTGAAAACATAATTATGTGGATAATTCCCCAATAATTCTTTTAATGACACTTAAAGGGCCAGAGGATAGTAGAGAGGTGGGAAGGAGAGTACATGCATGTCCTTGACGACTTACATACTAAGATGCAGAACTATAGTAAATTGTTTTGTGACCAGATTTTTCCAATGAGAAATCTATATAATTTTCTTATAAGCATGTTAGGTTGTAGGACATTTCAATTAGATATGTATGTTTTTGATATGTTCAATTTATATTTACTATGTTTTAAAAATTTTTCCAAATAGCTCAGACAACAAAACTTTCATTTAAAAAGTGTATTTAAATTTTTATAAGCTACATGAGTAGGTTTCTAAATATTAGAATTGGGAAGATAAAATGTATATGGTAAAATTCAAATTATCAGTTAAAATTTATTTTCAGTAATGATGGGGTAAAGAATATTTTGATGGATAATATAAAACTACAAAAATCTTTTTTGGCAAATATATGCATTGGGAAACATACTCCACATCATACCGTAGTCTAATATCCCAACTCTGCCTTTGAGAGCCTGGAAATTGCCAGGGTAATAAGAGGAAAAGAGCCTACATTATAAAGGGAATCCAGAAAGTTGGTAAACCATTCATGAAAATCAAGCCTTGACAACATTTTGGACTAGAGTCTCAAAGGACAGGAAGAAAATGAAATGGATTTTGAGGTTTTTGTTTTTTGTTTTTTGTTTTTTCCCTAGAAATGTTAAATGTGATTACACAAAGCAGCTGAAAATACAGCTATCTCTTTGGTAATTGTTCTTTTAAATGGAAATGCTGTAAAAATAAGACCAATATCTTCCAGTATGCACAAAATCAAATATTTTAAATGTTTAAACTGGTTTGGTAATTAACTGTATTCTGCAGAAAATCCTGGTTGAAGGTGGCACTCATTTTGCTCAAAATTTTCCTCCTATCAGGACCTTGTAGCTTGTTCTATATAGTTCGGTGAAACAAACCATAGTTTCATTTACTGTGATTTTCAAGTCCATTGCTAGCTGGAGTTAAAGCTCCATACATAAAAGTAAAAAGTATTGAACCATCCCAATAGTCTTTTCCCATAATGTATATTATTACATTTTTTTCAATAATTACATAATTTCTCAAACTTGTTTAAAAGCTTAAATATCACTTTTTTAATTCTTAAACTTTTAGGATTATTAAATTTTGTAACATCTCAAATCTCTTATTAAAACTTTTATTACAGTATTTGCCTTTCTTTCAAACTTTATAAGAGAACATTGTAGGTTCACAGACATTGTAACTCCTTATTCCTCTTCTGCTCCTTGAGTCTTAGATACAATTTACATAATATAGACTCCACTAAAATATTCTGCTTATGTCTGGCCTTCCATGTGTGCCTTCACTGTTTCATCTGGCCTGCTTTCTTCTGACCTTCAATTCTCCCAATGAGCAAATGAAAGTATTTCATTTTCTTTATAGTGAAAACCATCTTTCCATTATATCAAATGGTGAATTATCAGTGTCCTGAAAATAACTTAAAGCACCCTACAAACAAATACAGATCATTTTAGAATTGCCCTCAATTGAGAGAAACAAAAACAATAAATTGTAAATATAGAGAAACTATTTGTAGTGTATTTTTTTGAGGGTGGATTCCTGTAGAACTTTTAAATATTGAGTGACTTTAGTAAAATTAAACTCTTTAGTTTAAACTCAGAATTACATTCCATTTTGAGCCATGTGTCTATGCGTGATACTGCAGATTCAAACAATAAACATCAGTAATTACAGATACTTGGTTAGTATATTTGTTGGGATACCATGAGATTTGGTAGGGAACATTCTAAATTTAGAAACCATTTCCCCACAGCTAGCTCTAAACAAGTCATTAGCTGATGTTTCAGTTTTCTCAACCATAAAATCGTATCAGTTTCTTGTGAGGAAGTAATGGACACATAGGTGTGAACTTCCAGGTGTGCAAAATAAGACCATATTTTGTAGTATGGACAACGAGAATGTTGTAGCATCACTCATAAAAGACTTCTTAAATGGAAGGCTCAAATTCAACTTTGGAAATTATTGTTGAAGTATATATTCTTAGCAAAAGAATAACTAATGGGATGGGCCAAAATAAAATTTGTTTTTTGTTTTAAATCCTCCTGGCTCCTGTAAAAGAGCAAAAGTATCAGTGTGATGGTAAGCTTAAAAAATTTCATCATGGATACTAGAATCCAGTTGTATACTAACAATATGATTTTTAAAGCTTTTTGTGAGCATAATTTCATAGCTTTTAAATTTAGAACTTTTTCTCTGCCTTGGGCAGACATGGGTTGTGCTGGGTTTTCCCCCCAATTTCATTAATCATTGTCTATAATCATTTGAGTTAAAGATAATAGTCCAGACTACAGAGTTTATGGCCTTTATTTTGTCTGAATATATTTAGTAACAATTATAATTAATTTAACCAGTACTAAATAACTGCATGTCATGGCAGACTAAAATGTTGCATCCTGTTTTGAAAATATAAATGTACAATCAGATCCACTCACCAGGATTATGCCTCCTCGCCACCAGCCTCTTCTTACTCCAGTTCATTCTTTATTCTGCCAGAGTGATCACCATTAAAAAAAAAAAAAAAAGGAAGGAAGAGAGAGAAAAAGAAAAAAGAAAGAAAGAAAAGAAAGAGAAAAAAAGAAAAGGTCAGATTCTATTCCTCTGTCCAACTTAAAGTTCTCCTCTAACCCCTCCTTGGAGGAAAGACTGGTTTGGAGCATAGACTCAGGAATTAAACCACTTGAGTTCTGGGCCTGCCATTTTCCTGCAAGTCATGTCACTTTCTGCCTCTCACTCCTAGTTTACGAACTAGATCAGCTCTTGAACTCCCACCTAGGAGGGCTTGGGGTCTGATTAGAAGGAAGTGTGAGACTGTCAAAACTGCATATTTGCCTAGCAAGCACGTGATTTTTCTCGGGATGCACAGTTTTCTAGTGGACTACTAATTATTTGTGAGGAAACAGAACTCCCCATCAACCTAAGCCATCCATTTCTGGCACTGCAGTACCTACCTTTCAGAATTGTGAAGTTTATGTCTTGATCTTGATGAAGAATGTAGCAGGTATTATTACTAATAAAGTACCCACGTGTAGGAATGATTGTTCTCTTTATCATTCATTCTCAGTTTCTAATAAGCTTCTTTTAGCAAGAGAGCAAAGAGTAAGGTAACAATTAGTCTACCCAGATTGCCTGTTCAACTGGTGTTTAAGAGAAAAGGTTGAGAATTTGGCCCTTAACTCTTTACCTTTCTTCAAACATACCATACAATTTGACAATGCTGGGCTTCCCCATATATGATTCTAGTTTGCAGGGCTTGCCTTATCTTCTACCTGGCAAACTCCCATACACGTTCTTCAAGACGTGTCCCAGCATGCACCTGCTTAGTCTTCCTGACACATAAGTTGCCATAACTTTCTTTACCCCATTAAACTGAATTATCTGATGGAAGAATCCTGTTCAGTGTTCCTAAATGTGGTAATTACCAAATGAAATTTTCTTAAAACTCAAACATTGTATTGTGATGTTGTTTTATTCCTGACATATTAAAAAATATATATTTTAAAAGTAAATTTGTTCACGAGCAGGCACTAAAACATAAAAAATACAGTGAGAGTCTAAATTCAGTATCATTTATGAAATTTGGAATATTCAAAATTAAATGTAAGTAAGAACTATAGTTTATATTTTCTTTTTTAATGTTTTTATTTATTTTTGAGAGAGAATGCAAGGAGGTGAGGAGCAGAGAGAGAGGCACACACAGTCCAAAGCAGGCTCCAAGGCTCTGAACTGTCAGCACAGAACCCGACACGGGGCTTGAACCCACAAACCGTGAGTACATGACCTGAGCTGAAGTCAGACATTTAACCTACTGAGCCACCCGGGTGCCCCTATAGTTTATATTTTCTAAAGATGTTTTTAAACATTGGGGCACATGTGCCCCTATGAATCATCACTCCTGTATTTTGGGGATTAATTCCTAATAGTGCAATTGCTGGGTTGTAGGGTAATTCTGTTTTTAATTTTTTGAGGAACCTCTACACTGCTTTCCAGTTTGCATTCCTACCAACAGTGCAATAGGGTTCCCACTATTCTGCCCAATATTACATGTTAAGTCTTAAGATTGTCCATTTTACTTGAAAAGAGTCCAAGGTTTTCCAGGAGAATAAACAACAACCAAAAAGATCTAGATTCTTTTTGCCTCTGCATTGACTGAAAATGTAGTCAACAAGTCTGTCTTCCTCCATCCTCTGAGAAGGCAGAGTTCTTAAATGCTAATGAGAGGCTTACCTAGCAATTGCTTCCAGGCAACCTGACAAGTGGTACTGCGTTTAAACAAACATTGCGTCCACAAACATTGTGTCGAGACCCCATCTCCATGAAAGGGCACAATTTTTATAGTATGAATCAGCCTGAGTGGTTACTGCTCTTACTATTTAGAAGTTCCTAATCACCCCCACCATTACCACCCAAAGCACACTGGAATAATAAAACATTAACTATTTGGTTGAAATACACAAAAATAGGTGTGCAAATTACTAATTTGGGGAGTGAAATAGTTTTCAGACTTGAATCCCCATTTTAAAAAGATCTCACTTTTAAGGCAAAAATTCTTATTGATGGCCAAGGTCAAGACTCAGTTTCCCAACAGAGTAAGTTAATTTTGAAAACAAAAGGAACCAAATGTTGAGAAAGTAGAAAATAGTCAAGTTTGGTTGGAAAAGAGGTTTTATGTGGCTTTTTTTTTCTTTTGCGGGTGAGTTAAACTATAAAAATATTTTGACGGAAATATTCCCCAAAATTCCCTTTAAACAACTAGGTAAACTTGAAACATCCTGCATCTTCCCAATTTTGTAAAAAGGCATGTGAAAGATGAGCTGTTTAATGATACCAATTGTAGTTGTATAAAAATCAAACAGCCCAACCAGAATTACTTGCGTACATAACTCATTAACAAAACCTCCAAACCCTAGATAAATACACTCAGGTGGAAAATTAAATTGCTTAACTTGTTCAAAATATGTTTTCTGAAGCACATGGCAAATGATTTAATTGATGTATATTCTAGAAGTAAGTAACAGAAATGTTTGTGCTATTTTAATAGGCTCACAATGAGCTGAAAGGTGCTAAAACCAGGTGTTTCTTTAGTGCTAGTGAAATTGTTAGAATTCTGAAAATTGCTTTCATACTAAAATTATTAACTAGTTCAAAACTTAGCTTCAGAGTTTAGGGTAGTCCTGCCAGCCCTTTTTGCCCTCAAAGTGAGACAGCCTAAGACCAGAGCAGAGATAACTCCTTACCTTAGATAATAGCCATATTTTCCCTCTCCCATCAAGGGGACCACTTACCTTTCACAGATTCCGAGACACTTCTATTCACTTAAAACTTTTATGCCTGTATGTTTCTACCCCGATACTTGGCTGATATCTCTCTAAACCTGAATTTTGACCTAGACATTCTTCTGTAACTTTTGTCTGTTTCTACAACTACATTGTATATCCAAGGGCATGGGTTATCTGTCCAGACTCTGACGTTTGCTCATATTCTGCAGTTTTGGTTTGGTTTGTCAAAATGTGATGTTGGGATTTAACCCTAAAATTCAGTTACAGTTTCACCTTCTCTGTCTGTGTAGGTCTTCTCTTCTTTGACTGCCCTGATCTGCCCTCCTCCTAAGCTGCCCATAATGAATAAGAAAACTATACTGACTGCACTGCCTATAACTAGACTGTTAACTTAAGGGATGAAGGAGGTCCTTCTATAGTAAACCATTTGCAACTGTATTTCCACAACTGTGACATCGTTGTTATTGTTGTTGTTTTCTTAATGTAATTTCAAATACAGAAAAACCAAGTTCTTGGACAAATGTCAGGATCAAAATCATTCCATGAAAATTTATCATAAAAAGAATTGGGAAGGGGTGCCTGATAGGCTTAGTCAGTTGAGAGACCAAATCTTTTTTTTTATTTTTTAATTTAATTTTTTTTTTAATTTTTTTTTTTTTTAATTTACATGTAAGTTAGCGTATAGTGCAACAATGATTTCAGGAGTAGATTCCTTAATGCTCCTTACCCATTTAGCCCATCCCCCCTCCCACAATGCCTCCAGTAACCCTCAGTTTGTTCTCCATATTTAAGAGTCTCTTATGTTTTTGTCCCCCTCCCTGTTTTTATATTATTTTTGCTTCCCTTCACTTATGTTCATCTGTTTTGTCTCTTAAAAGTCCTCACATGAGTGAAGTCATATGATATAGGTCTTTCTCTGACTAATTTTGCTTAGCGTAATACCCTCCAGTTCCATCCATGTAGTTGCAAATGGCAAGATTTCATTGTTTTTGATTGCTGAGTAATACTCCATTGTATATATATACCACATCTTCTTTATCCATTCATCCATCAATGGACATTTGGGCTCTTTCCATACTTTGGCTATTGTTGATAGTGCTGCTATAAACATCGGGGTACATGTGCCCCTACAAATCAGCACTCCTATATCCATTCAGTAAATTCCTAGTAGTCCTATTGCTGGGTCGTAGGGTAATTCTATTTTTAATTTTATGAGGAACCTCCACACTGTTTTCCAGAGCGGCTGCACCAGTTTGCATTCCCACCGACAGTGCAAGAGGGTTCCCATTTCTCCACATCCTTGTCAACATCTGTTGTTTAATGAGTTGTTAATTTTAGCCACACTGACCGGTGTGAGGTGGTATCTCAGTGTGCTTTTTGATTTGTATTTCCCTGATGATGAGTGATGTGGAGCATTTTTTCATGTGTCAGTTGGCCATCTGGATGTCTTCTTTGGAGAAGTGTCTATTCAATGTCCATTTCTTCACTGGATTTTTTGGGTGTTGAGTTTGAGAAGTTCTTTATAGATTTTGGATACTAACCCTTCATCTGATATATCATTTGCAAATATCTTCTCCCATTCTGTTGGTTGCCTTTTAGTTTTGCTGATTGTTTCCTTTGCTGTGCAGAAGCGTTTTATTTTGATGAGGTCCAGTAGTTCATTTTTGCTTTTGTTTCCGTTTGAGAGGCCAAATCTTGATTTTGGCTAAAGTCATGATCTCACAGTTCGTGAGATCCAGCCCAAGTCATACTTTGTGCTGACAGTGTGGAGCCTGCTTGGGACTCTTTCTTTCCCTCTCTCTCCCTTCCCCTCCCTTGCTTGCACACTCTCTCGCTCTCTCAAAATAAACAAACATTAAACAAAAAAAAAAAAAGAATGAGAAAATACATTCCAAAGATATACATGAAAATGTTCTTTGATGAGGTATTGACATGCCTCATACTACATTACCTCCATATGTTGTTAAATAGAAAATAACATATTAACAATCACCAGAAATATAAAGAAATCGGTAAATGGAAACAGATACAAAAATAACCAAGATGTTGGAAGTAGCAAACAAGAACTTTAAAATAACTATAATAAAGATGTGATATATATACACAATGAAAATTACTCATCCATCAGAAGAAATGAAATCTTGCCATTCACGATGGATGGAGCTAGAGTATATTATGCTAAAGGAAATAAGTAAGAGAAAGACAAATACCATATGATTTCACTCATGTGGAATTTAAGAAACAAAACAGATGAACATAGGGGAGATAAAGAGAGAGGGAAACAAACCATAATGACTCTTAAAGAACAAACTGGGGGTTGATGGAGGAAGGTGGGAGGGAGATGGGGTAGATGGGTGATGGGTATTAAGGAGGACATTTGTGAAGACCACTGGGTGTTAGGTAGGTAAGTGGTGAATCACTGAATTCTCCTGAAACCAATATTGCACTCTATGTTAACTAACTAGAATTTAAATAAAAATTTGAAGAAAATAAGAATAAAGAATCAACAGGAAAAGTTTAGAATGAATAAGAAATAAAGAATTTCAGGAACTATATGAAAATTATAGAAATAACCAAATGGAAATATTAAAACTAAAGAATATAATAACTGAAAGCAAAAACTGTTTTGGATGGATTAATGCAGAACAGAAGAACTTAAAAATAAGTTGGGGGTGCCTGGGTGGCTCAGTCGGTTAAGCGTCCGACTGCGGCCCAGGTCATGATCTCACCATCTGTGAGTTCAAGCCCCGCGTCGGGCTCTGTGCTGACTGCTCAGAGCCTGGAGCCTGTTTCAGATTCTGTGTCTCCCTCTCTCTGACCCTCCCCCGTTCATGCTCTGTCTCTCTCTGTCTCAAAAATAAATAAACATTAAAAAAAAAAATTAAAAATAAGTCAAAAATTTATCCAAACTAAAAGGTTTTTTACTTAATTAACAGGAACTCAAAAACCATGTGAGACAGAACCAAACAGAAGAGACAGAATGGAGCAAAAAAATGTAATTGAGGAAAGATGGCTGAAGTTTTTACAAATTTGATAATAAAAAAATCGACTCATTAAGACAGAAATGCAATAGGGAAACACTGGACTTAAAACCACGCATAGAAGAAAACAAAATGATACATTAGATCAGATGGACCTAACAGACATTTACAGCACATTCCGTCCAAAGGTAACACAACACGCATTCTTCTCAAGCACGCATGAAATATTTCCAAGGATATATCATATATTAGGCCACGAAATAGGATAAATAAGAAGAAAACCACATGCATACCCTTAATAGTCAAGCTGCTAAAATTCCAAGATAAAAATAAATTCTTAAAAGCAACCATAGGAAAAAAGTCACATTATTAGGAAATGATGTGACAAGTAACCATTTCATTAGAAATAATGAAGGCTGGAAGAAAATGGGATGACATCTTTGGGGAGCTAAGGGATGGGGTGGGGAGGGACTGTCAAAGTTAGGATTGATACACAAGAAAATACCTTTCAAAAGTGAAGGCAAATTAAACATTTTCAGAGAAAACCAATTTGTCCATTGGTAACCTATACTGAAGGCGTACTGAGGGAAATGCTGGAGGAATTTGCAGATGGAAATTCAGGTCTACGTACAGGAAGAAATGAGGGTTCTGGAGATGGTGAATAGAATATGTGGATAAATATAAAACAATGTATCTTTCTTAGAAAAATCAAATAGTTGTTCAAAGCAAAATGATAATGTGCAGTGAGATTTGTAATGTGGGAATAAAATATATGTATAACAATAGGATGAGTGGAGTGTGTGGGAAATTGTATTGTTATAAATTTCTTACGTGTGTGTGTGAATTAATGCAAAGAGATCATGATATATTAAGTACACATATTATAAGTCCTGGAGCAACCACATACGCAAAAAAAAGAAATGAGGCTTAACTAAAAGCCAATAAAAGAAGGGTGCACATGGGTGGTTCAGTCAGTGAAGCCTCTGACTCTTAATGTCAGCTCAGGCTGTGATCTCACGGTTCCTGAGATGGAGTCCCACACTGAGCTCTGCACCAGCAGTGCGGGGCCTGCTTGGGATTCTCTCCCTCTCTGCCCCTCCCCTGCTCACGCATGCTCGCTTGCTCGCTCTTTCTGTCTCTCACTTTCTCTGATCTCTCAAAATAAACTTTTTCAAAGACCCAAAAAAGAGAAAATGGGAAAGTAATACTATTGTCACCCCTCCTTGCCCAGAAAAAGTAAAGGTAGGAAAGGAGAAAAAAGGAACAAAGAACAGAAAGAACAGGTAGAAAACAAAGGAAGATGGTAGATTTCAACCCAACCATATCAGTAAAGTTAAATGTAATGGGCTAAATTCTCTAAGGCAGAGAAATTGTAAGATAGGACAAAAAAAAAAAAAAAAAAAAAATCCAAGTATGAGCTTTTCCCAAGAGACACACTTTAAACATAAAGACAAGTTTTAAGTGAAAAGATGGAAAATGAAAAAAAAAGATGGAAAAATGATATACCATGCAAACACTTAGCATAAGAAATTTAGTGTGTCTACATTAATATAAGAGGAATGATACTTTTAGAGCACTATACACTACAAAAGCATTGTGGAATAGTCTACATAAACCAAATGCTGGCCCATAATTAAGTCAGCCAATTGTTAAGGATGGAAGTCATAGAAAATATGCTGTCTCACCACCAGATAATGATACTGGAAATAAATAATAAGCTATCTAGAAAATTAATGGGTCAAAGAAGAAAACTACATGAGAATTTGTGGGGTGAAGCAAAAACCTCTTCAAGGGAGATTTATGACTTAGAATGCTTATTTTAGAATTTTTAAATTTTAATTTTATTTTTTGAGAGAGAGAGCAGGGGAGGGGCAGAGAGACAGGGAGAGCGAGAATCCCAAGCAGGTTTGACACTTGTCAGTACAGAGCCTGATGTGGGGCTGAAACTCACAAACCATGAAATCATGACCTGAGCCAAAATCAAGTCAGACGCTTAACTGAGCCACCCAGATGCCCCTAAAAGGCTTATTTTAGAAAAGCAGCAGTTTTAAAATAAATTGTTTAAACATTCTTAAGAAACTCATAAAAGAAAAGCAAACTTAATGCAAAGAAGTTAAAATAAGAAATCGGTAAAATAGAAAAAGAAAATCAAGGCAAAAGCTGGTTTTAGAAAAGTCTAATAGGGGCGCCTCAGTGGCTCAGTCGGTAAGTATCCGACTTTGGCTCAGGTCATGATCTCACCGTTGGTGAGTTCGAGCCCCATGTCGGGCTCTGTGCTGACAGCTCAGAGCCTGGAGCCCACTTCGGATATTGTGTCTCCCTCTCTCTCTGCTCCTCCCCCACTCACACTCTGTCTCTCTCTCAAAAATAAGTAAACATTAAAAAAATAAAATAAAATAAAGTCTAATAAAAGCAGTAAATTAGCAAGACTGTTTTAGTTTGCTGGGGTTCTGTAACAAAATGCCACAAATTGTATATTAAAAAACAAATTTATTTCTCTCTGTTTCCAACAAGACACTGAAGCCCACTACAGCTTATGTTTTGTGAATTACAGTAAGATCAAGAATATTCCTAGAGCAACCACCTGAAGGTCCTGAAAAGTACATGAAATTGTGGAAGGAAGTCAGAAGTTGGAAAAGCAACCCATAAAGGGGTGGGTTTCCTGAGTTTCTTTTGTCTCACAGCTATGCTCCTAAGACCAGGCCCACTTAAAGAAATCTAAATCATCTAGATGGCTAACCTCCAATGGAGCCTTGTTTTCCTTTCTAAATGAACTGTGAAAGGGGAACCTTGCAGGCTGGAAAATGTAACAGGAATTCTGGAAAGGAGAGATTTATGGAACGTGATTAATTAACTCAGCATAACACTTAACATTCACCTCTGAGTTGTGCATGAACAGGAGAAATCTAAAACATCATAACCTTTAATATTTAGACCATTGCTCAAGTCTCATACTAACCCCTGAGAAACACATGTGCAGGACAGACCCAAAACAATATAGCCAAAACACTGTGGCTTGAACTGAGATTTAAACCATGGCCCAATTCTCAGACTAAATCTGAGCGGTGGATGTGTGGGAATGTCTGAAAGGAAAATAGAAAAGACTTTGAAAACAGAACTGAGATTGAAAGAACTGCCCATAGAAAGCAAGACAGAACTTTTGGTCTGAGCCTAGACTGGGTTGATTGGTTAAGGAAAAAAAAAAAAGTTAACATCTTCCATAGGATTATAAGAAAACTCACAGTCTCCATAGTATCACAGTCACAATTTCCAGGATAGAATCCAAAATTACTTGGCATACAAAGCATGAGGAATGTGTGACCAATTCACACAGGGAAAGAAAACAGATTTCAAGACATACAGCTATAGTAATAAGATTAGTATTGGCAGAGGGATAAACACACAGAGATCAATGCAACAGAAGAGAGATAAATAGTGTCACTCAAGGACAACCAATCAATCTTTGACAAGCTGCAAAAGCAATTCAGTGGAGACAGCATAATGTTCAACAGTGGTGCTGGAGTAACGGGACAGCCATAAGCGAAAGAATAAGCCCAGACTTAAACTCACACCTCAAACAAAAATCAACTCAAAGTGAATCATAGATTTAAATGCAAAGCATAACACTCTAAAACTAAAAGAAGATAACATAAAAGAATCAAACTTAGTGAAATTGCAAATGCTGGTAAGAATACAGAAAAACTGGATCTCATTCGTTACTGGTACAGCCATTCTGGTCAATATTTGGACATTTTCTTTTATAACCATATATGCAATCATCATGCAACCCAGAATCGCTCTTGATGTTTATTCTAGAGAAATGAAAACTTAGGTCTTCATAAAAACCTGAACATGATTGTTCATAGCTTTATTTGTAATAAGCCCAAACTAGAAACAACCAAAACATCTCCCAATAGGTAAATGGTTAAATAAACTGATATATCCATATTATGGAATTCTATTCAGCAATAAAAAGGAAAATGCCTTTTCCTTTATATATCCATAATTTATTTCCTTTATTTATCCATAATATGGATATATCAGTTTATTTATATTTATTTATGTATTTATACATACACACATATATATACACACACATATATACATATGACAACTTTATTGGATGTCAGGGGCATAGTACTGAGTGAAAAAAATCCAATTTCAAAAGGTCACATACTGTATGCTTCCATACACATAAAATTCTCAAAATGACAATATTATAGAAATGGGAAGCAAATTAGTGTTTTTCGGAGGTTAGGTGGTGGGCGCAAGAAGTGGTATGATTATAAAAAAGCATAAGAGGGGCGCCTGGGTGGCTTGGTCGGTTGAGTGTCTGACTTCAGCTCAGGTCATGATCTCACAGTCCGTGAGTTCAAGCCCCACGTCAGGCTCTGTGCTGACAGCTCAGAGCCTGGGGCCTGTTTCGGATTCTGTGTCTCCCTCTCTCTGTGACCCTCCCCCATTCATGCTCTGTCTCTCTCTGTCTCAAAAATAAATAAAAACGTTAAAAAAAAAAAAAACATAAGAGAGGTCTTTATGATGATGCAATAGTTTGGTATTTTTACTGCAGTGGTCATTACACAAATCTACACATGTGATTAAATGATACAGAACTATATACACACATTGTACCAATGTCATGTCTTGATTTTGATATTGTACTATAATTATATAAGATGTAGTCATTGGGGTAAACAGGGTGAAAGATACATAGTGCCTCTCTGTACTTTCTTGGCAACTTTTTATGAGTCTATAATTATTTCACAATGAAAAGGCTTTAAAAGTTAAATATCTAATTACTGGATGGTTTCAATAGCATAATAGCAATCTAAGAGAAAAAAAAAGTGAACCTGAAGAGTGATAAATTATACAGTCTGAAGAACATGGTGGGGGGGGGGACTTTTAAAAGAAAGAAAAAGAACAGAGCATCAAGGACCTGTGGAATAATATTTTTAAATTTTTAACATACTTTTTATTGGGATCCCAGAAGGAGAAGATAAGATTGGAGCTAGGAAAATTATTTGAAGAAATAATGCCCTCACACATCCCAAACTTAGTAAGACATAAATTCACAGATAAAGGAAACGTGATAAAACCCAAACAAGATAAACTCAAGGAAAAAAACATTTAGTCACATTGTAACAAAACCACTGAAAACTACTCAAAAAACTATTTTTTAAAAATCTTAATAGAAGGTGCCTGGGTGGCTTAGTTAAGTATGCGACTCTTGATTTTGGCTCGGGTCATGATCTCACCGTTTGTGAGTTCCAAGCCCTGAGTCAGGCTCCCCACTGACAGCATGGAGTCTGCTTAGTCTTTCTCCCTCCATCTCTGCCCTTCCCCCTCACACCTGTTCTCTTCAAAAATGTCAAGGTCATATAAAACAAGAAAAAACTAAGGACCTGTTCTAGATTAAAAGACAGTATAGCAACATGGAACTAAATTCAACATGTGATCCTGGAACATAATAATTTTTAAAAAGTTTCTTTTTTAACTTTTTTAACGTTAATTTATTTTTGAAGGAGAAAGAGAGAGACAGAGCGTGAGTGGGTAGGGGCAGAGAGAGAGGGAGACACAGAATCAGAAGCAGGCTCCAGGCTCTGAGCTGTGAGCACAGAGACTTATGCAAGGCTTGAACTCACAAACTGTGAGATCGTGACCTGAGCTGAAGTAGGAGGCTTAACTGACTGAGCCCCCAGGTGCCCCATTATCCTAGAACATAATAGAACTCACTGGAGGGGATACCTGGGGGGCTCAGTCAGTTGAGCATCCAACTTCAGCTCAGGTCATAAACCTCATAGTTTGTTGGTTTGAGCCCCACGTAGGGCTCTCTTCTGTCAGCATGGAGCCCACTTCAGATCTTCTTATCTCCCTCTCTGCCCCTCACCCACTCACAGGCACATGTGGGTGCCTGATCTCTCTCTCAAAAATAAATAAACATTAAAATATATATACGTATATATTTCCAAAAAATCTTAATAGAACTAGAGAAAAATGAAACTGCATATGGAAAAACAATGATTTGGATGAGCTTGGATTTCTCATCTGAGGCCATGAAACCCAAATAACAATGAAAGGACATCTTTAAAGTGCTAAAAGAAAAGAACTTTCAACCCAGACTTCTCTATGTAGCAAAATTATCTATCACAATAAAGGTGAAATAAAGACATTCTGCAAGAGATTTGAACAGGCATTTCACCAGAGAAGACATATAGATGGCATATAAACAAGTGAAAAGATGCTTAACATAAGCCATTGTAATGATTTATGCAAACTAAAACCACAGTGTTAACACCACTATAGATCAATTGGAATGGCTAAAATAAAAATTACTGACAATAGCCAGTTTTAGTGAGGATGTACAGCAATTGGAACTCTCATCCATCACTAGTGGGAATGCAAAATGGGGTAGACACTTTGGTTAACAGTCTGGCAGTTTTTATACAGTTAAATACACACTAACCATAGAACCCAGAAACCTCACTTCTAGGTATTTCCCTGAGAGAGAGGAAAACTTATTTAATTCATAAATTCATAGAACCCATAGTATGATACACCCAAAAAATGTTAATTTTACCTGCCAAATTGTTAATTTTATTCTAATTTTTTTAAAAATCTGACCAAAAAAAGCCTTGAAGTTTTACTGCTGATGTCTGCCTATATCACATACTTAAGGAACACATAATTCCAATCTTATAAAAACTCTTCCAGAAAATAAAGAAGGGAACATTCATGGATTCATTTCATGAGGCCAACATAAACTTGATACTAAGACCTATCAGGTTCAATAAACACAGATGCAGAAATCCTCACACACACACAAAATGTTAGCTTAAGAATCCAGAATTTATAAAAAGAATAGTACATCTGGGATTTATCCCCAAAATTCAAGATTAGTTCAAAAATCAGTGAGTCATTGCTCAGTGGATACAGAGTTTCAATTTTGAAAAGTTCAAAAACTCTGTTACAGAACAATATGCTTCATATATTTTGATGGTCTGTCATTAAAAGTGTAAATTTTAATAATTTTTATATCTTCTTGCTGTATTGAACCTTTACTAGTATGTAATGTCTTTCTTTGTCTCTTGTAGCCTTTAAAAAATTTTAAGTCTGACATTAGTGTAGCCAACCCTGCTCTCTTTCAGTTACTATTTGCATCAAATATCTTTTTCCATTCTTTCACTTTCATCCTGTTCATGTTTTTGGATCTCAAGTGCATCTCTCTTACAGACAGCATATAGTTGGATCATGTGTTTTTATCCATCCTGCCAATCTCTGTCCTTTTGATTGAAGAGTTGATTCCATTTACATTTAAAGTTTTTACTGATAAGGAAATACTAACTTCTGTCATTCTGTTATATTCAGTCTCCTTACTAGTAATCGGTCTCTTTACATTTTCTGTATCTTTTTAAATTTAAAAAAAATTTTTAAATATACACTTATTTTTGAGAGAGACAGAGATGGAGCGTGAGTGGGGAAGGGGCAGAAAGAGAGGGAGACACAGAATTCAAAGCAGGTTTCAGGCTCTTAGCTGTCAGCACAGAACCCGACACAGGGTTCAAACCTACAAAATGCAAGATCATGACCTGAGCCGAAGTCAGATGTTTAAAAAATTGAGCCACCCAGGCGCCCTTAGATTTTCTATATCTTCGTGATTTAGTTTCAGTAGTCTGTATGTGTCTAGGAATTTATTCATTTTTTTAAAAAATTGTCATATTCAATATTCATTGAATTCAATTCATTCAATTATTTATAGTAATATGATCTTCAATATTTCTGTAGTAATAGTTGTAATGTCTCCTCTTTCATTTCTGATTTTTTTTTTAATTTGAATTCTCTTTTTTCTTGGTGAGTCTAGCTAAAGGTTTGTCAATTTTTTTTTTTTCAGAGAACCAGCTTTTAGTTTTGTTAATCTTTTCTCTTGTCATATTAGTCCCTATTTTATGTATTACCACTCTGATCTTTATTTCCTTTTTTCTACTAACATTGGGCTTAGTTCTTTTTCTGTTTTAGTTCTTTGAGGTATAACGTTAGATTTTTTTATTTGAGATCTTTCTTTTTCATAATGAAGGCATTTATTACTATAAATTTCCCTCTTAGAACTGCTTTTGCTGCATCACATAAATTTTAATAATGTTGTATTGCCATTTCGAGATTTTTTTTTTCTTTCCTCTTTGATTTCTTCTTTGTCCCATTGGTTGATCAGGAGCATGTTGCTTAATCTCCACATATTTGAACATTTTCAGTTTTCTACTTATAATTAAGTTCTAGTTCTATGCCATCAAGGTCAGAAAAGATATTTGATATGATCTCAATCTTCTTTTTTTTTTGAGAGAGAGAGAGAGAGAGAGAGAGAGAGAGAGAACATGAACAGGGGAGGAGCAGAGAGAGAGGGAGACAGAGAATCCCAAATAGGCTCTGCACTGAACTCACAAACCATGGGGCTTGAACTCACAAACCCTGAGATCATGACCTGAGCTGATATCAAGAGTCAGACGCTTAACCAACTGAGTCACTCAGGTGCCCCCTGATTTCAATCTTCTTAAATCTATTAAGACTTGTTTTGTGGTCTAGTATATGATATATTCTGAAAATATCTCATGGGTGCTTGAGAAGAATGTGTATTGTGCTGCCGTTGGACAGAATGTGCTATAAATGTCTGTTAGGTCCATCTGATCTAATGTCGTTTTGTTGTGTTGTATTTTGTTTTGTTTTGTTTTTCTAATGTGTAGTTTTTTTTTATTTTTTTTTAAATGTTTTTTTTTAATGTTTATTTATTTTTGAGACAGAGAGAGACAGAGCATGAACGGGGGAGGGGCAGAGAGAGAGGGAGACACAGAATCGGAAGCAGGCTCCAGGCTCTGAGCCATCAGCCCAGAGCCTGACGCGGGGCTCGAACTCACGGTCCGTGAGATCGTGACCTGAGCTGAAGTCGGACGCTTAACCGACTGAGCCACCCAGGTGCCCCTCTAATGTGTAGTTTTAAGTCCAGTGTTTCCTTACTGATTTTCTGTCTGGGTGGTCCATCTACCCATTGTTGAAAGTGGAAAGACTCCATGAATTTGTAAGTTATAAGAGAAAACTACTAAGAAATTTTTCCCCTGAGTCTGTTTCAGGTCCTCTACCCCACTCCTTCTATACTTCACCCACCTGTGCTAGTAGTGCCCCTTTAAGGGATCAAGTGGGAGATGCACCAGGTTGATGAAGTTGGTTCTCTGCTATAATGTTATCAGCTCTGATTACATTGCAGCAGGCAGATGACTTACCTGAACATATTGGTACAATACTGCTGAAGCTGTTTTTCTCCTCTGTCTCCTCTCTCCCCTCTTCTTCACATCCTTTGGAGAAGCACCATGCTGCTAGTTAAAAGTGTGAAATGTGGAGCCGCACTTCCTGTATTCCCAGCCCACCATGTAGCTATTTAACCATGGGAAATTTAACTTAGCCTCTTCCTGCTTGAGTCTCCTCATCTGTAAAATGGATGTAGGAGTGTTTATTTGATAGGATTATTATAAGAACTACATAAGAATATTTGTAAAATGCTTAGATCAATGCCTATGTGTGCCACCTTAATTGGATTCCTATTTCGTGTGCCTGGAACATACTAAGTGTGATATTTATATCCCTGAAATAAATCTTTCTCTGAAATAGAGGTGGCAAGAGTCCTTGAAAGAATAGGTCTTGTCTCTTTTCCTCTTCTCTCTCAATCCCTCTCCAATTTTCTCTTTTGCTACTTCTCACTCACTTAGCAAATATTTAGTGAGCAGCTGTGTGCCAGGTGGTGTTTTAGGCTGTGGTTATATTTTAAATTAAAAAAGCATTATCGGGGGCCCTGGGTGGCTGTCAGTTAAGTATCTGACTTCAGCTCAGGTCATGATCTCATGGTCTGTGGGCCCGAGCCCCATGTCAGGCTCTGTGCTGACAGCTCAGAGTCTGGAGCTGCTTCAGATTCTGCGTCTCCCTCTCCTTCTGCCCCTCCCCCACTCGCAGTCTGTCTCTCTCTCTCAAAAATGAATGAACATTAAAGAAATTTTTTTAAGCATTGTTCTTGTCTTCTTACAATATAATGAAACAAATCAGTACTTGAACAGACTATTACAATGCCTTGAGGTGGGGAGAGGAGAGGAGAAGGCAGGATACAAGGTATTCTGTGTTTATGCTGTTCCTTTGTTTCTCTTTCTGTCTCTCTCTGTCTCTGTCCCCTTTCTTTCTCTCTCTGTGTGTATGCCTCCCGAAGGAAATTAAACTAAGAAATTTTCTGGTCAAAGTACACAAAGAGCTAGCTATCTTCTATTAATAGAATAGAATAGAATAGAATAGAATAGAATAGAATAGAATAGAATAGAATAGAAAAACCTGTCTATTAGTAGACAGATTTCAACTATTACTGTTAGTAGCTAGTCTGAGATAGTCTGGTTGCAGTCAGTTCCAGCCAGCAGGGGGCAGGAGTGTCTAGCTGTACAAGTCATTGCAGTTCTTTTGGTCTTTCCAAAACCTGTGTTAAATAAGAAGTGCTTCTAATTTGATTTGTCAGATCTTTTCATTTAAAAAAAAAAAAATTTAATGTTTATTTATTTTTGAGAGACACAGCATGAGCAAGGAAGGGGCAGGAAGAGCAGGAGACACAGGATCCGAAACAAGCTCCAGGCTCTGAGCAGTCAGCACAGAGCCCTACTTGGGGCCTGGACTCAAAAACCTCGAGATCATGACCTGAGCCGAAGTCAGACACTTAACTGACTGAGCCCGCCAGGTGCCCCAGATCTTTTCGTTTTTCAGCTATGCAATTGGTGCATAGTAAAAAATGGCTATGGGTATTGTCATGTTAAAACTGGTAAATTGGAATCAGTTTCTGATTACGACTCTTGATTTTGATTTCCCACAAAGATTTGTCCTCTCCTTAGACCTCCAAACAAAAAAAAATCTATCTTCACACTCAGCAGATAATGTCAACTGGAGATAGGAATGGAGGGAAAAACATTTACTCTCAAGATATCAGGCTTCATCTGCTGGGCAACCTTGGACTGGCTTATTTAACTTCTCTGAGCTTTTGCTTAATATGTTTTCTTTCCTTTTTTTTCTTTTTTAATGTTTATTTTTGAGAAAGAGAGAGACAGAGTGTGAGCAGGGGAGGGGCAAAGAGAGAGAGAGGGAAGCACAGAATCCCAGGCAGTCTCCAGGCTCTGAGCTGCCAACACAGAGCCCGATGTGGAGCTTGAACTCACAAACCAAAGGATCATGACTTGAGCCAAAGTTGGACACTTAACCAATTGAGCCACCCAGGCATCCCTGCTTAAGACTTTTTCGAAGACTAGAGTGGAGGTTATATTAGACTGACCAGGGAAACACACCGTTCAGGGACTGTGGACATTCAGAGGATACATCCAGGTTAGGAGCACCTGGTGACTCATTTGGATAAGCAGCCAACTCTTGATCCCAGCTCAGGTCATAATCTCACGGTTTGTGGGTTCGAGCCCTGCATCTACAGTGTGAAGTCTGCTTGGGATTCTCTCTCTTTATCTCTCTCTCCCTCTCTTTGTGCCCCTCCCCCATTGCGCGCACGCTCTCTCTCTCTCTCTCTCTCTCAAAATAAATAAATAAAAACTTAAAAAAAAAAAAAGACGATTCATCCAGTTGGCATTGAAGAGCTAAGCCACAGATATCACCT
The DNA here is from genome assembly GCF_018350195.1 of Panthera tigris. Taxonomy (NCBI): domain Eukaryota; kingdom Metazoa; phylum Chordata; class Mammalia; order Carnivora; family Felidae; genus Panthera; species Panthera tigris. The sequence continues at coordinate 87,307,396 of NC_056666.1, forward strand.
TGCTGCCTAATATCTTGGCTTTCTGCACTCACAGTGGTTACAACAGAGAGCCATGCATTCCCAGAAGTCAGATCCAGTTCAACTGTGTTAAAAATCTAGGCTTCTTATGTGTTTCCAGGGATCTTACTTTTTATCCCTTTGTTTAATATTTATTTTACAAAAGATGTTTTGAGTTCCCACACAACATACAACTTGTTCTCTAACCTTGTTGCAGGCTTTCATAGGCTTCATTTGTGCTTTCTAAATATTCCTTGAGACAACCCGTATAGAGAATACTCTTCAATTTCCTTGTTTTTATTATTTAATTTCTTCTTAATCATGAGTATTTTATTTTAAATGTTCAAAAATCATACAAGTTCAGGGGCGCTTGGGTGGCTCGGTGGGCTGAACATACAACTCTTCATTTTGGCTCAGGTCATGATTCCAGGGTCATGGGATCAAGTCCACACTGGGCTCCTGCTGAGCATGGAGCTGCTTAGAATTCTCTCTCTCTCCCTCTGCCCCTCTCTCCTGCTCATGCTCTCTCCCTTTCTCTTTCAAATTAAAAAAATAAAATGAAAATTTTTAAAAATTAAAAAAATAATACAAGTTCAAGATAAAAATTTTGAGAAATATATGTTGAAGACAAAAATTGTTTAATATTTTACTGACTAGTGACAGCCAGCACTAATGTTTTGCTATATATCTTTCTAGTCTGGCTGTCTCTACCATTTTTTTTTAATTTTTTTAAAGTTTATTTATTTTGAGAGACAGAGAGAGCAGAGGAGGGGCAGAGAGAGAAGGAAACACAGAATCCGAGGCAGGCTCCAGGACCTGAGCTGTCAGCACAGAGCCCAACATGGGGCTTGAACCCACGAACTGTGAGATCATGACCTGAGCTGGTCAGATGCTTAACCGACTGAGCCACCCAGGCGCCCCTGGTTGTCTCTATCTTTAAGAAACATGGAATCACACTGGATATGACAGAGGCTGAGAATTGTCTCCCACTATTTGTTTTTCTTATCTTCTTTAGTAGTAAGATCCGAAAGTTTTAGTTCAGCCCATCACCTCAACTTGCAGCCTGGTGTGGCCATTCGACGTTAAGTTCCAGCCAATGGGCTATAAGTACAAATGAACGAATGGAAAATTCTAGCAAATTTCCTTAAAGTAGGGGCATGCCCTTCCTTTCTTTCTCCTCCTTCCCCCTAGTTAGAATACAAACAATAATGATCAGAGCAGGAGTAGCTAGCTTGAACTACAAGAAGCCCCATGCTGAAACTGGCAGTACAATAACATGGAAGGAGCCTGAGTTTCTGGAGTACCTTGGGATGGCCATTCCAGCTTGGACTTCTATGTTTACACGAAGGCAAAATGAGTTCAACCTTGCTAAGCCATTGTGCTTGGCATTTCTGCAACTCACAGCCATACTTAATTCAAACGAATATACTGGGTGAGGTGTGTATCTAACACAATTACATTCAAATATCCAGTCTCTTTTCCTTAAGGGGGGCAGAGGGCAGAGAGAGGGAAAGAGACAATCCCAAGCAGGCTCTGCGCTGTTAGCACAGAGACTGATGTGGGGCTTCATCTCACATATTGTGGGTTCATGACATGAGCTGCAATCCAGAATCAGAAGCTTAACCGACTGAGTCATCCAGTCACCCCTGCTCTCATCTACTGTTGGGATTTTATTGTTCTTTTTAGAAAAAACATTATTGTTATTTTTTTTAAATTTTTTTTTTAATGTTTATTTATTTTTGAGACAGAGAGAGACAGAACATGAACAGGGGAGGGGCAGAGAGAGAGGGAGACACAGAATCTGAAATGGGCTCCAGGCTCTGAGCTGTCAGCACAGAGCCCGACGCGGGGCTCGAACTCACAGACCGTGAGATCATGACCTGAGCCGAAGTCGGACGCTTAACCGACCGAGCCACCCAGGCACCCCTATTGTTTTATATTTATAAAAGAATATGTAATGAATGTGTAAGTTTGAAGAATAATAAAATAAACACCGTGGAGCCCTCCATCCAGTCCCTGAACTAAACTACCAATACTTGAAGCTGCCTGAGGGCTCCTCTCTAATGTCAACCCCTGCCAACCCCCAAAGAAAAATACTATACAGAAGTTTGTGGTTTCCATCCCTCCCTTGTTGTTATTTGCCTTACTACATATGTATCTCAGTTGCTGAAGCCAAAAGCCTTGGTGTCATCCTTGATTTCTTATTGCTCTTCCCCACCCCGCCCTCCATATCCAATCTGTTAGCAAATCCTGTTGGCTCTGCCCTAAAAAATATATCCAGAAAACACCACCACATCAACATTCTACTCCAAGCTACCAGTTTTAATTTCCTATTGCTGCTGTAATACAGTTACCACAAATTCAGTGACTTAAAACAAGACAAATTTATTATCTTAAAGTTCTGGAGATACAAAGTCAAAAATGGGTCTTATGAGCTAAAATCAAGGCTTCAGCAGAGCTCTGTCCCTTCTGGAGGCTCTATGGGACACTTTGTTTCCTTGTCTTGTCCAGCTCTTAAGTTCCTCTACATCCCTCGGTCATGGTCACTTTCTCTGTCTTTAAAGCCAGCAGAATAACATCTTCACATTTTCCTCACTCCTTTTCTCTCACATACCCGTGCTTCTGTTGTTACATCTCCTCTTGTGATTTGGACCGTTCTGGATCTCTCTCACAAGAATCCATGCGATTACATTGGGCCCACCTGGATAATCCAGGACAATTTTTCCATCTGAAGATCCTTCATTCAATCATACGCAAAGTCCCTTTGGCTGTGTGAGGTAATATATTCACAGGTTCCAGGATTTAAGATTTAGACTCTTGGGGGTTCACCTTGGGGTGGGGGCAATTTTTTGTCTACCACACATACCTATGAAATCCTAGGAAAACTGTTTGCATCCGAGGGTGGTCATGTAGTTGGAAGGTACCATGATAGCAATATAGTCATACTTACTGTGGAAGATTTGTGAACCAAGTTCCTATCATACTTTGATTTGAGGGAGCGACCACAGAGACAGAGATGTAAAGGGAGAAGGGCCAATTTTAATCTGATGCCTTAGCAGGGCAGGGGTTTGAATTTGTGATCTGAGCAAGGGGGCTGTATGTAGTTCAGGGCACAGTGAGTTACTTGATGTGGATAATCCTAGTTTCTGACCATAAACCTAGACATCTAAGATGGCAAGATCATCCTATGTAACAGTTGGAACCATCTGATATGGTGACAACCTGTAGGGGCAGGTGGGGGGAGGGAGATACATTGATTCTTTAATCCTGGGGAAAGCCTAATTTCTGTAAAATTCCCCAAGTATACTGTAGCAATCTACTTCAACATTAGAAAGATGATGCTTTGGTTCCATTAGAAAAAGATATTAGAGAGCTTCACCATGCTAGGAAAAGAATAAAGAATACTATTAACTTTGTCATTGGCAATGAGTATCTGCTGGCATAGGAGTGAAGGGATCAAGTACGTTAGGTACCCGTGTACTCGGTAAATGGGTAGACTGTGGTTAAAACATGTACTTAATCAAAGGGGGCATGTTACCTACAGTTACTGCTGAGAACAAGTGGATCCCATAGATTGTAGATGGAGGTACTGAATGTGCTGAAGTGTAGGAGATCCAGATAGACATGCTCATGAATAGTACACACACGAATGAAAACAATCAGGGTCACACCCCTTTGGGCTCCTGGAATCTGTTTGGGGGCTTAGCAATGGCAGGAAAGACTTTTATGGAAAGGAAAGCTGCTGATTGCAACTGACCAGTGAATCATTACCATTTGTGCTGGGTATTTTCCTCTTTCTCTTCTAAATCCACTCTCCCCTATTTTACTTCCTTCTCTGTACTCTAAGATATGAATATTGAACATCAACAAGCTTCTGAATCCCTGAGGTTCCTGTTGGGTTTGGCCAATGGGAGGCACTGGCAGGAGGGAATAAGGAAGGAAGAGAGTGAGGGCAAGGCATTATTCTTCCAGCCCGCTTCCTACAGGCTCGCTGTGGGACATCTGCTACGTTACAGCTACTCACACTAGATTCCAGTAACTGGTCCTCTCCCTGTGTCTTCAGGGTGGAGAGGAATAATAGGTCATCATAGTTTTCAGCCCACGGTGGGTATTTCACCTTCCCTTAAGGGTTCTTTTAACCTGCCCATACTTTTGTAAATAGCCCTGTTGTTAAGCAATCCTTAAATACCCCTTGTAGGAGTGCCATCCATTTCTTGCTTGTCTCCTGACTGATACATCATTCAAACTAAGAAACAGATCCCCCACCAAGGGAATTCCTTATGAGCCTGAGGAGTTCAGGGGTGGCTTAAGGCACTGGGAGGTGCTTCTGAATAAAATAATCTAGTTTTTTTGACCTAAAGGAATGTAGCAACCCTTGTAACACCTTGGAATTCATTTATTCAATAAATAATTATTGAGCATATGTTTGTTATCTGCCAGACACTGGAAATACAGCAGTGAGGAAAACAGACAAATACTCCAGTGCTAGTGAACCTTTATGCAGGTGAAGGAGACAGATGATAAACAGGGTGAATAAAATATATGCTGTATGTTCGATGCTATGAAGGAAGAATAAAGCAGGGAATGGAGATGGGGGAGTTGGAAGGTGTGCAATTGTAAATTGGATGCTCGGGGAGAAAGAAACATCTGACTAATGACCTCAAAGAGAGTTGGCAAAATGGTTGACGGCATACAAAAATAGGACATAGACTATGAAGTTGGTGCCTGAAACGTTACCTACCAGATATCTGCAGGTGAGAGATTGTGCTGTGTCTGTGACATTACATGAAACAAGCTTTTTTCCAAGGATGCTCCCGCCAAATTTTCAATATGGCAGCTGCCAGCAGTAGTGCTGATGGTGCTGAGATTGAGCTGAGGGAATGTGGGCATGCCTGGCATCTTTTCCAACATTAGGCTGCAAACTCATCATCTCCCTTTCTAATCCTTGGAACGGGTGTATTGCAGTGTAAGGAATTCATCTTCTTCCCATGCTGCTTCTTGTAAAGACGTGAAAGAGTCTCTGAAGAGCTGTGTAAAGAAGTGGCAGAAAGAGGGAGTGGTCAACATCCAGGGGCCTTCTGCCCTGGGGTCTCATCCCCATTTCCTCCCTTCACTACCCCTCAGCTTAAACTCACCAGGAAGAGTAACAATGAGAGCAGGCTGTGGCCTCTTCAATACACAAGATCAGACCAGGGAACTGATACCTCAGAGGAATATGAGCTCACAGGCCTGAATAACAAGATACCTCGATCAGGTAGGTAGTTGCTGCTCGTAACAGAAACACATCTATAGTGATACATAAGGGTTAATTTTCCCACATAATTGAAGTCCAGGGAAATAAGCAATCAAGGGCTAATAAACCAGCTGCACAAAGCCATAAGAAGACAGGCTTTTTTTCTCCACCCTTCTTAGCAAGAAGTTTCCACCCTCAAGATCACAAAGTGGCTGCATGAAAGCTCAGCCATCATATCTGTCTTTCCAGGAAAGACGGAAGGGCCAAGACTACACCTCAGCTGAGCTTTTTCAAAGTCCTACTTATCAACTTCCACTTAACCGTAAGGTTATCAGGAAGGGATGTTTTGAGCACTTTGTACATTTACAGTACTGTTTGCTACTTATAGGCTTTTTATGAGTTGTCTTTGTTTTAGGAAATTTATTTGGAATTGGGGTTGATGTGAAATGCATTATAACTTTTACTCTTTAATAACGCACAACCTCTCATTTTCTTTTTTTTAATATGAAATTTATTGTCAAATTGGTTTCTATACAACACCCAGTGCTCATCCCAAAAGGTGCCCTCCTCAATACCCATCACCTACCCTCCCCACCCTCCCACCCCCCATCAACCCTCAGTTTGTTCTCAGTTACAACCTCTCATTTTCAAAAAGGGCTGATGACATTAAGCAGGAAATGACTGTAATAGGGAACTAAGTCCAATAGTGTAGTGTAGTGTAGTGTAATAAAAAAAATAATTATAATCAAGTTTATCCTAAGAATGTAAGCATAATCCATATCAGAAAAGTCTAGCAGGGCACCTGGGCGGCTCAGTCAGTTAAGTGTCCAACTTCGGCTCAGGTCATGATCTCCCGGTTGGTGGGTTCAAGTCCTGCATTGGGCTCTGTGCTGACAGCTCAGAGCCTGGAGCCCGCTTCAGATTCTGTGTCTCCCTCTCTCTTTGCCCCTCCCCAACTCATGTTCTGTCTCTCTCTCTCTCTCTCTCAAAAATAAATAAAAACATTAAAAAAAAGTCTAGCAATAGAATTCCTTCATAATATTCTACAGAATATCATATGATAAACTCATAAAATTTTTATGATTTTCATTTATGCTAAGATTAAAAAAAATTTTTTTTAATGTTTATTAAAACATTAAAAGCCAAAGCAGGCTCCAGGCTCTGAGCTGTCAGCACAGAGCCTGACGCGGGGCTCAAACCCACTAACTGTGAGATCATGACCTGAGCTGAAGTCTGGCGCTTAACCGACCGAGCCACCCAGGTGCCCCTATGCTAAGATTTTTTTGTGTTCTTTCTTTTTTTAGTTTTTATTTTTTTAAGTAGGCTTCATGAGTAGTGTGTAGCCCAACATGGGACTTGAACTCATGACTCTGAGATCAAGACATGAGTTGAGGGATGCCTGGGTGACTCAGTCGGTTATGCATCCGACACTTGATTTCGCTCAGGTCATGATCTCACAGTTTGTGAGATGGAGCCCCATATTGGGTTCTGCACTGGCAGTGCAGAGCCTACTTGGGATTCTCTCTCTCCATCTCTCTATCCCTCCCTACTAGCACACACACCTCTCTCTCAAAATAAATAAACTTAAAAAAAAAAACAAAAAACCTGGGCTGAGATCAAGAGTTGGATGCTTAACCAACTGAGTCACCCAGACACCCCCTTTTAAAAACCTTAACAAACATGAAATAGAAGGAAACTCCCTTATCTTGACAAGGGTTTAATACCAAAAACTTAGAGCAAACTTTTTCTCAGTGGAAAAAATGTACATGTGTTCACTTTGAGATCAGGAAAACACAAGGTTGCTCACATTCATTGGCTGTATTTTACATGGTTCCACAGCACCAAGTAAGCTGTGTAAGAAAAGAAAAAGAAATAAGCGATGTAAGAATTGGGATGGGGGAAAAAAGATAAAGCTGTCACTGATTCTCAATGATATGATTTTGTATATAGAAAATTTATATTCAACAACCAAACTATTCAGCATGAAAGAGTATTCAGAAACAACACCAGATATAAGATGAATTGATACAAATCAATTTGTATCAATTGATTTGACATTTCTGAGTTAATAATCAACTGGAAAATATATAATTACGTTTCACTTATGAGTTAATAATCAACTGAAAAATAGAACATAAACAACAAAAATATAATATAAACAACAAAAATATAAGTACCTGGCTAAGTCAGTTAAGCGTCTGACTCTTGATTTCAGCTCAAGTCATGACCTCATGGTTGGTGATCAAGCCCCGCATTGGGCTCTGTGCTGACAACATGAACCCTGCTTGGGATTCTCTCTCTCTCTCTCTCTCTCCCTCCCTCCCTCCCCAGCTCATGCATTCATGCACTCCCTCTCTCTCTCTCTCTCAAAAATAAATAAATAAACATTTAAAAATATATACATATATATGTAAGAATTTAATATACCAAATAATAGACAAGTTATCTATGAAAATATTTTTAAACTGTTAAGACATAGGGAAATATTTGAGTAAATGGAAAGAAAGTTTGCTATGTTGAATGAGATAACATTATTATGAAGGCATCTACTCTCCCCAGATTAATCCACAAATTCCATGCAATCTCAAGCAAAACTGAAGCTGTGTTTTTGTTTTTTTCTCTTTGGTTTTGTTGTTTGTTTGGAAACTCAACAGTTAAAAGTTATTTGAAAGAACAAAACTCCATGGTTACCTAACTTCTTCAGTTGTAAAAGAAGAGCCAAATGGGGAGGAACAGGTGTTCAGATACACTACAAAGCCATAGAAATAAGGAAGAGTAGAGTATAAGAACAGACAAAATAGACACTGGAACAGAATAGAGAGTTCAGAGATAGACCCACATGTGTTTGAGACTTATTACCTGGAAATAAGGGAAAGGACGAACTTTTAATGGATGGTTTTGGGAAAACTGGATCACCAAATGGAAAAAAGTAAAACTGTTTTCCTTCCTGACAGGATAGTTAAATGTGGACCACAAATATATTCAAGACTAAATGTGAAAAGCAAATTCCTAAAGATAATAGAAAATAATGTAGGAGAATATCTTTGTGACCCAAGGCCTCAGGGACATCCTTGACTCTCTAGTAGATAAAGATGGCCGCAGGTAGTGCAAAGAAAAGGGACACTGGATTAAAAATATCCCAAATTTAAAGACAGACTACAATCATAGTAGTCCCAATAAATCCTCTCTCCCTGGAATAAGCTCCTAGTTATCCCCCAATACCCTTGAATATGCTGGGTGAAATAATGATCCTGGTCAGTTGGTACCCCATTACCTTTTCAGCAGACACCAGAGTTATCTATTCTACCCCAAGTGTGTAGGGTTAGATAACGTATCTCATGATTTGCCCCTTTCTAAGCCCCTTGGATCACATGTTGACCGACATAACTTTTTGTTAAACTGAGTGACAGTCTCTTAGGCAAGATTTACTTTCTACTTGGGATATTAACATTTCATGTTGGTCCGAGGGACTGACTCTTCAAGTCCCAGGCTTCTCCCTCACTCATCTTTGTCCTCTGACAGCTCTGATAGATTTTATTGTTTTTGCACTGTGAAATGCTCCTGAATGTTTTATTGTATTCATGATCTCACAGTTCATGGGTTTGAGCCCCCATGTCAGGCTCTGTGCTGACAGCTCAGAGCCTGGAACCTGCTTCAGATTCTGTGTCTCCCTCTCTCTCTGCCATTCCCTCACTCGTACTCTGTCTCTCTCTCTCCCTCTCAAAAACAAATAAAACACTGAAAACATTAAAAAAAAAAAAGTTGACCCTTTCTATTTCCTATGCCCAAAGTCCTGGGATACCCTGACATATACCCCCACTCAGTATTGACAACAGAACACTGCTATTAAGAAGAAACAATTAGGGAAAAGTAAAAGTCCTTGCTCATGATAAACAGAGACCATCCTCTTTAGAAGATTGCTAGCATCAGGGCTATTAGATTTTTGTCCAGGTATGTATACAAACACTGCTTCCAGAGATTTTCCTCCTTAGAAAGGAGAGAGGATTAATTCCTGGCTTATTTGATGAAAAAACATCCCCCAAACACCCCATCGCTCTAAAACATCCCTGTCTTAGTTGGGAAAGTGACCTTGGTCCATGCTTGAGCATCCTGGTTTGAGGTGGAGTCTCCCTAGAGTGTGGACATGGGATGGGGCGGGTGTGGAAGAAACCAGACAAAATGCCTTATGCTTTTGTAAGAATCACTCTCGTTTTTCATCATCCTGTCCCTGCTGGATGTCCCTCAGCCTCAGAGCCTGCTCAGTGGTAGTAGAATGTGGTACGTGTCCCTTTCCTTCAATCTGGGCAGGAGAGGGCCTTGGATCTCCCATCCAAAAACTATGCCTGGACCCGGAGTTCCTCCTTGTTCTGACTTTCCTCGAATGCTGGAAATTTCTGCCTAAGATCCTGTTTCTCTCCAAGGATCCACCCCAAGACTTGTATGTGCCCCAGGAGCTCCAGGATTCTGAAAACTCATAATTTCAGCTCTATTTTCATCTTAGCTTCGGCTTCACACAGAACCTGGTACCGACTTGGGTTTTTGCAGTAGTCTTTCCTGGCACTTAGCTCATTATGGTTCCCCACCCCCGCCCTCTCCATTTTCGTTTTGGAAGGACTTCTCTGTTCTGTGGCAGGACCAGTAGAGTCTTGCTCATAAGGATCTTGGGTAATTCACAGGCTTGGGCAGGTTGGCTCTTCCCTCTGACCTGGAGATCCTCTGATCCCCTCTGTACCCTCAACATGCTCTCCTGCTTTGGGGCACCTAGTGTTCTCTCAGTCATAGCAATTGCATTCTTTTTCTAGCTCTTTCTTGAAACCTGAAATTTAGCATGCTCCTTCTGACACTGGCTGCTCTCTCAGGCTTCCCTATTAAAGACAAGCACCTAGGAAGCTGCTGGGTCTCGCCCCACTCTGGCATAACCCTCAGAAAGCCAAAAGTCAAGCTGTCTGAGGTTAGGAGCAATGCAATCAAAGAAGCCTGGGCCGTGCTTAGGCTCTGTGTCCAATGTTACCAGGAAGCTGCTCTTTAAAGCATGGCTATCGTGTCTCTGGATCTTGTGTAATCAACATGCTCAGTGATGTGGGCCATTCCTTGCTTACTGAAGCCCCTAGACCACATAGATGCCTGTCTACTGTATCGTAATTTTCTAGGCCACTAGCTTTCACAGAGTCTCCTGATAGTTGAGAAGCAAGGGGCTATTTGGACTTAACTATTTCCCTGGTTTCTTTGACCACTGACCCTGATTTTAAAAATATAAAGTCACTAATCTTATAATGCAGTAATTTATTTAAAAGAAAGACTTATCAAATGTTGGGCATATCACCATAGTCATGAAAGTCATATGTTACTGCATGCAAAGTAACCAAGACTTGGTCAAGAATCTACACTGTTTTCATTGATCTGAAGAAGAACTCCTGTAGTTACTCAAGTTTTATTTCAAAGATTTAAGACACGTATTTCTGGCACACACCATGTGCCACATATTGTTGCCTTCATAGTGGCCAGGTATTGTTACAGGGGAGGTATTAAAATCAGGAGAAAGAAATCTCATTCTTCTTTTAAAAATTAAAAAAAAAATTTAATGTTTATTTAATTTTGATAGAGGGAACACAGAGGGGGAGGAGAAGAGAGAGAGGGAGACAGAGGATCTGAAGCAGGCCCCAGGCTCTGAGCTGTCAGCACAGAGCCTGATGTGGGGCTCAAACCCATCGACCCTGAGATCATGATCTGTGCTGAAGTCGGATGCTTAATTGACTGAGCCACCCAGGTGCCCTTAAATTTTTTAAAAATGTTTATTTATTTTTGAGAGACAGAGTGTGAGTGGGGGAGAGGCAGAGAGAAGGAGACACAGAATCCGAAGCAGGCTCCAGGCTCGACATGGGGCTTGACGTGGGGCTCGAACTCAGAAACCACAAGATCATGACCTGGGCCAAAGTCAGGCACTTAACCAACTGAGCCACCCAGGCACCCCATCATTCTTAAAAAAAAAAAAAAAAAAGTTTATTTATTTTGAGAGAGAAAGTGAGTGAAAGAAAGAGAATGTGAGCGGGGGAGGGACAGAGAGAGAGGAAAAGAGAGAGAACCCCAAGCAGGCTTTGTGCTGTTAGCTCAGAGCCTGACTTGGGGCCTGGTCCCCTGAACTGTGCGATCATGACCTGAGCCAGAATCAAGAGTCGGATGCCTAACCGACTGAGCCACCCAGGTGCCCCGAGATACCTCATTCTGCTGGCAGCATTCATGTACTCACGCAATCACTCATTTACTCACTCAATAGACATCTTTTGAGGGAAGGATGCAGCTATTCAGGGAAAGCTACATGGGAAAAGATGCATGGCAGTTCTCGCTTCCACAAGATTGATCCCAGTCCTGTCTGCAGGAGCAGGGGAGCAGGCGGCCCAGTGTGTACACCTCAGTACCTCATTTTATTTTTCTCTGCCTGATTTCTTGTCATGTTTTTCAGTACCTTTCTTCCTCTATGATTGAGGACAAGAATCCGTATAACTAAAACAAGTGTTAACGAAGCCCGCTATACACATTCCAGTTGCCAGGAACATAGCTATGAATAATGCATAGTCCTGTCCACCGAAGAAACTGTAAGACAGAAAGATAACCTTACAGTTACACGGGACATACGTTATTCCCACAGGGAAATGTACTGAATGTTAAGACAAACCCAAGTTCGTTCTTTCTAAGCAAACAATCAATCTGAAAGGAAGGTTCCAGTCACAACACGTGCAGGAAACAGGTGAAGGGAGGACACAGGCCTCCAACTTTAACCGATTTTTCAAGGGACCCCATGCCACTTCGGAAATACAGATGAAGTAGGAGCACACATGTTACAGTCAAAAAAGCTGGAATGCTGACTCACTACTTTCTAGCTAGAGGACCTTCAGAGACCGAATTAATCTCTTTGAGACTGAGTTTCCTCATCCATGAACTAGAAACAGTAATTCTTCATTCACAGGATTTTTCCAAAGGTTAAATCCTATGAGAGAGTAAATGCATTTAGTACAGGGCTTCCCACACAGCTGTTCCGTAAATGATAACTATTATCTCTCTTCACACTCAGAGGAGGTCTCATAAGACAAACCTAGTCTGGATGCTGTTTGGCACGAACGTTCTGTCTCCCGATTTCTCCAGTTAGGAGATATGGAGCTAAGCCAACATGATTTCCTACCTCTATAACTGGCTTTATGGGACATATCTTTTAACTCCAAAGCAGCTGGACATAGATGTATCAGCTGCAATGAGATAAGGCTAAGCAGGAAGAATAACATTTGATGAATGAGCAGTAGCTTGAGGAGCAGGAAGAAACGGCCAGAGAATGAACTAAACTGAGGCCGTAAGAAATCTAGATGAGGAGGCGGCATTTGAAATCCAAGAAAAGATGGACAAATAACCCCTGACATTAATATTCAGGGTGGATCATTGACTTCAAGAAGATGCAGCCAGAGGGACTGAATGTTCAGCCATGTGTGCAGACAAAACTCTTGGATACAGGGACCTAAGAGCAGGCAATATTCTGAGATTCAGGCAGGTGGGGATAATATGGAGCTGGATTGAGGAACTCTCAGTCAAGGAGGGGTCTGGGGATTTATAAAAATAATCTTAAGGAATTGAGGGGGTACCAGATAGCTTACAAACCAGGGTTTCAAACATAGGAGAACAAAACAGTGATCTAACTACTGGGACTGGTGTTCGCAAGCTTAGTACTACTGACATTTTGAATTGGATAATTCATTGTTGGGGGGTGCTACTGCATGCATTGTAATATGTTTAGCATTGGCCCAGATGCCATTAGTATCCCCTCTCCAAGTTGTGACAATCTAAAATGTCTGCACTCATTGCCAAGGGGTCCCAGTGCAGGGAGGATGACAGGATGGGAGCGGGGAAATTGTCCTCCTTCAGTTGGGAACCACTGGGTTAGATGATGCTGAGAGAGCACTGCAGAGAGAGTGCTGCTCCAATGGTGAAGGCCAGGGGGAGAGGGTCTCACCAATAAGCTGATCCACAATAAGCAATGACTGTCAGTGGCCCAGTAAGACAGTGTAGTGAGCATTCTGCCCAGATCCCTGCCCCTTCTATCATTTCTGTGTAGCTTGTCTGGTCTTCTCCTCCTCCTCCTCCTCCTCTCCCTCCTCCTCCTCCCTCTCCCCATCTTCCTCTTTGTCCTTTCTTCTTCCTCTTCTCCTCCTCTTCCTCCCTCTCCCTCTCCTCCCTCTCCTTCCTCTTCTCCTTCTTCTTGATATTATTATTATTATTATTATTATTGAGAGAGAGAGAGAGCACTGAGCAGTGGGGGGATGGGGTGGGGGCATGCGGGGCGAAGGGCAGAGGGAGAGAGAGAGAATCTTAAATAGGTTCCATGCTCAGCTTGGAGCCCAATACAGGGCTCGGTCCACGACCTTGGGATTATGACCTGAACCAAAATCAAAAGTTGGACACTCAACTGACTAAGCTACCCAGACACTCCTGTTATGCTTCTTTTGTCAGAATAGGCAGTTAGGTTCTAACAGGATGCCTGGAGGCCAGCAACAAGGAAGTCATGCCCAGCTATCAGAAGAGTCAGAGGCCTATCCTGGCAGCACTCTACAAGAAGCCGGATCAAACCAGAAAGGCCCATGATGGTGGGTGCCATGACAGGAAGCCCCTGACCAACATGGGAAGAAAAGGTGCGAAATCCTGCATCTCTGCCTCAAGTAATGAATGTTTTACCCCCTAGTTAACAGCTGTCAATAAAAGATAAAAACCCAAATCCCAGGCCATGCGTCTCTTAATCCTCTCTCTTTCCCTCTCCCTCACTCTCTCCCTCTCTCTCTCAGCTCACCTGCTCTCACATCTCAAGAGTGTACTTTTGCTTTAATAAATTTTCCCACTTGTGTTGCTCTCCTTGAATTCTTTCTCATGAGAAGACCAAGAACCTTCCACGACACCTTTGGGAATGGGCTGGGTCGAAGGCGTGGGGTCTCCCCAGTTCACCTGGAAGACTTTCAGCATGATGTTGCTCCCAAAGTGCTGCCCATGGACTTCTGGGGTTAATTTGCTCCACATATTTGGAAAGCCATACTACCTAATGGAGCTTTTGGCCAGTGGCTGGGTTTAAGAGATCTCCCTTGCCTAGGGGTTGGGGTTTTCTCTTATTGGCCTCTTTCACTTCCCTGCTCCCACTTTCTACTGGCTTCTCCTGGGAACACATCCTTAATAGATTAACTACACACAAATCTCTCCTTAGGGTCTGCTCCCGGGGAACTCAGTTTAATACAGGCAGTAGGGCTGACCTGAGAAACAGACTCAGGTATGAGAAACAAGTCCAGGAAAGCAGGAAAGAATGAAGACTATGAATGATGAGTCTGGCCTGAGCACCCTCCAACCCCCCACCATCAGTGTGATTTCCAGCATGAGATGCAGCAGTGAGAGAGGTGATTTTAAAAGCTGGAGAGGACTAGACAGTGTGATTTTGGTCTCAGAAACAAAGCTGAAAGCAAGAATAGAGCAGAAAGCGTCAAGGCAATATGAAAATAACCGAACTATTAGAGGAAATACCTCTAAAATAATTTGTTGTTAATATTAAATATCTCCAGAGAATCTTCACCACAGAATGAAGGAGTTTGTGATCCTCTGGACTCTGAAAATTTGAACGGGAGTATTTCAATCTGTACTTCTGTAATGTAGAAAGAACCTGGAAAACTTGTATACTCCTCCCTGTTCCCTTTGTTGTTTAAACCATTCTTTGAGATCCCAGGAGTGGAGGACATCTTTTGGCTGGGACTGTTGCTTCTGCTTTTTTACAGCAGAACTATTTCTGCACTATTTGTACTCAGGTGCGCTCTGGTACGTGACTGATATGATGGTTTTGGGAAGGACTGGCTAAGAGAAGTTTCCTAATAAAGATGGCTGTCTTGTTAAAAATCTGTTCCTTCATTGTTACTACATTGTTGCTGACCTTCCATGCAACAGGCAACAAACTCATGCACCAAGTATAAAATATGTTCTTAAAGCAGTTACAACAAAGACAGAAAATAAAGTGTTTGAAAATAATCTTGGAGGAGTACCTGGCTGGCTCATCGGTAGAGCATGTGACTCTTGATCTCAGGGTTGTAAGTTTGAGTGCCACGTTGGGTGTAGACATCACTTAAAAATTAAAAAAAATTTTTTTTTAATTCATCTTTAAAAAAGGATTTAAAGAGTAACCATAAGAAGCATATAAACAACTTATTCTTACATCTAGGAACACAGTGTTTAAAATAGCAAATTATAGGTTCTCCACTTATAATTTGTCTTTTGTAATCATTTCTTTATTCTGTAAAGAAACCATGTGTTCTTCAGTCAGTATGTAATTTAGACCAGCCAGCAAGTTATAATTTTTAATTCTGAAAATTAAAGTTAAGGGATTCTTTGAAAATATGTTTTAAGAAATACATAGACAGCATGTACCAAGAGCCATTAAAGACTAATAATTTCTGGACTCTGGAAAATTCTTTGAAAGAGAAAACTGTAAAACTGAATTCCTTTCCGGAAAAGTAATTCAGAGATAAAGAATTAATGATGACGGAAAAAAAGACAATAGAGTAAGACTGAAATAAGTCTAAAATTTTAATTCATAACAACTATTATGAGTTTAACATATTTTCATCTCTAAATATAAAGTTTAAATTATACATAATACTTAGAATATAATTACTGATAAGAAGTGGGTAAGAAAGCATTTACAAATACATTTGCATATAGGGGTGCCTGGGTGGCTCAGCCTAAGTTCCGACTTCGGCTCAGGTCATGATCTCATGGTTGGTGGGTTCGAGCCCCGCATTGGGCTCTGTGCTGACAGCTCAGAGCCTGGAGCCTGCTTTGGATTCTGTTTCTCCCTCTCTCTGCCCCCTCTCCAGCTCATATTCTGTCTCTGTCTCTCTCTCTCTCAAAAATAAACATAAAAAAAACCCCAAATACGTTTGCAGATAAAATTTCATATTAACTCATCCAACTAACAGATCTCTGATATATTTTCTTCAACATAGTTATCCATGTTCTGTATCATGTGAACTCCTTACCCTGACCACATAAACCAATCACCTTTGACCACAGCTGTTGGAATCAGGGGTGTCTCCTGGTTCTGTCTCCAAGGACAGTTGATCTGTATTCTTTTCAGTGACCTAGAAGGCAGTCCAGCAAAAAGCATAGCGAAATTGAAATACAGCATTGATACTCGATTGTTCAACTACTTCGATATTTTCTCTTTAAAAATTTGAATGTGACACATCAAGAGAGAGTATGTAGTTGGAAGGGTAGAGAACAGAAGTTAAATGGACATAGAGAAAGGAGAAAAGAGCAGATGCCACGAGGAAACTAAAGCTATGAGAGAACTGGATCCTGGTGACATGTGGAGTCAGGAGTGAGGCAACTGGTTGATAGAAGCAGGAGAAATATCAGCGGAAACATGAAGGAGATTGTCTTGGTAATACTTCAGGATCAGATGAGGGAAAAGGAAGCAACATAACAGCTGCTGAGATGAGTCAAGCAGTATGAACACCCAAGGGCTTTCTAGTTTTCCAAACTACATCCTAGGCTCTGTGAAACCAAGCTTTTCCTATATTTCCATAGGGCTCTCTCTTGTGGCTGAAATTCCTTGGTCTCTTACTTTCACATGGGTTATTTATTTGAAGCCCTACTGTTTGAGGTGTCTAAAAGAATCTAACTAGTATACCATGTAAAGGAGTTTGGGCTTTAATCTCAAAACATTAGAAAAACATAAAAGGCTTCATACTTTGATTTTAGAAAGAGGACTCTGACACAAGTGTGGAAAATAAATTAAAAATGGACTAGAGGTAGGGGTTATACATTGGGAATTGTTGTTTTAAACCAGTGGGAGATGATGATGGCCTGAGAATGGAGAAAATGGATGAACTGAAATTTACAAAGGGGGATGAATGTAACAGAGTTTGATTCAGCTTAGATGTAGAGGATAAGGGAGGGGTAAGAGTCAAGTTTGATTCTTAGTTTCCTGATATGGGTAACCAGATGGATAGTGGCAACCAATTTCTCTCATTGAGAAAGATAATGTATGAAGAGACTCAACCTCTTTTTGGGAAGGAGTATAGGTGCCAATGAGACTTCCAGGTAAGGATGTCCAGTAGGCAGCGGAATATTCACGTTTGGATCTCACATAAGAGCTGTGGAGTTACACATTTATGTATAAGGGCTTGATATCATGATTCTCAGAGATATTCCAGTAACAGTTTCTTGTTTTATTTCCTTAGTACTAAATTCAGGAATGTACTTGGACTAGGCTGTGTTAGCCTAGGGAAGCTGAGCATCAAAGGAGTTTTCATGTCTAAGTATTCTCTGCAGGCTTCCTTAGCTATCACGCTGTGCATTATATAACTTGAGATTGATGAGCTTCCTTGCCTAAGTGAGATGGTCTCTAGAGAATGCTATGTATAGGACCAATCTATCTTTACATATATAAGGGTAGGACCAGAAGGGGAAGTGAAGTTTCTAGAAGGTCTGATGTTATGTATTCCAGAAAGTTTGAATATTTGGAAGGTTTAGAAACTTGAATGTCCATCTCTTAGCTGATATTGCAATCACATACCTGCTGTAGTATTTCTGTTAATCTGACATTCTATTGCTATTTGTCAATATGGAGGTTATACAGGGTGTTATCAATAGGTTGGTAGTTATATAGGGGCACCTGGGTGGCTCAATCAGTTGAGCGTCCGACTTCGGCTCAGGTCATGATCTCACGGTTTGTGAATTTGAGCCCCACACGGGGCTCTGTGCTGACAGCTCAGAGCCTGGAGCCTGCTTCGGAATCTGAGTCTCCCTCGCTTTCTGCCCCTCCCCTGCTTGCGCTCTGTCTCTCTCTCAAAAATATACACTAAAAAAATTTTTTTAAATAGGTTGGTAGTAATTGAAACCATTGGTGTGCATATTTTCCAGGGTAGAAAATAAAGAAAAGAAAGTAAATAATAGAATTCTGGGAAATACTAATCTCTAAGGAGTAGGTAGAAGAGAGAAAAATCCAAGAGGAGAATAAGTGAATGATGGTGAAATCTGAGGGATTGAACAACTAGAAAGGTAAAATGAGTTACATTTGTATTTCACCATCACCTGAGACAGATATTTTAGAATGTCATTGGACAAGTTTTCTTGTTACACATGAATATATGCTCATTGTTAAATAAATACATTTTCCAAAAGATTCACAACAAAGGCTCAGAAAAAGAGAAAAAGACACAGGTTTCCTAATTTTCAACTAGGAGTTTAAAGCTTATTGATAACTAAGTCTTTTTATTTAAACATTCTTTAATGTTTATTTTTTTGAGAGAGAGAGAGAGAGAGAATGAGCAGGGGTGGGGGGCAGAGAGAGAGGGAGATACAGAATCCCAAGCAGGCTCCAGGCTCTGAGCTGTCAGCCTAGAGCCTGACTTGGGGCTCAAACTCACAAGCTTTGAGATTATGACCTGAGCCCAAGTTGAATGTTTAACCGACTGAGCCACCCTGTTGCACCTAGCTGATTTCTTAACTTGTAGAATCAAGAATGATTTTTACTCCTGCTAACTTGGTTGGTTTTGGCATAAAGCCATGCATTGTTTCTGTGGCAGTACAATCTCCCTGGGCATATCTACATAGAAAACTACTTGGTTTTGTTATTTATTTAATTTGATTTTTGAGAGAGAGAGAGATCGCACACCAGCGGGGGTGAAGGGCAGAGAGGGAGAGAATGAAAATCTTAAGCAGGCTCCAAGCTCAGTGTGGAGCCCAATGGGCCTCCGTCCCATGACCTTGAGATCATGACCTGAGCTGAAATCAAGACTCTGGGGCTTAACCCGGCTCAACTGACTGAGCCACCCAGGCGCCCCACAAGAGGATCATTTTTCAAAGTTTCCTGGGACCTCAAGAATAATGTCTGCCCTATATTCTACCTAAGATTTTGTTTTATAAATTCACAGTTTTTAATATATAAAGCTTACGCTATAGGACCTATCAAATTTCCCAAAGTCACAATAGGCACAAATGATACAAACTAGTGTTCT
Organism: Panthera tigris; assembly: GCF_018350195.1. NCBI lineage: Eukaryota > Metazoa > Chordata > Mammalia > Carnivora > Felidae > Panthera > Panthera tigris. The sequence continues at coordinate 87,326,656 of NC_056666.1, forward strand.
GAGAGCTCTATTACCTTATGTGCTATCTTTATCCATCCTTGTGTTACTTCTTGTCAGATGAGGAAAAAATTATTTAGTTTACAAAGTACTTGTGGTGCAAGGCTTATTTTAGGGCCAAATCCTTCCTCCCACTGACAATCTTAGTCCGCTGCCCTGCCTACTGCAATGATGTCATCCGCTCAGTTGTCTGAGGTGTTCCTTTCTTCATCTCCTACCTCTACCCTGGTTCAGGCTTTCCCTCTACCTTCCTCTGCTTCCTACTCAGTGGTTGCAAGATGTTTTGGGCAAAAGCACACGGACCTAGATCTTGGGAAGCACAGGTAAGTTTTCTGCTTACTTGTGCCTCACTTAATATTTGTTACCTAATAAAGGCTTTTATATTGGTTTCTTATTTGAGCACCAAAATTATTTTTACATTCATTCATTAAAATATTTATTGATCAGGGCGCCTGGGTGGCTCAGTCAGTTGGGCATCCGACTTCGGCTGGGGTCATGATCTCACTGTTTCTGAGTTTGAGCCCTGCGTGGGGCTCTGTGCTGACAGCTCAGGGCCTGGATCTGCTTCAGATTCTGTGTCTCCCTCTCTCTCTCTGCCCCTTCCCTGCTCACGCTCTCTCAAAAATAAATAAACATTTAAAAATGTAAACAAAATAAAATATTTATTGATCATCTACTATATGCCAAGAACTATTCTAAGTGCCGGAGATAAGAAGGGAACAAAACAGAGGGGGACAAAATCCCAACGCCTTTTAGGTGGAAAACTGGCGGTAAAAGGGGGCGGGGCAGATCGCGTGGCTCCTGGCAGGTGTAAGGAGGAATTCTGACTTTTACCGTGGGCAAAACGGAAGGCCAGCGGAGGGTTTTGGAACAAAGGGTAGTTTTCTCTGTCATTTTACAAATTAGGAAAATAAAGGACTACTCCGCAGTAAGCGCACCAGTATGCTTTGTGCAACTCTGTGGAGGAATTGCAATTTAGGTACTTAGGAGGAAAATAAAATTAACAGGAGGTAGGCATTGGTTTGGGGCCACTACCCCAGAGATTCCAGGGGGCAGAAATGACGAGGGACAAGACGGATGAAGATTAAAACAAAAGGAAGCAAACTGTTTACACCGAAATACAATGTAACACGAACAAACCCCAAGAGACACGCCAAGATACACGTGGCTCCATTCTGACAGCTGTCACATATCTAAGAAGAAGCCAATTTAGACGAGGCAAATGGTGGCTCACGCCTACCAGTTCCCAAACTCGAGCTGGGGAAAGCAGCCCCTCCGGGAGCCGATCCAGCCCCGGACGTGACCACGCCCCTGGCCACGCCCCGCCTGCGGCTCACCGTCCCAGTTGGCCGCGGCGGGGGCGGTGGCCGCGGTGCCCGGAAGTGCGGCTGACGTGTCCCGGCCGCGCTCGGAATTGTGGGCGACTCGGCTAATGGCGTCGGCGAGTCTGGAGGGCTTGGGCGGCCAGCGCCGAAGGTTTTGCCAGGTTGGCTGCTGACGAACTGTGCCGCCGGACCCCGCGGCAGCGGGAGGGACCTGCCCGCCTTGTGGGCTCCTCGGCCAGAGCCGCTGGAGCCTAGCGGGGCGGGGCGACCGGGGGGGGGGGCGCCTCGGAGAGGAGCCGCGAGAGTTGCGAGGAGGCTGCGGGGGGCGCTCGGGTACGCTGTGGGTTCGTAGTCCAGGCCGGGCCGAGCCCCGCGGAGCCCAAGAGGCGCGCTGAGGAAGGGCCGGAGGCGCTCTGAGGGAGCTGACGGTCGCCCGAAGGAGCTGACCGTGCTGGAGTTCGTTTGCGCCGCCCAAATTGGATTGTAGTTTGGTGGATCATGTCCGGCACCAACAGCCCCGAGGCAGTGAAGAAGCTGCTGGAGAACATGCAGAGCGATTTACGGGCCTTGTCCCTGGAATGCAAGAAGAAATTCCCACCTGTCAAAGAGGTAAGCTTTGGGTGACGTCGGGAGAGGGCACGGTGAGCATGTCTGGTCCTATTAGATCCAGTCCTTCGCTCCCAAACTCCTGTCTGATTTTAATTTGGTCCTCACCTTTCCAGATTTGCTAGTCGGTGGGTTGTTCCACAAGCGCTCTTTAGAGTTTCCTTTGGAGACGTCTGGGGAGCTTTGATTTTCTCCACTCCTGTCCTCCGGATTTAGGAATGAAGTTCGCGGAGTGAGCCGATGCAGCTAATTCAGCTGAATGTGTTTTACCCTCGCCTTTTCTGGCCTTTTTCAAGCTTGAAACTAGCCAAGCCAGAATTGAAAAAAACTTATGTTTGTTGCTTCTAAAACTATCATCCATCGTTGCGGTGACATCTGTGCTCCTCACGTTTAAAGTGTGTATCACTCAAAGGGGAGTAGCCTTCCTTGTTGTCTTGTGTCATGCAGCTTCACTCTGTCAGTACCACGAAGTGTTAATAAATTATTCAGCCACTTAACTTATGACAAATATTGAAGACCCGCAAGAATTATGTTAAGCCTTGTTATTAGCAATACTTTAATGGGAAGTTTGGGTTTAGAGTCAAATCCAGTACACCTTGAAATGCATATTAACCTCTTTGAGCTTCAGTTTTCTTTCCTGTGTAAATAGGGTTAAAGGGTGGACTTACTGGATTATGATGGTAAAGTCGTCAGAGCAAAAAGGGTATTATTAAAGAGGTTCCAGTTAATTATTTATATAAATTCTCCAAATCTTTCCTAAATTGAAAAATTTGACGTTTAGTCACTTGATTTTTTTCTCTTAAGATGCCATTTTATTTCTCCTAAACGTTTTAAAAATGCTTCCCAATTTCCTTTCTCATATCGGGAACAAGATATTTCAGTGATAAACTTGTAAAAGCAATCATTTTTATTTTTCTATAAAATAGTTTGGCCTACCAGCAATTTTATTTACTATTTAGGATTCACCAAAAGTTTACTAGGAATTTTGGAATGTTTCATATTAATTTAAATGTTTTGCCTTTATAAAGGTTTTGTAATTAAAACTTACCCAATAAAGTTTGGATTTTAGGCTTCCAAGGAATCTTAACTTTTCTGTAAGTGCTTTTGGTTTCATTAGTCTTCAACATGCTCCATCTACTATTCCTTTAATAAAGAAAGCAAATATTACCCAATAATGGGAACCTGATGTGCCACTTTTGGAAAGATAACTATCGAAATATATTTTATTTCAGATACTCAATAGCTTGTGATATCAATTTTAATTATTTTCTCTGTGTCATTTTCTGTTGAAAGTTATAATAAGTAATTTTAAGGAATTAAGCAGTTTTAAAGAATTTTAAAGAATTAGACTGTTCTGTTGTATTTTTGACAATAATTTATAGAACTGATTGTTCGCAGCTCTTATAATTTATATAGAAACTAAGATTTCTCTATATTACATATAAAGGCCTTTGTGGACTTGTTTGAGAATTTAGTTGCCATTTATTACCTTATTTTTTTTTTAGAAAATGCATTCAGAATTCCAAACAGGTAATTTACAGAGTCCTAGAACTCAGTCCATTTAATCTAGGAATTTTAAATATAGCTCATTAGCTCTTTTATTTGGACATTGGCCAAAGAAATACTTGGTGATTGCACTACTCTTTGAGGTAATGGCAAAAATCATTCTTGGTGTGATTATCTCTGATACATAATTTCCTATATGGTACCTACTCTGTAAGAATTTGTTGAATGTAAGAACCTTGACGTCTTAACCAGTGGCACTTCTAATATGCTTAGGGGCCCACTTTAGGAATTAGAAAATGACCATCACTGTGTTACCAGTTTAAAACAGTAATGAAGTAATTAGTCTAAGAGTGATGATTTTATAGGAGGGACCCTTGACTTTCAAGAAATATTTTGATTGAATTAAATTTTTCCTGATAAATTAATAGCAATTTTGGCTTTTGTTTTTTAAGAAACTGGTAAGTTTTTAGTTTTATTTATTTGGGGGATGAAGGGAGGATGAGATCATGACCTGAGCTGAAGTCGGACACTTAACCTTCTGAGCCACCCAGGTGCCCCAAGGCAAGGCCTTTCTAAGTATAAAAAGCTTTTCCATCTGTATACTGATTTGCTAGGTAACACTCTCCCAGTATCTTCACAGTTATTAGTTGAAAAATACTTCTGAACTTCTTATAAGGATACTTAAGAACTTACAGTGGTAATTGTATATGTACTTTGGAAGGCAGATCTCCTTCCCCAGTTCTTTTTTTTAAATGTTTATTTATTTTTGAGAGAGGGAGACACAGAGTGCAAGCAGGGGAGGGGCAGAGAGAGAGGGAGACACAGAATCCGCAGCAGGCTCCAGGCTCTGAGCTGTCAGCACCAGCTTATTTTTCTTAGTTCTTAAATATGAATCTTTATGTTTCAGCAATGTAACTTTTTTAGGACAAGTGTACTAGCTAATCTGTTCTGGAATACTTGTATGAATAATTTTTTCTTTGCCTTAAAAATTACCTTAAAGCTTTGTAAAATTGCTTTTCTGAAAGTGACGCTCACTGCCTTCAGAGGCACTAATCTCTGAAGCTTTATGTTTATATATTTAATGAATAAAACATTTTGGTCATTTTCTATTTGCAGGCATTATTCTGGAAACAAATGAGAGGGATCCAACTGAGCTTGGAAGTATGTCAGAGAGAGTTTGTAACTCTTCAGTTGAGTCTTAATAGGATGAGTAGAAGCAAGCCAATAGAAGAAGGGGGCGGTCATTCTAGGCAGAGAAATTAGCACAAGTTTGTATTCCATGTTAAATAAATTTCATGCTGAAGGTAATTAGGAGCCATTAAAAGTTTTTAAGAGAGGGAATAATATCAAATTCATATTTAGTAGCATTTCCGTAACAGTATTCATGGGAAGAATTAGAGGGGACTAACATTGACAAAGAGAGTAAATTTTAAAAAGTGATGATTGCCTGTGTCAAGGTAGCAGTAGAGGTAGACAGGAGGTTGCTTGCATTGTGATAGTCATGTGTGAAAGAGAGAGTATGGATTAAAAAGAGACTTAGCAGTTTAAATTATCAGGGCATAGTGACCTTTTATATAACGTAGAGAAAGAAATCTATGATGCCTCCCAGGTTCTGGCTTGGGAAACTGGGTAGATCACTAAGAGAAGGAACGTAAGAGGAGGTGATGTTTTTGGGCAAAGTGAGTAGTCGTGAATATAATAAGTTTAACATTTATGTGTGTGTCAAGTGGAACTGACCAGTAGGTATTTGAAAGTGATGGTTTGGTTCTTAAGGAGGAGGTCTAGAATTTCAGATTTAGGAGTATCAGTTTATATATGATAATAGAAACCATAGGAGTAGATAAGATGGGTCTGGAACAGTGCATAGAATGAGAATGTCAGAGCCGAAGAAGGAAGTTTGGGAAACAACAGCAGTAAAGGGAAAGAGGCAGCTGACTAAGGTTAAGGAAATGGGAGAGAAACGGAATACTTGGCAGAGCAAGGTCCCTGAGAAGCTGGAGTTTCAAGGGCATAGGTAAATGAACTGGCTTTCACTCTGAGAAGGAACATATTTTCTTCTGACAGAGGAAGGGAAGAAGAAAAAAATGAGTTTGAATGTGATAAATTTGAAGGAGGGACATTGTGGAGAGATAGGAAGTCGTGGATAGTTTGGCCTATGGCCTCTATTCTTGGTAAGGTAGGAAGCAAGCTTATTGCTGGGAGCAATTGGTGATGAAAGGAGTGATGGGTAGAAAGTTTGAGAGGAGCAGTGGATCGCTTTGTAGAAGTGGAGGAGAAATTAACCTGGGACACTAAAGAGTCTTGGCAGGAAAAGTGGTTGAAATGATGATAGATCGTAAGATCTGTGTTCTATTTCTAAAGAAGGAAATACATAAAACTTTGATTGATTGGAAGAAGATGGAAGGGTTAAGGGACTAGCAGCACCAATTTAATCAAAGAGCGGTGGGAGAGCTAGAAGGACTGGGATTGGCACAGGAAAGGGATGTTGGATTTCAGATTGCCAAGTCATGCTGCACTAGAGGATGATGAAGTCCAGGGAATGGGTGGTAGAAGAGGAAGGGGATGAAGGCCATTTAAGCTGAGGTGGTCAGAATTAGGGTTTTGAATGGATTTTCTCTTTTTTAGTGAGATGGAATCAGGAAGGGTGTAAATAGTAAGAAAGTGCAAGTAGTCTTCCTATGCTGTCTTTGTTTCCCCTTGTGTATGTGGGCTTGACAGAACCTAGGTGGGCAGGGATTTTTGGCTTAAAAAGCAGAAGTTCTTGTGGTAGAGTTCCTCAGGGCCCAGTGTTTTTATGTGTTAGTTTGGTGAAAGAGATGCTTTTTACTCACCATGACAGGATTCTCCCTTTAACCAGCTATTTGGAGATTGAAGATCAAGTCAGTTGGCTTTTCTGGTAGGGAGAAGATATCATTTTCAGGACCTTGTGACAGTGGAGAATGAGGGCTGGATAATGTTTATTACATGTTTCGTTGGGAGCTATTTGGGTTTAGCATTTTATAATGTACTATAGTTTTTTTTTCTGATGACGTTGGTTGGACAGATTTGCTCATGACACAACCAATTGTGTTCTTTCTCTCATAAGTATGACAGAATAGGTCGATGTTTTACATAATGAAATAAATTAATTTTCATAATTTATTTAAAAAAACTTGCCAGCACCAGTCACATAAATAATGACAATTATGGTAAGGAGTTAGAAGTCATTTTGGTCAAGACTTACTTTCCTATATAATGCAATTTTAGATAATTGTGTTAGATGTGCACGTGGCCTTTGACCTTCGCTTTTTTGCTTTGTTTTGACTCTGCTCTTTCTTTGACTTTATTCCATAAAAGTTATATTAGATTCCTAAGTCTCATTAAATTCATTTTCTTCCGAAAAGCAATTTAGATGTTAACTTCAAGAATATATAAGCACAACTTTTTCACTAGGACTTCGAGGAAAATTTTGCTAGATTATTGCAGTATTTTAAGAGCATTTTTACAGTGAGATTTCTTTAAAAAGCTTTTGGTTATTCTATAACCTGTATTATACACTTATTAAAGTTCCATAACCAGTGAAATTTATTATTAAAGTATAAAACATAATAATTTATTTTTACTAAGTTTTTGACCATTGCGTTTTTACTTTTATGAAGGAAATGAATAAGCAAAGATCAGTGGAAACATACTTTAGTCAAATGTATTGATTATCTTTTTAGCACTGTGCTTTGGTGATACAGAAGAAATAAATGACATTTATCTGGCTCGTAAACCAAAAAGGAAGACATACTCCAAAAATGGAATTATTTTTCTTTTTTCTTTTATATAAGCATAGCTTATTTTCAGTCATGTACGAAACACTGGGTTTTGCCGTTACTGTTATAATTTAATAGAAATTTATTAGTTTCTTAAGCATAAAGCATGGCGAAAGATAAAAACAATGAATGAGAGACTGCCTTTATTTTTATGAAGTTAACTCAGTGTTGAGTATTGTCTTTCCATTAGGCTAGGGAGGTTGCATCCATTTACTTTATTACAAGATGCTATTTTAATTTTACAGATGAGGAAATTATGGTTTCCTCTTGGCTCAGTAACTTGCATAAGTTAGTAGATCTAGAAAGTGGAAGAACTGGGATGTGGCTCCCTGTGCATCTGTCTCTAACTCCTCTCCATTACTCCGAGCTGCAAAATGCCTTCAAAACTACTTACTTGTTTCTATCATTGTTTCCATTTGTCTGCCTTGCTTCATTATTTGTTACTATTCATCATTCTTTCCATGTTGCCATTCTCTCATTTTGATGTTTGTAGCACTCTACTTTCCTATTACTCCTTCTCTTCATGTTTATGTAGAATTGTATCCCACGCTCTGTTTTCAGGCCTCTTCTGCATGCTCCTCCCTCATTACTGTCTTCTACTTACCCCCAGTAAAGCTGCTGGGCTTTACCCTGATGCTGAGGACTCCTGAATCTACTCCGTGTACTCTGCTCTCTTTCCTGAGCATAGACCAATGTCTTTCCTTAGACCAGAATATCTTTCCCATACTTGACATAGGACTTTTTGTAGTTAAACTTATTTGCCCTAAAACTTGCCCTTTACCCACATTTCACTTGTTCTGTTAATGGCATTTATCACTGTTGCTTACCTTAGTCACATTTGGCTATCTTCTCCCCCTCAGTTCTCTTTCTTTATTCATTGTCAGCTGTTCCTTCCTGCTCTGTAGTTTCCAACATACCTCTTCTTTTTTCTGTTTTCTCAGCTTATTATTGTAGTACCAAATTTCAAATACCTGGCCGTTAATATGCATCAATGGCACACACACACACAAATTTCTGTATGGTGGGGTGCCTGGGTGGCTCAGTCGGTTTAATGTCCCAACTTCAGCTCAGGTCATGATCTCGCAGTTTGTGAGTTTGAGCCCCGCGTTGGGCTCTGTGTTGACAGCTCGGAGCCTGGAGCCTGCTCCGGGTTCTGTGTCTCCCCTTCTCTCTGCCCCTCACCTGCTCACAGTGTGTCTGTGTCTCTCTCTTTCTCAAAAATAAATAAACATTAAAAAAATGAAAAAAAAAACCATTCTATATGTAACCACTAGCTTAATATACTTAAGCAGCTCAGAAACCCTTAATGGCTACTCTCTACTTACTGGACCCCTTAGTATAGCATTTAAGACCCTCCTTGATCATCCCAACCTTCCTTTCTAGCTTCATCATCCTCAGTTTTTCCTGATATGCCTTTGTACTTCAGCCAAGGTGTATTGCCTGCTATTTATTCTCCAGATATATCCTGCTGCTTCTCTCTTCCATGCTTCTGAGGTTCCTTTTGCTGGCCCATAATCTCCTTCTCTTTTTTTTTTTTTTTTTTAAATAAATGTTTGAGAGAGCGTGAGCAGGGGAGGGGCAGAGAGGGGGACAGAGGATCCAAAGTGGGCTCTGCGCTGACAGCAGCGAGCCTGATTTGGGGCTTGAACTCACAAACTGTGAGATCATGACCTGAGCCTAAGTCAGCTGCTTAACCAACTGAGCCACCTAGGTGCCCACCTTCTCCTCCTTTTAAATTAAGATCCTACCTTTCATTGAATCCCACTTTAAATGTTGCTTATCTGTTTGTTGCATAAATAAATCAACTTTACAGATAATTTTCTAATTTCTCCCCTCATTCCCTTTATTCATTTGTTCATGAAATAGTTTTTGAGTACCTACTCTGTGCTATGTACTGTTAGTTGTTAGAGCAAAAACAGTTACAGCTCCTGCCCACATTTTCAAACTAATATGTTTTCTTCTCTTTTCTTAACTTTCATTTAAACATATTTTAGGTGTACCCTGAGTGGCTCAGTCAGTTAAGTGTCGGACTTCAGCTCAGGTCATGATCTCACGGTTTGTGAGTTTGAGCCCTGCATCAGGCTCTGTGCTGACAGCTCAGAGCCTGGAGCCTGCTTCAGATTCTGTGTCTCCCTCTCTCTGCCCTTCCCTTGCTTACGTGCAGTCTCTCCCTATCTCAAATATAAACAAACATAAAAAATTTTTTTAAATTTATTTTTATAAGTTATTTCCATATAAGTCTTATGTTTTACCTTTTGTTTAGTTATTTTAGGTTTTTTTTTTTGGGGGGGGGGAGTCTAAATAGCACCTTAAAGGGTCAGTTTTACATCTTGTTTATACTTCTGTTCACCATAGTGCAAAGTATTTGTATATCTAGGAGGTACTAATTAGTTACTTTTTAGAGGTTAAATTTTTTAAAAGGAAAGAAAAGGGATACCATATATATAGGAATATTTTATATATATATATATATATATATATATATATATATATATATATATATATATATATTTAGCGATCCACATGTAACCTGCATTTTTTTTACGTTTACTTATTTTTTGTTTTTATTATTTTTTTTTAATATTGTATTACTTGATTTTATTTTACAGTAGGTGGTGGGCACAAAGCAATCCTCCTTAGTAAAGTTGACAATCAGCTTCACTCAGAACATTTTTAATAATGTACATTAAAAAAAAAGTATTCATCTTACAAATTGTTCTGCAATCCAAATATGCAATAGCTTGGAAAACAACATTTAGAAAACAAAAGCCAGTGTAAAAAGACAGATTAAAACAACTAGAACAGTACAGGTTTTATATGGCTCTGATTTTACAGTTTACTGCATCATCAGTGTCAGAAATCTGTTCCTTCAGCTGGCTCCATTGCTTAGGATTTAAAGAAATACCTTTTCTTCCTGGTTTTATTTCACCTTCCGGATCCATTCAGTATTCTCTAATATCAATTAGGACTTTCCCTTTAAAGTCTCAAACGCTGACTTACCTCATTTTCCCAGTCTGAAACATGTTATCATCTCTGTGGCTCCTACTCTTCTTAGAGGATAATAGGGCTCTTGAAGTCTCACCGGTCTTTTGCTTCTTTACAGGTTTTTCTGGAGTAACCTGCCTTTTCCGCTTTAACTTTTTGTCAGCCTCACACTCAGAATCACTGCCCGAAGAGCTTGAAGAAACAAGTTCCTTTGACTTAGGCATTGCTCCACTCTTGCAGCTGAACAGCCCTCTGCTCACTTGCTTGCAAGTGGAGTTTACTTATTTTGAGAGAGAAAAAGCATGAGCTGGGGAGGGCCAGAGAGAGAGGGAGAGAGAGAATCCCAAGTAGGCTCTCTGCTCACAGACCCCAACTCTGGGCTCCATGTCATGAACCGTGAGATCGTGACCTGAGCCAAAATTAAGACTCAGAAGCTTACCCATCTGAGCCACCCAGGTGCCCCTGCATTTCAGTCTTTCATTTGATATGTTAAAGAACTTTTTTTGTTGTTGTTTTGTAGAAGCCAGGGTTTGTTGTTGTTGTTATTTGGTTGGGTTTTTTTGTTTGTTTTGGGGCAGTGTTTTGTTTGTTTGTTTGTTTTTGAGAGACAGTGCACGTGTACCCGTGGGTGGAGCTGGAGAAGGGTGGAAAGAGAGGGAGAGAGAGAATCTTAAGTAGGCTCCACACCCAGTGCAATCCCTGACCCAGGCTCCATGGGACTCCATCTCCCAATCATGAGATCATGACCTGAGTGGAAATCAAGAGTCAGATGCTTAACTGACTGAGCCACCCAGGTGCCCAGGTGAGAGGTTTTGAATTAGATGCCATGTAGGTATATATCTTTCAGAGTTTGGGGTTGTAAACCAATTATATGTTATAGAAGAAAACCATATTGGTTTCAATGTATTAATTGTTTTATGAGCATATTGTCCTGTAGGGAGTATTCTGGATCTCCTTATTCCCAAGTGTGGACTTCATTTTAGTTTTTTTTATTTTACCTGATATCTAAAATCATAAGTCTTCAGGCAGCTTTATACCTCCCTGATATCTTATGAGTGCATTTTTGGATTCAAATTGCTGTTAACCTGAGTTTCATAATACTACCTCAGCTCTTGTGTTACGCTATGTAAGTAAATAATTCATTTGGACCTTTGGTAAATTTGTTCTCATTTTGAGGTCGATTTTCATAGATGTGAAAAGTATGTATTTTTTTTAAAAGACAACATAGGAAAAAACAGAACATAGGAACTGTGATGAAGGGAAGCATCATTAATTTTTTTTTTACTTGTAAAATTGTTTCTAGTACAAGTAGTGGACCTTTGTTAATTCCCTTCCTAGCATCCATTCCCTCTCACTTCCTTCTGTAGTAGGCTGCACTCTTCTTTCATTTCCAGACCTTTGGATTGAGATGAATTAATCTGATTCCTTCCTTAGGGTACCTTGATTAGTTTAATCTAATTTAAACCCTCCCCACCGCCACCAGCCCCACCTTCATTTCTGTCCAAGTTACATAATGCCAGTGAGTGCTCCTGGACAAGGAGTTTCCTCTTCCTTTTTAAAAAGCTGCTAAAAGAGGCCTTTTTCATATAAAATTGTGAAATGTAGAATGGCTGCAACTGTTTTTATTGGCAAGTTTGGAAGTGGCCAAAGGATGGACCTACCCATGGAACAGGACAGAACCAAGAGAATGGCAGAAAGGTGGACCAGCAGCCCTGACGGCCTTGTGCATACCTGGATCGGATTTCCTCTGGGTTTTTAACTAGTGGGCAGTAGAGTCTCCTTCTCTACTTAGAACTTGTAATACTTTTGTTTAGAAGCATTTATTATGTAGCTCCTGTATGCCAGGCCCTGTGATAGACGTTAGTGATATGGAGCAACAAGTGGAATAGATTTCTTGTCCTTATAGGGCCTATAGCTAGAATGGAGGAACAGACATGTAGTGAGATGAGTGGGATAAAGTGTTACCGGTACAAACCATAGACAGCCCACAAAGATGGAAAGGCTTTTTCATAGTTACCAGAGAAAAAAATTGATGGAAGAAATTATTTCTGTCACTGCTCTTATAGTACCAAAAGCAGGAGAGCCTCCTCTTTAAGCCTACAATTATCTTCATTTTGTGAGTAGTGGTTTAATTTCAGCAAAGCATTATTTGTCGCATTAGTATTGATTTGGGTTTGTATATAACTTGTATATAACTATAATTTAAGAGCTGTAAAAATAGGAATTTATTCCTAATAAGTTTATACAAACTTAAATTTATCAGTAACTGGGTAGGTTAATGATTTTTTTTTTTTTTTTTTAAGGAAGTCCTTAAACTACTCAGTTTTGAGAAACACTAGTTGGGATAGGCACTGGGGAACCATTGAAAAGTTGAGTCAATGGATGAATGGAAGGCAAGATTGTAAGTCCAGAAATCTTTTAGTTTAGGTCAGTAATGAGCAGTTTTTTTTTTTTTTTTTTTTTAATGTTTGTTTATTTTTGAGAGAGAGCGTGAGCGGGAGAGGGTCATAGAGAGAGGGAGACAATCCAAAGCAGGCTCCAGGCTCCGAGCTGTCAGCACAGAGCCTGAAGCAGGGCTTGAACCCACAAACTGCAAGATCATGACCTGAGCCAAAGTTGGACACCCAACTGATTGAGCCACCCAGGCACCCCAGAAGTTTGAATGAAGGTGCAGAAGTGGGATTTGAGAGAAAGGGTACAAAATATGTTCCCTACATAGCCTTTGTGGCTGATATGATTTTTGGGATGAGAGAGAAACCCCAGATGTCTAGTCAGTGACTGGATGGATACTGCTGCTGTTCAGAGAAGTAGAGATTATAGGAAAAGGAACAGGTTTTTTTGGGGCTGAAGTGGAAGTGTGTGGAGGGGGTGACAGGATGACACCTGTTTTGAGTATCTTGAATCTAAGGTGCCTTTTAAACATTTAGGTTAGTAAGTCCTATAGTTTAGGAGACAGGAATATAATTTGGGAGTCTACAGCATTTAGAAAGTAATTGAAACCAGGGAATTATTTTTGCCCAGGAAAAGTTTACTGAGTGAGAAGTGAGGTCAAAGATATTCTAGACATTCTTGGAAGAGGAGTCCACATTCTCTCTTGTCTCTGTTTTTTTGTGCTACTATCCTCCCTATTCAAAGTCCCTGGTGAGTATGTCTATTTGGGTAATCAAAGAATATTGAAGAAAAGAAAAGGTATTTCTTGAGAGAGATTAATTTTAAGAGTAACAAGCATTAAATACTGCTGTGTATTTAAGACTTTTGGTATTTTCCCCAAACTCACAGATTGCCCCCCCCCCCCCCCCCCCAGGAATAGAGATATTAGACTATACACCTTAACCTATGTCATCTCTAACCTATGTCATCTCTATCCAGTCCACAGAACTGGCAACTTTTTTCTTTTTTTTCTTTCTTTCTTTCTTTCTTTCTTTCTTTTTTTTTTTTTTTTTTGTCAACTTCAGCAACAACAACAGCTTCTCTTTCTTCTCCTTCTCCTCCTTCTCCTCCTTCTCCTCCTTCTCCTCCTTCTCCTCCTTCTCCTCCTTCTCCTCCTTCTCCTCCTTCTCCTCCTTCTCCTCCTTCTCCTCCTTCTCCTCCTTCTCCTCCTTCTCCTCCTTCTCCTCCTTCTCCTCCTTCTCCTCCTTCTCCTCCTCCTCCTCCTTCTCCTCCTCCTCCTCCTCCTCCTCCTCCTCCTCCTCCTCCTCCTCCTCCTCTTCCTCCTCTTCCTCCTCTTCCTCCTCTTCCTCCTCTTCCTCCTCTTCCTCCTTATTCTTTTTAAATATTTTATGCATGAGGGCCAATTCATAAAAAAGAACTATGTTTATAATTGAGTAGTTCACCTGTGGATGTACAAGATACCTGTTCAGAGTAGGGGATACTTTTAAAGCAAGAAGTTAAAGACTCTTCTTTACATAGACTGTCCTTGATAAAGAGAAGGAAATCTGAGTCTGAATACCTCCATTTATTTGAGACACTCTTGAAGATGTAGCTAGGCTTCCGTATAAAGTAAGACTGAAGTGGTTAGAGGGACCCTGATATACATGTGTTGTCAATAAACATTGATATTGAAACTTTCCAGCAACACAGTGTGCCTAGAGAATAAGATGTTACAGTTTCAAAATTTGAGAGTAGAAACCTGCATGTAAGAAATGAGGAACTATGTGATAGGTCTAATTATATCTAAGGCAACAAATAGTCCTTTTGGTGGTTTTTTTTTTGGTGTGTTTAGGAAAGAAAACACTGGTTTTATGTATCTTTTAAACCACTACTTTGGAACTATTAAACTTTAAAAAATGTTCTTATTCCTTTTCCTTACTGTGTATATGTGTAAATATAATTGGTAAACATTTTATACTCCTTACAACTTATTTATTTATACTTACTTGTACTTATTTATGATATAGACATGGGTCAACTCTTAATTAATCTCAGGAAATCAAAACAGTGTTTGGCAAATCTGAAATCTTTTATTGACATCTAGTATCTAGCATGCCATAGGACTGAGTTTGGAAACTGTTAAGAAGGTCAGGCTGGCTAGAATTCCAGAAAGTCAGGACAAATGACATTGCTATTTATGATGATGGTTCAGTGTGATCAATTTTTGTTGAAAATGAAGCAGAAAGAAATATTGAATTTGAACATATACGGGGTACCTGTGGTTATAGTGAAGATGGGGAGAACTTGAAAATCATGGCAGAAGAAATCTCAGTGACCACAGAATGGCCCTGTAACAACCCAACAGAGTTTGAGATGAGATATGTGAGTATAACAAAGTATAGATAATAATTTCAGTGTCCTTGAATTTTGTATTTGTTTTGTCTGATTTTTCTTTCTCCAAATCTTTATTATAAATGTGCTATGGTTTGTACATCTAAAATGTGTTCAGAATCTGACTTCTTACCATCTCAGTCACTATTACCTTGGGCTTATCCACCATCATCTTTTGCCTACATTATTGCAACTGTCTCCTAAATTTTGTTGCATATTGGACTCATCTGAAGATTTGAAAAAATACTGATGCCAGCTCCCGCTGGCATTCCTTGTAATGTATTGCAACCTGGGCATCAAGGATTTTTTTAAGCTTCTGGTGTCTCTAATATGTACTCCCTGCAAATTATCAGAAAATCAGTAATCTTTCCCTGAAGTAATTTATTTTGACTGTTATTTCTGCTGTAGCCATATTAATTTAACTTGGGACATTTCCATTTCTTAAAGTTGTAGAACTAAGGCCTTCTTGGTTGTGAGCAGTGAAAGCTGACTGGCTGGTTTAAGCAGAAGTGAAGTTTACTGCTGTCATCAGAAAGAATTCTGTCTTGTTTCTGCTTTTCTTTGTCATTAGCCTCCATATTCAAAATCCCTGGTAGGTGTGTCTGTTTGGATTAGAAGAAGCTGCCAGGCCATGTGGGAAAGCCAGGTATCTGGCATTTTCAATTTTTACTAGTGGGAGATAAGTTCCACTTGCTTACTCATCTTGCTAAACTCATGAAGTTGGGAAATCTCTAGACACAGGCAAGGGCTTCACATGCTTGGAAGCCAACAAAATGACAAAGGTCTGCTATACATAGGATAACCTACGATGTGTTATTTATTTTAATCCACTGGTACTCAAGCTAAGAACCCACAGGACACTGCTGTTATTCCATAAATATTATTAAACCTTTAGAACCTGCTACCACTTGTCCCTTAGCAAGCAATAAAAGATAACAAAATAAATGAACAAGTAGCAAGCAAATTAATAGGACAACTTAGATATATAGCTTATGAATATTGATATATTATTTTTGGAGACCAGTATAAGTATCAAATAGGCATGGTTCTTGCTAGTAAAAATGTTCTGAGTTTCTATGATGGAAGTTATATATCAGTGTTATATGTCAGCACTGTCCAATAGAAATAAAATGTGGACCACAGATGTAATCCATATGTGTAATTTTAAATTGCATTAAAAAAGTAAAAAGAAACAGGGGCATTTAATTTTAATAATATATAATTTAACCCAATATGTTCAAAATATTATTTCAACATTTAATCAGTGCAAATATTTAAGGGATAGTTTGCATTTCTTTTCCATATTAAGTCTTCAAAATCTGTGTATTTTATACTTAGAATACAGCTGAGTTCAGACTAACCTCACATAAAGTGCTTAATGGCTACTGTATTGGACCACACAGTTCTGTGGCATTTTGTAAAATGCTATATAACTTCCAAATACTGCCCACTAAACATACTTCTCGTGAAGTGTTTTAGGTACCTTATGAAAATCTAATGGTTGTTTAAAAAATGTAAATTAAAAGTAATAATAAAGTTCTTGGTTATTCAGTGTCTTTGAATCCAAAAAGGTTTTACTGGATTTTGCAGTGTTTGGCTTTTTTTTTTTTTTTTTAAATGGTTGGAGGGAGGTATGAAATGGGGAAGAGAAACCTAATTTTTTTATTAGGCTTTGTTTCTGTTTATTATTTTTATATTTTATGAACACTTCAATTCATGAGGGATTAGATGTGCCTTAGGCAGAGAAGGGCGACATGCTGTAGTGCCGAGCTTGCGTGTGAACAATCAAATGAATCATGTTTTACGACATATAATGTATATGGCACTACTAGGCTTTAGTATTTGAAGTTTTGTAAATAAAAGTAACAGTGATCATATATATTTCTTTCCCTAGCTAATCCATGTTGATAGTAAGTTTTATGTTCTAATTATTTTTATTCTTTCAGGCTGCTGAATCAGGAATAATAAAAGTTAAAACAATAGCTGCACGAAACACCGAAATTTTGGCAGGTAATTTTTTGCATTAAAAATTCAACAATTAATGAAAATTTCACTAATAGTAAAAGTGCACACTTTAAAACAACAAAAAACAGCCATCAGTTTTCTGTAGCCTCTCCTCTGTGCCCTAGCATGCTATTTATGATAAAGAATATGTAAAAGTCCCTAACTTATGAACTAATTGGGTTTGCCAAGGATGAATGTTATAAAATTCTCTGAAATTAGAAAGCTTTAAACTACTAACTCCTTACAGGCAAGGATTTGCATTCTCCTCCACCTCTTCTCAGTCACCTAAAACACACCTTACCCATAAAAGGCATTCAATTAATATTTGTTGTATTGAATTGAATAAAAGGTTGGTTCTCAGTCCACCTTCCAAGATCTATTTTCTCTTTAGTATAATATAAACAGGTGATAGCGTAGTATTATAAATTTAGTAGTACTATATGAGTTTTGAATCGTAGGACTAAGACAGTATGGTCATGAAGAAAGAGTGGGAGTAGGGTGGAAGAAAGAAGAAAATGTTTTCTTACATTCTCGTGATTGAACCTGGTTTTCAAGGAGGAATTTTAAGAGTTGTCTTTGGCACTCTTTTGATAGTCTACTTATTACTTTTTTTGGTGCCTTCTTGTTCTTGCCTCTGTAATGAACATGGAAAAGAAGGAAACTGGATTTTCTGAGAATCTGTTACATGTGAGACATTCGTGCCACTTTGTCTTATAAAAGACAACCTTGTGGGGAAATGTTTTTATGTTATAGTAGAGCAAATCGAGATGCAAAGAGATTAAGTTACTTGACTAAGGTCATATGATAAATGGTGGAACTAGACTGAGGTCCCTGGCTGTTGAGAATCCAGGGCATGTTCTTCCTGCTACAGTATGCTGCCATGATAATGTGAGGTTTCCACACTAGCCCCTCCCTCCCAGGTGTTTATACTTAATCATTGCTTACTTCACTGATTCTTCGTTCTGCATTTCCAGTTCCAGCGGTGCTATTAGTCTCAGCTGGTTACAGGAGAAAAATAGTCCTATTAAGTTAATTTACCCAAAATCCAAATAGTGAGGAATCTCTCTAACTCTCATAAATCTCTTTACATTTTTAAAAAAGGATACCAGAAAAGCTCTAATTGGTGGAATTTCAAAGACTATTACAAAATGAAATGAAGACTTTTGGGGGGCAGTTTAAGGGTGGAAGGCAGATTTCACTTAGGCTTGCAGCTTTGCTGGACATGTGCCCATAGGGTGAGCTCTCCTGTGTTGTATCTGTTTCTCACAGCTTCTTCTCTGATTTTGAACATTGTGTCAAAACACCATATAGTTTCATAACATTATTCACAGCATTGAATAATGCTCTGTGTGCATTTTGAGAAGGGGTATAGTGAAAGTGGTGGGTAAAGGCAAAGGTATGTGTGGTTGGATTGGGAGGGTGGGCTAGTGGGTTTGGGAGATGCATGTTGGGTGGATTTAGCAACTATGAGGACATTAATGTTTAAAGATAAATTATGATCTGGATATTTTTAAGTTGGCCAGGCGTATTAGAATATCCTTACAGATAATAACTTTTGCTACCATAATTGCTAATATCATGGTTAGTCCTTAATCATTTCTCCAACAGTGGAAGTTTTCATTGGGTCTGTAGTTGATGGAAAATTTTAAAAAGAGACTGATTTCTTCAGAGGATCGCTGTCTGGTGCAGAGTTCTATACTAAAGTAAGGTGTCTAATTGGTTAATCTTAAGGAGGAGTAAGAAAAATTTTGTCTCAGTATGAGTTTAATATATAGGGGGCTATTAATTGCATTTTAATTCAATTAGCTGTATTCAAATCAAACTAAAACAAATCTTTATGTGCATACAATTAAGTTCATGCTTTAATGTCCATAGTTTCCAGGGCCATGTACTTGAGGACTGTATTAGCATTTACACTATTTCCTAGCATTTTTTACCAAGTATAACAACTGATACTTTAAAATGTATACATTTTTAGACCACTAGCATCTTGAAAATCAAGGGCTCTTAAGAACAAGGAAAGAGTTTAGTCAATATATAGTTTCTAAACTGCTTAATTAGAGTATAGTTAACACTAAAAACAATTTTTAGTTGACTTTTTAAAAAATTTCATTTCCTGAGAAGTGTTTACTTCTCTATGGTGGTAGGGACTGTAAATTACTACTTTTGCGCTCTCATGGATGTTAAAGATATCAAACAATGGAGGAATCTCAAATGAAATGGGATATTGAATTCTCAGATATCTCTACATATTCCAAAAATACAAAGGGTTGCTATAAAAATCAGAATCCTTAATTAGGATCAACTAGTCTGATCAGTGATACTTAGCACAGATTTCTAGCCAATTTTAGTTTTCTGAGATTTATTTTCCAAGGGAAGGTTGTTTACATTGCAGAATAAATCTTTGCTTTACATCTCCCCTTCTCTTAAGCATCCTCCTTTAATGTTTATTTTTCTTTGTTTTCACTGCTGTCATGAATGCTGACATAAGTGGGAATGCTATGCCAGGTAATGTCAGCATTGATTCAAATATACAGATCATTATCTCCACATTTCCTTTTCCTTTCAAGATAAAACTCTGCAAATGAGAGATAGCAACATCCAGTTCTTAATTTACGAGGCCAAATGCCTTAACCTGACACTTGACTACCATATATTACAAATGTTTTTATTAAGCCAGCTTACGGTATACTTGAAATGACTGAGAAGGCTTGTGTTATACAAAAATTACATAAACAGAGAATCTGTTTTTTAATATTTGAAACAAGGAAACCAACGAGGTTGTGATATTAAAATTGTGTTTAACCCATATTCAAAACCATAGTGGTTACATCTATCTATGGCTGCTTTCAGCCACAGTCAGTATACAAATAGAATTTTTACGTAGATGATCATTGTGTATGATTTGTGTTCTTTTCTCACACAGTTTCCCTCATCTTTTTCATATCTCCATGGTCTTGTTACTAAAACATCTTTAAGTAGCAATGAGCAATATACTTTGGAATTTTTTTCTGATGTTAAAAGGTAATTTATCTGCTGATTTTATTTAGTATTTTCTATTTTAGCAATACATATGCTTGTGATATTTTACAAATATCTAGAGAATATATCATAAATATATTCTTAATAAGGAAAGAATTATGTAAGAATCACTGGAAGAAATACAAAGATGAGTAGTGTAACTCACCTATAGTCTATATGGAAATATAAGAAATATACTTGAAAAGTGTGTTTGTGCCTGCCTTTCATTCCATTTGCCTTTTGAAGTCCTTTGCCAGAAATTTTTTCTTCTAGAGGACACACTTCCTGAGGTCAGGATCAATATCTTATTCTCCTTATATTGCTAGAAGTTAGCACATTACATAGGAAATAGTAAGCCCTCATTTAGCACAGGCCAATAGTGAGTGAGTCATTCCAAAAATGCGAGTAAGTCTGTCAGTGCTGCCTCTAGTGTGTTTTTCTACTTTTCAGTCTTTACCATAATTTTACATGTTATGATGATTCAAGTAGATGAATTTTGTCATACTTCATTCATATCAGCCAGATCACAGAAGAATGAAAGAGACAGACTTTAAATGGAGAATTTTCATAGTGTGGTAAATGCCAAGATGGAAGTATAGACAGGCTTATTTATTATGAGAACACAGAGAAGGCAGGCACCCAACCCAGTCTGGGAATCTTAAGCTGAGTCTCAAAGCTTAAAAAGGAGTTAGCCCAACAAATAAGGTATAGAAGTGGAAAGTAAAGCAGATTACTTAAATATATGAGGTATAAAACAGTGTGGTCTATGTGGATACACTATTCAAGTATTGCCATTGTGTGACTTTCTGAGCTGCTGGATGGAAGGAGTTTGAATCAAGGAAGTGACACGTTCATTTTAACGTTTCTATGTAAACTCGCCCAGCAGTGTGCAAGGTGTATTTCAATGTACCATCAGTAAAGTAGAGGTCTGTTGGCAGGTGGTGTCTATAATCTAGGCTAGAAGACCGAGGGGGCTGTAACTAATGCCCTGTGTGCAAGTTAACCTAGTGGGTGAGAGAGATTACATAGTTTCTCTACGGTATAATGTGTTCTTATTTATTCTTTTTTCCTTGGATTTTTTTTAAACTTTTAAAAACTTTAATTTGTATTCTGCCTTTTATTATATCATAAATAATTTTTTTTGATGGTATCTTTTGTATTTTTTTTAATTGCTTCATAATATTTTTTAGCCAGTGATTGTATCTTGTTAACCATTCCTTTATGTGAGGCCTGTTTCAGTATTTAGAATTATTTTTTTAAGGTAAATTTCTAGCAATTAAATTATTAAATCACAGGGTATGAACAGGTTCTTGGAATTTGTTACCACAGTGCTTTCTGATAAAAGTTTATGCCTTTAGCAGTAATAGGTGAGTGTATTTTTATAACATCCTTGCTGATTATTGTTTTAAAAAATGTTTTTCGGAATTGAACAGGTAAATGACTTCTTATTTTAATTGATACTTCTTTTTAATATTGAACATTTTCCTTTGAGGTTATTAAATTTCCTTTTTTCATTTTACATTTATTTCTTTGAGTTTTTGTGTTTTTCTTATATTATTTGAACTATTTTATAGCAAAGGTATTAACTTCCCATCATGTTTATATTTCCTGCAAGTCATTTACCTTTTAATTTTTAATTGAGATGTTTTTCATTTTTACATAACATAATTTTTCTGATTTGTTGCTCTCCACTTAGGAAGTCCTTCTCCTTCCACATAGTGGTAGTCATTTTTATTTTCTTTTAGTTTTTTTGTTTGATTTTTTTCTTAATAATATAGGGAGTGATGTGAGGACCTAGATTCTTTTTTCATTTGTAAAATTACTAACCAATTGTAATAGCTAGCATCATTTTTTAAATAATCCTTCCTTTTCATATAATGTGCTTTTAATATGAAACTGCCCATACTTTTATTTGTCCTTCAATTCTTGACTCATTTAAAGTATTTTCAGACTATTTGAACCATTAAATTTTTTTAAATTTTGTTAGAAATATCAGTCTTTCCCATAACTAAATTTTAAGGGATTTTGAGGGTAGCAATCATATCTACATCATATTTTATTTCTTTCACAAGAATTATAATTTGTTATTTAATGACCATTAAAATTTATCATGATGAAACTTTTATTAACCCCCATTAATGTGATTCGTAGTGGGGTATCCTAGTTTAATTCTTTCTTTCCAGGATAAAAACTACAATTATGCAGTGAAACTGCTCAGAGCAAGGAAACCCCTAGGATATGGGGACCTGCTGGACCTCTTTCAGGTGTGTGAAAGTGTATCATTTGATCTCACAGTTATAAAATTTGGAAATAAAATACATTTATCCAACAGTGTTATTCTATTAAGGGAGTCATATTTATTAAGGGACTTAGGTTAAAAAAAATAAATTTTTTTTCCTTACCCCCTAAAAAGCCTGTCTTTATATTTTGAAGGAATTTGAAATAGAGAGTTCTGATTAAAAAGAGTTGAGCCTTTTCTTCTTAATTTCCTGGAATGAGTTTAAAATATAGTTAAAGCAAGATGTCTTTATATCATTATATAGCTTTTTCCTCATGATTTCTAAAGTCTCAGTCCATAGGAAGGTTTTTATATAAAGCTGTATTTAAAATAACATGTCATTAAAATTATTGTATATAAAGAGCATCTATCTCTCAATTAGAAGAGCAGGCTAATTTTGTTTCCTAAGACTACTATCACTTTTACAAGAAGAAAAAAAAACTACCTTTTTTTTGGTGTAATTTCTGTCTTACTGCATTGTGATCTGGATATGGTAGATATGTTTTTTTCACACTGTGTTTCAAAAGACAAAACATCAATACGTTGTATTTTTTTTGTTATTGTTATTCTGATAACATTGAAACATCCTTTTTTATTATTTTATTCTCATATAAACTGGGAGAAAGAATGGGAAGGCGGCAAGAGATGGATGTTGGATTCCTTTCAGTTACATTAAAATAAAATTCATAAAAATTATTTTTAATACTATTTTAATTTATCCTAACTTGAGACACCTGGGTAACTGTGACTGCCCCCATATACAACATTTTGCTGAAACTCACTTTATGTTATTCTTTCTAAGAGGCACAGTTTTTTCACATTTTAATATTGCCCAAGTTGATATGCATCTTACAGTTGATGGCATCTTACAATCATTGTGGGCCAGGTAGTATGTAGCTGTCATTTACGGTGCAAATGTGAACTTGTTTATAGGTTCATATTACTATTAATGTCATTTGAGTTATGTGCATTGTTGATAACTCGTAAGTTTAATTGCTATTTAAATTGTCACCCTAGTTGTACAGAAATTTTCTGTTGACATCTTAATGGTAAGGTCACAAAAGCACCAGCATCAAAATGTGCAGAATGGGTGACACTGGCTTAGAAGATGATCTCAGAGACAATAGGGAAGTACTCTTTCAAGAAGTGAGGCATCCCAAACAATCTGATTATAAAATGGGCAGAAGATCTATATAGACATTTTTCCAAAGAAGACCTACAGATGACCAACAAGTATATGCAAAGACGCTCAACATCATTAATCATCAGGGAAATGTACGTCAAAACCACAGTGAGATATCACCTTACAGCTGTCAGAGTGAGTGTTATCAGAGACGAGGGAATACAATGGCCTTGATAGATGACATTGTGAGGAACAATTCTAAGTGATGAGAAAGCATTGTATCAGTTTAATTGACAGAATTAATATTGGCACTGATTTTTCTGTGTGACAATTGAATGTGTCTTGAAGTCACTTTCATCAGAGACTCTATGAAAGTACATTTTTTTTCCTTCTATGAGGACAGTTTCTTTTCCTTCATTTACCTGAAGACTTCAGGCAGACAGCATGAAAGTGCAGATCATTGGTTCCTCTGAGATACTTGTAACTGTTTGAACTTTGATTTGCTTTAAGTGCTGTTTACCTTAAAGAGTGGCAGCATAATGTTGTGGGAAGAATAGTGAACCAGGAGTTAGAAGACCTGTTTTCAAAATGTGGCTTTACCACTTACTATGCACTTGAGCCAAATCATGCTCTAAAAACTCTCTATGATTATTATGATACTCAGATGAGAAACATGTTAACATCATAAAAATGATAAATGCAACTTGTTACTGTTGAAAACTTGTATTTGCTGAATGGCATTTAATAACTAGGCATGTTCAGCAGAGTTGGGGTAGCCTCATGCTTCAGCAATTCCAGCAGGATTGAATATGGTAGGATATTTACTGCTTCAGAATAGTATTTTTTGAGCTTTATTGTCCTCTGTTAATCATTCATAGAAATGTTTTGAGACATTGTTACGGTACCTTGTGTCTTGATTTGAATCAAAACGTTTATGCCTAGGAAATCAAGGAAATAAGGCAAGGGGAGCCCTTTTGGAAACACTGTTCTTTGCCAGTCATATTTGCCATCTCTTAGCTGTCTTAAATCAGTAATTTATGCTGGCATACCGAAGGACTTTGCAGAGTATGCTGTAGGAAATTGTGGTCTTTATTTAGCATACTATAATGGGAGCTTTGGGAGAAAAAGGTGGGGATTTAAATGATGAAATTAATGTTAACACTGATTTTACGTTTTTAATGTGATCGTGGATGACTTTCTAACAATTTCTTTTGAAAAACATGTTAAAACTCAGATTTGTATGTCTTCATTACAATTCTTAACCTCAAAAAATAATTGATGGGTGTCGTACTTTTGAGAACCATATACCAAACACATAAGTTTAATGTTCTCTTTCCTTAGAATCCCATGTTGTCTTTTTAAATTCTCTGAGGGTGGCAGACCTGTCTCATTCATCTCTGTATAGCCATTAAGTGTGTATTGGCTTAATTTCATTTTGTAAATTTAATTTTTGGTTTTGTGCATTTTCTAACTTTTTAGATTTTTGTTACCACTTTAAAACTTCTGAAAGAATTGGCTTGGTAGAAGGGGTTAAATTAAGATTTGGCATTATAGCATGTGCATCCAATTAATTTAAAGTGATACTTTAGTAACAAGAGGAGTAATGTTACTGTTTTTAATGAGTTTGTTTCTTGAAGAAGTAATTAGGGCTCTATAAATTCAAAGCATGTAATAAGATTGTGTGGAGATTCTGAACATTCAGAAGGGTAATGAGGATGATGTATAAACTATTTTTAATTACTTTTTATGCTCTAGAATATTTTTATTCATATTTCTCCCTCTGCACTGTTGAAGAAATAGAGTGCTTCTCTGAGGCAGGATAGAACTTCTGAGAAGTTGTCCTTAAAGAGTTTGCAGCAGGAGATGAAGGAAAATCAAAAAACAGTGCTAGGAGAAGGCCATGGGAAAGCTGAGGCTAAGGGGTAGTTAAGATACAGAGTCTGTAATATCTGTCTGAAGTATTTTAACTCTTATTATTTGATTTTTGTTTTGGCATTTATTTTACATAAAGTGGTTTTTCTTAAGATTGTTATTACTGGTTGTAAATACATAAAAGTATTTCTACTTATGAATTAGATTTAATAATTTATTTTATATGTGTTCTAAATAAAGCTTTGAAAGAGAACAGCTCAGAGGTTGTTCAGCCGTTCCTAATGGGTTGTGGAACCAAGGAGCCGAAGATTACTCAGCTGTGTTTGGCCGCCATTCAGAGACTCATGTCCCATGAAGTCGTGTCTGAGGTAATGTGAAGATCTTAATTTAAACTGTGTACTTAAGAATCAAATCAGGAGTTTTCATTAGGGGAAAATGCAGTATACCTGATAATTTAATGTAAAACAATTTATGTGCTTGAAGGACATGGCTTAATTTTAAAAGATCACCAGATTTTCTCACTATTAAGCACTCATGAATAGTGAATAAAGATGAAGTGCATTTTGTCATGTCATGACTAAGAAGACACCATTGAGTACTATAGATCAGTATCACCGAAGAGAATATATTTATTTTTAAAAAGGAAAAATCATGACTTTGCTATATTATCTGAAGTGGTAATTTGTTGTTCATTAATTTCAGTGGTTTCTAATTACCTTATGATAGTACAACACTGAAAAACATTTCAGCGGTCTATCTGCATCCTGCTTTCGAGTGCAATGGTCTCTAACTTTGTGGTACTCCATAAGGTACTTTAATAGAAGCGATACATTCTTTTGCCTTTAATACAGCATTCTAAACGATGTCCAATTTAATTGAGTTTATAAATGTTTTGTTAATTTGAGTTGCATTTTGTTTTTTTATGACATTGTAAAGGGAATAATATATGAAACAGTAGTAGTCAGTCTCAATTAACTTGCATGACTATATTTATAAATGTCCACATGAAATATACCCATATTGTAGAAATGAGCTTTGATTTTTTTGACTAGACATCTCAGAACTGCATGCTGCTGTTTGCATATATTCAAATGGTACATTTTAAAGAAATTTATTTTTTGAGAAAAAATTAGTTTAAATCTCAGATTAGTTGAAAGATATGTTTTGACCTATAGATCCAAAAACATAGGTTTTGTTATTATGACCAAGAACTTCTCTCCAAGTGAGGTAGTAATATTTGTACATCTTTTCTTATTTAGGGACCTAAAACCTTATATTTTATTTGCTGACAGTAATTCAAATAATTATTTTACAGACTGCAGCTGGAAATATAATTAATATGCTTTGGCAGCTAATGGAAAACAGTCTTGAAGAACTTAAGCTACTTCAAACAGTTCTTGTTCTTTTAACAACCAATACAGTAGTTCATGATGAGGCACTTTCTAAGGTAGGAAACCTGTGGTCAAAGTTCATAATTGCTTTGGAGACAGTATTTGAATAAGCTCCCTGAAAGAGGAAAGCCTAGTACCGTTTGTACTGAAAGCAACTTCCCTGTAGTTCTTGTGATAATGGACATTGCATGTTAAAAATATCACTAATGCTTTATTTTCCTCAGGTTAGAGTTAAAATCAGGTTAAGGTGATTGAACAGAGTCCTTTGGGAATAGCTGACAGGCTTAGTCATGAATAGGAAAAGAGAAAAGTAGCAGAAAAATACAGAAGAATAGGAAACTGAGAGAAAAAAATGTGTTTGGGGTTATCAGTATTCTCCCGAATTGCTTTGAGTTTTCCCTGTAAGAACTCTTCCTTCTCACCTTTTAAAAATAATTCCACTTGTAGGAGTGCTTAGGTGGCTCAGTCAGTTGAGCATCTGACTTCAGCTTAGGTCATGATCTCATGGCTCATGAGCTCCAGCCCCGCATCGGGCTTGCTGCTGTCAGCACCGATCCCGTTTTGGATCCTCTGTCCGCCCCCCTCTCTGCCTCTTTCTCTCAAAAATAAACATTAAAAAATGTCTAAAATTTTAAAATTTTGTAAGGTGTGTAAAATCACTTTGGGAAACTAGCATTTTCTTTAATAGTTTAACCTTATATTTACCGTATGATCTAGCCTTTTTACTTCGTTACTTATCCAAGGTAAATGAAAACACGTCTCTACGGAGACTTGTATTTGATGTTCACAGCAGCTTTATTCACAGTGGCTAAAAAGTGCAAACATCTCAAACGTCTATCAGCAGATGAATGGATAAACACAATATTGGTATACCTATACTGTGAAATACTACTCAGGTGTAAAAAAGTACAAACTACCGATACAGAGAACAACATGGATGAATTTTACAAACATTACAAGTAAAAGAAACCAGATACAAAAAACAGTGCATACTGAATGATGACTGTGTTTGTAGAAAATGCCAGCTTACCGTAATGAAAAAGGCAACCAGGAGGTTGACTGGGGCCAAGCGCGGAGGAGTATGTGGAGGGCAAAGGAACATCAGGAGAGTTTTAGGGTGATGGAACTGTCTTGTGTCTTGATTGTGGCAGTAGTTTCATGGGGGAATATAACTAAAAGAACTCATCATATTAAATACTTTAAAGGATTAGAATTTATTGTATATAAATTATAACTTAACCTGAAGTTGATTTTTAGAAATAAAGAATGACTTCTTTTAAAAAATTATCATTTTATTCATTTATGTGTTTAGCCTATTTATATTTCTCCAAGTGGCTTAGTGATGTAACAAACTTTGAGTACTTGTTCTTCACAAAACAAGTCATTCTGGGGAAATAAAAGCATAACACATTTTTATACATACATTAAAAGAACCAAGTTGTGGGGTGCCAGGGTGGCTCAGTCGGTTAAGCGGCCAACTCTTGATTTTGGCCCAGGACATGATCTCACAGTTTCATGAGTTTGAGCCCTGTGTCAGGCTCTGTCCTGACAGCATGGAGCCTGGTTGGGATTCTTTCTCTCCCTCCCTCTCCGACCTTCCCCTGCTCTTTCTCTCTCTCTCAAAACAAATAAATTTAAAAAAACAAAGAACCAAGTTGTGAAATGTGTGTTTCACATTATCTAACCAAATCTTATGTGGCTGTATATTTACACAGTTTGAATTATTTCAGAATCCAAGGATTTTTGTGGCTTTATTGTATAAGAGAAGAGGGTGGGACTTTTAGTATCTGTGATTGGAACGGCCAAACATAAATTATTTAGTTTTGGGTTATGTCTAATAAAACAAGTAGTTATTATATTCTTCAACCTTATTTCACACTAAATGAAAATTGTTCTTTTAGGCAATTGTTCTTTGTTTTCGACTACACTTTACAAAAGATAATATTACAAATAATACAGCTGCTGCTACAGTGCGACAGGTTGTCACTGTTGTTTTTGAGAGGATGGTTGCTGAAGACGAACGGCACCGAGGTAGAGTGATAAAAGTGGTTTCCTTTTCACAGTGGGTGGTTTTGCTTGCCTGATTCCTCTTTTTATTTTCCATCTTCGCCCTGTGAACTTAGGCATCTAAACACTAGAATACTTTAAAAAACAGATTTATTTTAACAATATTATTACATTGACAGTGGCAGTTTAGATAAATCCCTTACAGTGCTATCATCCCAAGAAGAGGCTCTTTATTTTCCATGTTTATTTCTAATTATGTATAATTTCACATTTTTTTATATCAGCTGTTGCATTGTATGTATTTTTAGCCAAACATTATGTTCTATGAATTTTTCATGTCATTCTTTTATTTTTGTAATTTAAATTTTAACGGTTGCACCGTATTTTGTAGCTATTCTACAATTTAGTGAACGAGTTTCCTGCTGGACAGTTATATTGTGTTCAGTATTTTAATACTGTTTTGAGTGTCTTCTTACATATTTTTTCCATTTGATTTACTTCTTTAAGGTAAATTTTCAGGAGTGAGTTTCCTCATGTGAATTTTTGTCTGTGCCTTTTAACATGTGTTAATGAATATTTATATAATGTAAAGATTAACCTTTTCATATCTTCATCAAGTATCTTTATTGTAACTTTAAACATCTTTTTCTTTGTGATTTTAGGAATTTGTCCATTTCTTCCAGGTTGTCCAATTTGTTGGCATATAATTTTTCATAGTATTCCCTGATAATTGTTTGTATCTCTGAGGGATTGGTTGTAATAATTCCATTTTCATTCATGATTTTATCTATTTGGGTCATCTCCCTTTTCTTTTTGAGAAGCCTGGCTAGAGGTTTGTCAATTTTGTTTATTTTTTCAAAAAACCAACTCTTGGTTTCGTTGATCTGCTCAACCGTTTTTTTAGATTCTATATTGTTTATTTCTGCTCTGATCTTTATTATTTCTCTTCTTCTGCTGGGTTTAGGCTGCCTTTGCTGTTCTGCTTCTATTTCCTTTAGGCGTGCTGTTAGATTTTGTATTTGGGATTTTTCTTGTTCCTTGAGATAGGCCTGGATTGCGATGTATTTTCCTCTCAGGACTGCCTTCGCTGCATCCCAAAGTGTTTCGATTGTTGTATTTTCATTTTTGTTTGTTTCCATATATTTTTTAATTTCTTCCCTAATTGCCTGGTCGACTCACTCATTCTTTAGTAGGGTGTTCTTTAACCTCCATGCTTTTGGAGGTTTTCCAGACTTTTTCCTGTGGTTGATTTCAAGCTTCATCGCATTGTGGTCTGAAAGTATGCATGGTATGATCTCAATTCTTGTATACTTATGAAGGGCTGTTTTGTGACCCAGTATGTGATCTATCTTGGAGAATGTTCCATGTGCGCTCGAGAAGAACGTATATTCTGTTGCTTTGGGATGCAGAGTTCTAAATATATCTGTCAAGTCCATCTGATCCAATGTATCATTCAGGGCCCTTGTTTCTTTATTGACTGTGTGTCTAGATGATCTATCCATTTCTGTAAGTGGAGTGTTAAAGTCCCCTGCAATTACCACATTCTTATCAATAAGGTTGCTTATGTTTGTGAGTAATTGTTTTATATATTTGGGGGCTCCTGTACTCGACGCATAGACATTTATGATTGTTAGCTCTTCCTGATGGATAGACCCTGTGATTATTATATAATGCCCTTCTTCATCTCTTGTTACAGCCTTTAATTTAAAGTCTAGTTTGTCTGATATAAGTATGGCTACTCCAGCTTTCTTCTGGCTTCCAGTAGCGTGATAAATAGTTCTCCATCCCCTCACTCTCAATCTAAAGGTGTCCTCAGATCTAAAATGAGTCTCTTGTAGACAGCAAATAGATGGGTCTTGTTTTTTTATCCATTCTGATACCCTATGTCTTTTGGTTGGTGCATTTAGTCCATTTACATTCAGTGTTATTATAGAAAGATACAGGCTTAGAGTCATTGTGATGTCTGTATGTTTTATGCTTGTAGTGATGTCTCTGGTACTTTGTCTCACAGGATCCCCCTTAGGATCTCTTGTAGGGCTGGTTTCGTGGTGACAAATTCCTTCAGTTTTTGTTTGTTTGGGAAGACCTTTATCTCTCCTTCTATTCTAAATGACAGACTTGCTGGATAAAGGATTCTCGGCTGCATATTTTATCTGTTTAGCACACTGAAGATCTCGTGCCAATCCTTTCTGGCCTGCCAAGTTTCAAAAGAGAGATCAGTCACGAGTCTTATAGGTCTCCCTTTATATGTGAGAGCACGTTTATCCCTTGCTGCTTTCAGAATTTTCTCTTTATCCTTGTATTTTGCCAGTTTCACTATGATATGTCATGCAGAAGATTGATTCAAGTTACGTCTGAAGGGAGTTCTCTGTGCCTCTTGGATTTCAACGGCTTTTTCCTTCCCCAGTTCAGGGAAGTTCTCAGCTATAATTTCTTCAAGTACCCCTTCAGCACCTTTCCCTCTCTCTTCCTCCTCTGGGATACCAATTGTGCGTATATTATTTCTTTTTAGTGTATCACTTAGTTCTCTAATTTTCCCCTCATACTCCTGGATTTTTTTATCTCTCTTTCTCTCAGCTTCCTCTTTTTCCATAACTTTATCTTCTAGTTCACCTATTCTCTCCTCTGCCTCTTCAATCCGAGCCATCGTCGTTTCCATTTTGTTTTGCATTTCATTTAAAGCGTTTTTCAGCTCCTCGGGACTGTTCCTTAGTCCCTTGATCTCTGTAGCAAGAGATTCTCTGCTGTCCTCTATACTGTTTTCAAGCCCAGCGATTAATTTTATGACTATTATTCTAAATTCACTTTCTGTTATATTATTTAAATCCTTTTTGATCAGTTCATTAGCTGTTGTTATTTCCTGGAGATTCTTCTGAGCGGAATTCTTCCGTTTGGTCATTTTGGATAGTCCCTGGAGTGGTGAGGACCTGCAGGGCACTTCCCCTGTGCTGTGGTGTATAACTGGAGTTGGTGGGCGGGGCCGCAGTCTGACCTGGTGTCTGCCCCCAGCCCACTTCGGGGGGCCACAGTCAGACTGGTGTGTGCCTTCTCTTCCCCTCTCCTAGGGGCGGGATTCACTGTGGGGTGGCGTGGCCCGTCTGGGCTACTTGCACACTGCCAGGCTTGTGGTGCTGGGGATCTTGGTGTATTATTAGCTGGGGTGGGTAGGCAAGGTGCACGGGGGCAGGAAGGGCAGGCTTAGCTCGCTTCTCCTTAGGTGATCCACTTCAGAAGGAGCCCTGTGTCAGTGGGAGGGAGTCAGATCCGCTGCCGGAGGTCTGGCTCCGCAGAAGCACAGAGTTGGGTGTTTGCATGGAGGGAGCAAGTTCCCTGGCAGGAACTGGTTCCCTTTGGGATTTTGGGTGGGGGATGGGCGAGGGAGATGGAGCTGGCAAGCGCCTTTGTTCCCCGCCAAGCTGAGCTCTGCCGTCCGCGGGCTCAGCAACTCTCCTTCCCTTTGTCCTCCAGCCTTCCCGCTTTCTGAGCAGAGCTGTTAACTTATGACCTCCCAGACTCTAAGTCGCGCTTGCTGTCGGAACACACTCCGTCCGGCCCCTCCGCTTTTGCCAGCCAGACTCGGGAGCTCTGCTTGGCCGGCAGGCTGCCCCTCCGCCCCGGCTCCCTCCCACCAGTCTGTGGAGCACTCACCGCCTCTCTGCCCTTCTTGGCTCCGGAGACTCCGTTCTGCTAATCCTCTGGCGGTTTTCTGGGTTATTTAGGCAGGTGTAGGTGGAATCTAAGTGATCAGCAGGACGCGCGGTGAGCCCAGCGTCCTCCTACGCCGCCATCTTCCAACCTCTTCTTTGTGATTTTAAAAAACTGTCTAAAAACTTAGAAACATGTCAGTCAGCTAAAGATGCTCTGTTTCTGTTACAGTTTTTACAGTTTGATAACTTTTAGCTATAGAAATTCTGCTTTTTTCATTTATTTTCCTTATTGGATGAAAAGTAAATTTTTTCCCATGATTAGTTTAAAGGGTCATATGGTACTACCATCATGAGCAACCTGTCTGCTTTATTTACTCAAGAAACTAAAGATTAAACTGGTTTTCCCTTTTACATAGCTTCCCCTACCCCACTCTTAAAATGCAGTTTGTCATTTCATTTGAGGTTCTTTTGGTAATACTGATAAAAAAAAAGATGGCAGTCTTAGTAGGTGATGGTAATGCTGCCTACTCTAATTATTCCTTCACTTTTCCTGAAGTTCACCATTGATCAGATTTTTCACGTTTGGTTTTAGGCATTCTTGATCTGTTGTTTATCGTAGTATTTCCACTTTGGTATTTTGGTTTTTCTGCATGTTTCCCTGGGGAATTCTAGAATTTGAAATATTAAGGAGTAAATTTATGGGGTAAAATGGCAGTTCTCCAGTTTGGGTGTGTTATACATTCATAAACTGAGTGTGATTCCTGGATTGGTAGTTTTAGCTTTGTGCCTCTAAAGACCAGTATCTTATTTAATACTTTCTAACAAGGTAGAAACACTTAGAACCTCGTTTTTTTTTTCAAGTTTTCATTAAGTCAACATTTATTCAAAGCAGGCTGTCATAATTAACAGAAAATGATATCTTGTTAGTATTCAAAGAAGTGCTGAGTTGGGAAACACCTTTTTAGCTGACTCTTAGCTAGTCAATATGTATAACTGACATAGTAATTATGGCAGATCAAGTGGTTAATTCTCTTTTATATGCTGAGATGGTATAGAAATTAACCATGTGGTAAACTTTTATATGTTTGATATTTAAAGGCACATTGAAAGATCATGTGAATTTCAAATTCATAAAATAAAGGGGTTCAGGAATGGGAGACTGGGAAAATCAAATGTATGGATAAAGATGCTAAGCTTAAAAATGTCATAAGAGGGTAAAGAGTGATTTTGATGGTATTTTGTATAAAAACAGTTTTTTTTTTTCAAAGTTATGACCTTTATTCATCATATGTTTTTCATCTTTTTTTTTTTTTTTTTTTTACTTTGGTTGTTAAATTTTATTTATTTTTCCCACGTAAGGCATAGGGAACTGATTCAATAATTCCCAAGACCCCGAGACAGTTTCTCTATTTAGTTTTTTTTGTGTTTTTTACATTTTTTTCAATATATGAAATTTATTGTCAAATTGGTTTCCATAGAACACCCAGTGCTCATCCCAAAAGGTGCCCTCATCAGTACCCATCACCCACCCCACCCCACCCCTCCATCAACCCTCAGTTTGTTCTCAGTTGTTCTCAGTTTTTAAGAGTCTCTTATGC
This sequence comes from Panthera tigris, assembly GCF_018350195.1. Lineage (NCBI taxonomy): Eukaryota > Metazoa > Chordata > Mammalia > Carnivora > Felidae > Panthera > Panthera tigris. Next base: position 87,360,574 of record NC_056666.1, read on the forward strand.
TTTGGCTCTCTCCCACTCTAACCTCTTTATTTATTTTTTTTCCTTCCCCTCCCTCATGGGTTTCTGTTAATTTTCTCAGGATCCACATGAGAGTGAAAACATAGGGTATCTGTCTTTCTCTGTATGGCTTATTTCACTTAGCATAACACTCTCCAGTTCCATCCATGTTGCTACAAAGGGCCATATTTCATTCTTTCTCATTGCCACGTAGTACTCCATTGTGTATATAAACCACAATTTCTTTATCCATTCATCAGTTGATGGACATATAGGCTCTTTCCACAATGTGGCTATTGTTGAGAGTGCTGCTGTAAACATTGGGGTACAAGTGCCCCTATGCATCAGTACTCCTGTATCCCTTGGGTAAATTCCTAGCAGTGCTATTGCAAGGTCATAGGGTAGGTCTATTTTTAATTTTTTGAGGAACCTCCACACTGTTTTCCAGAGCGACTGCACCAATTTGCATTCCCACCAACAGTGCAAGAGGGTTCCCGTTTCTCCACATCCTCTCCAGCATCTGTAGTCTCCTGATTTGTTCATTTTGGCCACTCTGGCGTGAGGTGATACCTGAGTGTGGTTTTGATTTGTATTTCCCTGATGAGGAGCGACGTTGAGCATCTTTTCATGTGCCTGTTGGCCATCTGGATGTCTTCTTTAGAGAAGTGTCTATTCATGTTTTCTGCCCATTTCTTCACTGGGTTATTTGTTTTTCGGGTGTGGAGTTTGGTGAGCTCTTGATAGATTTTGGATACTAGCCCTTTGTCCGATATGTCATTTGCAAATATCTTTTCCCATTCCATTGGTTTTAGTTTTGTTGGTTGTTTCCTTTGCTGTGCAGAAGCTTTTTATCTTCATAAAGTCCCAGTAGTTCATTTTTGCTTTTAATTCCCTTGCCTTTGGGGATGTGTCAAGTAAGAAATTGCTACGGCTGAGGTCAGAGAGGTCTTTTCCTGCTTTCTCCTCTAGGGTTTTGATGGTTTCCTGTCTCACATTCAGGTCCTTTATCCATTTTGAGTTTATTTTTGTGAATGGTGTGAGAAAGTGGTCTAGTTTAAACGTTCTGCATGTTGCTGTCCAGTTCTCCCAGCACCATTTGTTAAAGAGACTGTCTTTTTTCCATTGGATGTTCTTTCCTGCTTTGTCAGAGATGAGTTGGCCATACATTTGTGGGTCTAGTTCTGGGGTTTCTATTCTATTACATTGGTTTATGTGTCTGTTTTTGTGCCAATACCATGCTGTCTTGATGATTACAGCTTTGTAGTAGAGGCTAAAGTCTGGGATTGTGATGCCTCCTGCTTTGGTCTTCTTCAAAATTACTTTGGCTATTCGGGGCCTTTTGTGGTTCCATATGAATTTTATGATTGCTTGTTCTAGCTTCAAGAAGAATGCTGGTGCAATTTTGATTGGGATTGCATCGAATGTGTAGATAGCTTTGGGTAGTATTGACATTTTGACAATATTTATTCTTCCAATCCATGAGCACAGAATGTTTTTCCATTTCTTTGTATCTTCTTCAATTTCCTTCATAAGCTTTCTATAGTTTTCAGCATACAGCTCTTTTACATCTTTGGTTAGGTTTATTCCTAGGTATTTTATGTTTCTTGGTGCAATTGTGAATGGGATCAGTTTCTTTGTTTTTCTGTTGCTTCATTATTAGCGTATAAGAATGCAACTGATTTCTGTACATTGATTTTGTATCCTGCGACTTTGCTGAATTCATGTATCAGTTCTAGCAGACTTTTGGTGGGGTCTGTCGGATTTTCCATGTATAATATCATGTGATCTGCAAAAAGTGAAAGCTTAACTTCATCTTTGCCAATTTTGATGCCTTTGATTTCCTTTTGTTATCTGATTGCTGATGCTAGAACTTCCAACACTATGTTAAACAACAGCGGTGAGAGTGGGCATCCCTGTCGTGTTCCTGATCTCAGGGAAAAAGCTCTCAGTTTTTCCCCGTTGAGGATGATGTTAGCTGTGGGCTTTTCATAAATGGCTTTTATGATCTTTAAGTATGTTCCTTCTATCCCGACTTTGTCGAGGGTTTTTATTAAGAAAGGTTGCTGAATTTTGTCAAAGGCCTTTTCTGCGTCGATTGACAGGCTCATGTGGTTCTTATCTTTTCTTTTATTAATGTGATGTATCACGTTGATTGATTTGCGAATGTTGAACCAGCCCTGCATCCCGGGAATGAATCCCACTTGGTCATAGTGAATAATTCTTTTTATATGCTGTTGAATTCGATTTGCTAGTATCTTATTGAGAATTTTTGCATCCATATTCATCAGGAATATTGGCCTGTAGTTCTCTTTTTTTACTGGGTCTCTGTCTGGTTTAGGAATCAAAGTAATACTGGCTTCATAGCATGAGTTGGGAAGTTTTCCTTCCCTTTCTACTTTTTGGAATAGCTTGAGAAGGATAGGTATTTTCTCTGCTTTAAACGTCTGGTAGAACTCCCCTGGGAAGCCATCTGGTCCTGGACTCTTATTTGTTGGGAGATTTTTGATGACTGATTCAATTTCTTCGCTGGTTATGGGTCTGTTCAAGCTTTCTATTTCCTCCTGATTGAGTTTTGGAAGCGTGTGGGTGTTTAGGAATTTGTCCATTTCGTCCAGGTTGTCCAGTGTGTTGGCATATAATTTTTCATAGTATTCCCTGATAATTGCTTGTATCTCTGAGGGATTGGTTGTCATAATTCCATTTTCATTCATGATTTTATCTATTTGGGTCATCTCCCTTTTCTTTTTGAGAAGCCTGGCTAGAGGTTTATCAATTTTGTTTATTTTTTCAGAAAACCAGCTCTTGGTTTCATTGATCTGCTCTACAGTTTTTTTTAGATTCTATATTGTTTATTTCTGCTCTGATCTTTATTATTTCTCTTCTTCTGCTGGGTTTAGGCTGTCTTTGCTGTTCTGCTTCTATTTCCTTTAGGCGTGCTGTTAGATTTTGTATTTGGGATTTTTCTTGTTCCTTGAGATAGGCCTGGATTGCGATGTATTTTCCTCTCAGGACTGCCTTCACTGCATCCCAAAGTGTTTCGATTGTTGTATTTTCATTTTCGTTTGTTTCCATATATTTTTTAATTTCTTCCCTAATTGCCTGGTCGACTCACTCATTCTTTAGTAGGGTGTTCTTTAACCTCCATGCTTTTGGAGGTTTTCCAGACTTTTTCCTGTGGTTGATTTCAAGCTTCATCGCATTGTGGTCTGAAAGTATGCATGGTATGATCTCAATTCTTGTATACTTATGAAGGGCTGTTTTGTGACCCAGTATGTGATCTATCTTGGAGAATGTTCCATGTGCGCTCGAGAAGAACGTATATTCTGTTGCTTTGGGATGCAGAGTTCTAAATATATCTGTCAAGTCCATCTGATCCAATGTATCATTCAGGGCCCTTGTTTCTTTATTGACTGTGTGTCTAGATGATCTATCCATTTCTGTAAGTGGAGTGTTAAAGTCCCCTGCAATTACCACATTCTTGTCAATAAGGTTGCTTATGTTTGTGAGTAATTGTTTTATATATTTGGGGGCTCCTGTACTCGACGCATAGACATTTATGATTGTTAGCTCTTCCTGATGAATAGACCCTGTGATTATTATATAATGCCCTTATTCATCTCTTGTTACAGCCTTTAATTTAAAGTCTAGTTTGTCTGATATAAGTATGGCTACTCCAGCTTTCTTTTGACTTCCAGTAGCATGATAAATAGTTCTCCATCCCCTCACTCTCAATCTAAAGGTGTCCTCAGGTCTAAAATGAGTCTCTTGTAGACAGCAAATAGATGGGTCTTGTTTTTTTATCCATTCTGATACCCTATGTCTTTTGGTTGGCGCATTTAGTCCATTTACATTCAGTGTTATTATAGAGGGTTTAGAGTCATTGTGATGTCCGTAGGTTTCATGCTTGTAGCGATGTCTCTGGTACTTTGTCTCACAGGATCCCCCTTAGGATCTCTTGTAGGGCTGGTTTAGTGGTGACAAATTCCTTCAGTTTTTGTTTGTTTGGGAAGACCTTTATCTCTCCTTCTATTCTAAATGACAGACTTGCTGGATAAAGGATTCTTGGCTGCATATTTTTTCTGTTCATCACATTGAAGATCTCCTGCCATTCCTTTGTGGCCTGCCAAGTTTCAGTAGAGAGATCAGTCACAAGTCTTATAGGTCTCCCTTTATATGTTAGAGCACGTTTATCCCTAGCTGCTTTCAGAATTTTCTCTTTAGCCTTGTAGTTTGCCAGTTTCACTATGATATGTCATGCAGAAGATCGATTCAAGTTACGTCTGAAGGGAGTTCTCTGTGCCTCTTGGATTTCAATGCCTTTTTCCTTCCCCAGATCAGGGAGGTTCTAGCTATTATTTCTTTAAGTACACCTTCAGCACCTTTCCCTCTCTCTTCCTCCTCTGGAATACCAATTATGCGTAGATTATTTCTCTTTAGTGCATCACTTAGTTCTCTAATTTTCCCCTCATACTCTTGGATTTTTTTTATCTTTTTCTCAGCTTTTTCTTTTTCCGTAATTTTATCTTCTAGTTAACCTGTTTTCTCCTCTGCCTCTTCAGTCTGAGCCGTGGTCATCTCCATTTTATTTTGCAGCTCTTAATAGCATTTTTTAGCTCCTCCTGGCTGTTCCCTAGTCCCTTGATCTCTGTAGCAATAGATTCTCTGCTGTCGTTTATACTGTTTTCGAGGCCAGTTATTAATTTTATGACTATTATTCTAAATTCACTTTCTGTTACATTGTTTAAATCCTTTTTGATCAGTTTGTTAGCTGTCGTTATTTCCTGGAGATTCTTTTGAGGGGAATTCTTCCGTTTTGTCATTTTGGATAGAACTGCAGGGCACTTCCCCTGTGCTGTCTTGAATAACTCACGCTGGTGGGCGGGGCTGCAGTCAGACCTAATGTCTGTCCCCAGCCCACCGTTGGGGCCACAGTCAGACTGGTGTGTGCCTTCTCTTCCCCTCTCCTAGGGGCGGGATTCACTGTGGGGTGGCGTGGGCTACTTGCACACTGTCAGGCTTGTGGTGCTGGGGATCTGGCGTATTAGCTGGGGTGGTTCGGCAAGGTGCACAGCGGTGAGAGGGGCAGAGTCAGCTCGCTTTTCCTTCCGAGATCCGCCTCGGGAGGGGCCCTGTGGCACCGGGAGGTAGTCAGACCTGCCAATGGAGGAATGGATCCGCAGAAGCACAGCCTTGGGTGTTTGTGTGGTGCCAGCAAGTTCCCTGGCAGGAACCCGTTCCCCTTGGGATTTTGGGTGGGGGATGGGTGAGGGAGATGGCGCTGGCAAGTGCCTTTGTTCCCCGCCAAGCTGCGCTGTGCCATCCAGGGCTCAACAATTCTCCCTCCCGTTGTCCTCCAGCCCTCCCGTTCTCCGAGCAGAACTGTTAGCTTATAACCTTCCAGATGTTAAGTTCCACTCGCTGTCAGAACACACTCCCATCCAGCCCCTCCGCTTTTGCAAGCCAGACTCGGCTGCCCCTCTGCCCCGGCTCCTTCCCGCCAGTCTGTGGAGCGCACACCGCCTCTCCGCCCTTCCTACCCTCTTCCATGGGCCTCTCATCTGCGCTTGGCTCCGGAGACTCCGTTCTGCTAGTCTTCTGGTGGTTTTCTGGGTTATTTAGGCAGGTGTAGGTGGAATCTAAGTGATCAGCAGGACGCCGTGAGCCCAGCGTCCTCCTACGCCACCATCTTCCTAATGATGAATCATCATATGTTTTTCATCTTACTGATACATTCTCTTTTTTGTTTTTCCTAAATACAATTTATTTTCACTTTAGGTAATGTACAGTGTAGACAGTGTGCTCTTGGTTTCAGGAGTAGATTCCCTTGATCCATTGCTTACATACCGCACCCAGTGGTCATCCCAACAAGTGCTCTCCTCAGTGCCCGTCACGCATTTTCCCCTAGCCCCCCCCCTCAACCCTTAGTTTTGTTCTCTGTATTTAAGGGTCTCCCGTGGTTTGCTCCCTGTTTGAAACTATTTTTTTCCCCTTCCTTTCCCCCATGGTCTTCTGTTAAGTTTCTCAAGTTCCACATATGAGTGAAAATATATATGTCTTTCTCTGACTGACTTATTTCACTTAGCATAATACCCTCCAGTTCCATCCATGTTGTTGCAAATGGCAAGATTTCATTCTTTCTCATTGCTAAGTAGTATTTTTTCCCCCAGTTTCGAAGCATAGTTCTGAGCGTATAAAGTTTGTAATTTCATAAACATGTATTTATTTTAAGTAGTGCATATGATTTTTTAAAGGTCCTTACAGACTCCTAAAACTCATCTGATTTTGACTACAGATATTATAGAACAACCAGTACTGGTCCAAGGAAACAGTAACAGAAGATGTGTCAGCACCCTCAAACCTTGTGCTAAAGATGCATATATGCTTTTCCAGGTATTTCAATTTATAAAAAATAATTTTTATTACAGAATATAGTTTTGTGTAAATTTTTGATTTTTGCAATTTATGTTTGTTTTAATTTTTAAAGTGTCATTTTTTAAAAGTGTCCAATTTTGAAGTGTCAAAAGTAGTATTCCAAAAAACTTCTTTAACGTTAAAGACTATCCACAGTTAAGTAACATGATAAAATGTAACATTTCACTTTAAGGAAATAGAATGAATTACACTATACTAGAAAATACTATATTATATTATACTAGAAAAATAACTAGTAAGAAAAAATAATTTTCAACTTAAAATTTAACTAATAAATCTTTGGCCTATTTAATATAATTTGATATACAAATACCTAATTTTTACATTATTTGTCGTGAATAAATCTTTTAAGTAAGATGAGATTTATCAGCACTGAAATTTTATTAATTATTTATTAAAGGATTATTATAAGTGTTTTTTCATTAAAAGACTATTAACCATTTATCTCTTTATATTATGTCTTGTCAAAAGTTACATGATTCTTTAAAAGTTTAATTATTTAATCAAGTATATAGTTTGTCAGAATTTCAGTTACCAGTGTTTAGTTTCTAAGGAGTAAATATACTGTATAAGAAGAGATAATTTTTTTACTTTTATGAATTCTGAACAGCACATTTCATTCTAGCATGTAAATGTTTTATTTATTTTTTATTTATTGTTTGAATTATTTTCCCAGGATCTTTGTCAGTTGGTTAATGCTGATGCCCCTTACTGGCTAGTAGGCATGACAGAAATGACTCGAACATTTGGCCTTGAATTACTTGAGTCAGTCCTGAATGATTTTCCACAGGTCTTTTTACAAGTAAGCCATTTGTAGTATCTTGCAACAAAATTAATTTATAATTTTTTCACAGATATTTTTCAAGAAAGTAACATGTATTCTTTTTCCCATGTTAGAGGACTGAAAGAATTATAGCTTTAGACTTTAGAACTGTGATAATTTAGTGTGTCTTACATTATTGTAGTGCCCTCACATTTTGAAATTTTAACCTTAGAATCCCTAGAGACTATCTAGTGAGACATTTCTCAGTCTGTGAATCCACGAAGGAATGTAGTATGTGGCTATTTTTTAAAATATGTAAAAACTGAAAAATTGTTACTGATCTTTACTTGTTTATATGTACCTATGTGCTTTTTGATAATTTATTTGGAAAAAAGTAGTAGTCAATGGCTGATAAGTTTAACTTGCAATGGGAGTTATAGAGGAAAAAGTAAGAATCCAAATTTTTCATTTAACTTGCAAGAAGCTAAAGTCTAATATTGATTCAGTGATTTACATAGGATTCCTTAGTTATTAGCAAATCTTGAACTAAAATTTAGATCTTTTTACCACTAACCTAGTTCCTTTCCTTACCATACTGCCTCCCTAAGTGGCACTTCCAAAATGTGTGAGCCAAGTGCTACAATAGTAGAAGATCCTTTAGCCCAGGATTTGGAACTGAAACTTTTATTATACAGATGATAATTTGGGGACATAGAGATCATGATGACTGTAGTGAGAATAATTTGAGTGGACTTGGGGTGGTTCCTAGTGGTTATGAAGGAAGCCCAATTGTATTCAGTTGAGTAGTGAGTGGAAAAAGTGTGAATAGATAAAACTTTAAAGAGTTGTCTATAATATTTATCAATTAACCAGTATATAAATGTAGTTAGTGAAGTATGAAAATGTACTTTGGTATGCTTTTCATTTTGGCAGTCAAAGAAACTATCGATAGGACAGTAGAATTTCAAATCACTTAACTCTAAAGATTCCATTTTGGGGGACAAAGAATTAAAAAGTACATTAAAATGTGTATAAAAGTCTAGAAGAATATACATTCGGAAGTTAGCAGTGATCAATAGCGTTTCTCCAGGAAGTTAATATTAGGCAAGGCTTTTATTTTTATCTTTTCACTTACTGGTATTTTTTCATTTTTTTTTTTTCCTCTGATGAATCGGATTCTAATAAGGAGACATTTTAAAAATCTTAATTCTGAACAAATAAACTGCCCTGTGCCTTATTTTTTCCCTTTTCTGTAAGATTAAAAGATTAGATTGGATGATTTCTATTATTGTGCCTTGTTCTCAGCCTCAGTGGTATTTGGATGAATAAAAAACCAAAATAATGTATATTTGAGGTTAGGCATTAGTTGTGCACTGGACTTTATATTATCAGTAAAATGGGACTATTTTGGGCTAATATAGGCAGGAAATGAATAGGTTAAGGAAGGTTTTTTGCATGACATGATATGACTATATGTAAATTTTAAGAATCCTTTGCAAGATTCCCCAGACTAAAATAATTATGGGGGGTGTCAGGGTAGCTCAGTCAGAGGATCATGAGACTCTTGATCTTGGGGTCATTAGTTCAAGTTCTAGGCTGAGTGTAGAGATTACTTAAATAAATAAAACTAAGAAATAAAATAAAATAATTATGCTTGTCATTGCATTTTTAAAAATCAGCTTATTGTGTTCTGTTCAAGCAGCCTAAGAAGAACAAAATATTAAGTTAATTCTTAAATCTTCCATACATGAATGGAATTGTTATCTTGGCAAAATAAAATTAATGAATTATATAACATATTTTGTTAAACTGATGTTCTTTCAGCTGCCTGTTTTAAATGCCTTAGCTATTTGTGTAATCTCTTTTCTTCTGTTCTTTATGTTTTTAATTGATAGTGTTCCAGCAAAATTAAAATTCCTAATAATAAACCACTTAATTCCAATTCATTAGATTCCTTTTTAAATTAGATTCTTTTTAAACTTTGAAATAATGATGAACAGTTTGATCTTACATTCTCAAAGAGCAGCACTAATTTCCTAATTGTGTGTCAACTAGAGTAATAAACTAAACATATAATAAAGCTAAATTATTCATACTGGTTATTAAGTTTTATTTGCTAGTACATATGTTTGAAAAGTAGTAAGTAAAAAGTAAAAATAATAAGTACCAATTAAGTTAATTTTTTTTTTTTGTCTTTGCAAATAGCACCAAGAGTTTAGTTTCCTTCTCAAAGAAAGGGTATGTCCTCTTGTGATAAAACTCTTTTCTCCAAATATAAAGTTCAGACAAGGTTCCAGCTCTTCATCTTCTCCAGCACCAGTTGAAAAACCGTATTTTCCTATCTGCATGCGTTTGCTGAGAGTAGTATCTGTTCTGATTAAGCAATTTTACAGTCTTTTGGTAAGTGCTAATTTTCATGCATGTTTGTATGTGTAATTGCATGCAGTGCTCTTTTTAAATGATAAGTTATTACAGTGCATTCAGCCTTTTCACTTCAGAATTTTTTAGGTATTTATAGGTATTCTCCTAGTTACTCTAATGAAGGTTTATGCTGTCCTTTCTTAAATCTTGCTTATTTTTAATGTATGTCAAGTAGAGTCATGGCCTATTATCTGAAGGCAGCATAGAATTTGTGGCTGGGGAATTTAGCTTCTTAGCTAATTATCGATATTTGAAGGATAATTAAAATTATAGTATCTTAAATTAATGCTACTTTCATTTATACTGTTTTATGTATCCTAACAGATTAAAGCAAAGAAGTTAAAAATTTGGTGAACTCTAGGATTAATAATCAACTATATTGGCTTCTAGTCCAGTATTATATTTATTTTGCATAAATTTATGAATTTGTGATATTCCTGATCACAATACATCAATGTATCAATATTTCTCGGAGAAAATGATGTATTATATTTCATTTTAATTTTATATTTAGTCAAATCCAGCATTGTACTTTTTTTAAGCTTGTATACTTCATTTTAATTAACAGGAATAATTGGTTATTGATCATTGTGGAATAGTAAACTGTATAAAATTATAATACTTCTAATACTGTGAGCATTTGATGTACTAAATATTAGAGATAGCCAACAACTTCACAAACTAGTAGATAATAGTTTATACTAAATTCTGTGGAGAGCTTTTTAAAATAAAGGGCTTTTTTTTTATTATTTAGGATAAACATGTTATACATTTTCTTTTCATATTCCAAATCCATTTATGCAAAGTGCATTTAGAAATAATCTTCATAAGCACTGTAGTTATAATTATTTCTGGCCACAAAAAGTATATGTATAATATACATTGATGTATTGAATGCATTGTATTGAGATAACTGTAGGAAATCAAATGACTTCAAAAGTGTTGCTATTTATTAGGGACACTGTTAAGTTATCAGAGTTAGGTACCAAAGGTTTAAGAGTCTTTTGGTACACTCATTATTATTGGTTTGGACTTTTTCTCTTCTACCCATATTAATAACATATAATTGAACATTTAGGTATATGAGTTTATGAACTTACTTTATTTCATAGCTCCATCTTTCTCTGTAGGGATTAACTTTTTAAAAATTACAGTCAGTGTTCCTCCCAACATGCATGGTATTTGATATAATTTCCAATAATTGTTTTTAATTGAAAAAATAAGACTTTTTTGTCTAATTATATACAGTTGAAATGGAGGGAAATTCTGTGAATCTTTACAATGATTAACTTTTGGAGGTTTTGAAAGGTCTCCTGTCACTTGTTGAAAATAAATGAAAAATTGCTTAATTTCTCCAAAGATGGAGAGCTTTTACCTGGCAGTTGTCATATTTTCTTAATTGTATTTATTTATAGTCCGTTTCAATCTACACAGAAACTTTTTTATTGCGTGTTTTTTTATTTTGAGAGAGAGAGAAAACACGAGCGGGAGAGGGTCAGAGAGAGAGGAAGAGAAAGAATTCTAAGCAGGCTCTGTGCTGTCAGCATAGAGCCTGACACATGGCTCAGTCTCATGAAACGAATTTCTCACGATTTCTCATGAAATCAAGACTCGGACACTTACCTCACTGAGCCACCCAGGCACCCTAGTCCGCAAAGAAACTTAAAAAAAAATTTTTTTTTTAACATTTATTCATTTTGAGAGACAGAACAGAGCCTGAGTGGGGGAGGGGCAGAGAGAGAGGGAGACACAGAATCTGAAGCAGGCTCCAGGCTCTGAGCTGTCTGCACAGAGCCTGATGTGGGGCTCGAACTCACTACAAGATCATGACCTGAGCCGAAGTTGGACACTCAACTGACTAAGCCACCCAGGAGTCCCTGCAAAGAAAGTTTTTAAAATTGTAAACCAGAGTGACATCAGCAAAATGTTGGAATATGAGGATTCAAGCCCGCTGTCCCCCAGAGAGACACCAACTTAACAGTACATAATTACCTCTGTGACAACTTCGGAAACCAGTTGAGAGGTTATAGCACCATAGGCAAATGGAAGGCCAAACAGAGAGGTTCATTACAGTGGGTAGGAAAGCTCATGGCCCTTAACTGCATACCTCACTCCACTCCTTACACATCTCAGCATGGTGTGATCAGGAGAAAACTGCCAACCTATGGCTTCTCCTTTAGATGGGCAAAAGATAAAATGCGCATCTAATATTCTGACTTTTTTGGGGTACTGCCCACCTAGTTTCTGTCTCACCTGATTTTTGGAACACTGACAGGCAGCACATTTGGGCCTGCTAGGCACCAAGGCAAACCTGTTGCTTGCCCAGAGAGGCATAGTACTGCAGACATACACCAGGGGGAGCTTCTGAATAGAAACAAGTAAGTGTCTTCTGCTGGGAAATTATACACACAAGCCCAGAGGAAACACATTGACAGAAGAGGTTTGAGAGGTTTCCAGGCTGATTGGTGAAGTTCTTTCCCTGTACAAAGCCAGTCCATAAAGACTAAAAGAGTTGACTTTTTCAACAACAACAACAACAACAAAATAAGGCATACAGAGAAACAGGGAAATATGGCTCGGTTAAAGGAACAAAATTAATCTCCAGATACTAACCATAAAGAAATGGAAGTCAGTGAATTACCTGACAGAAATTCAGAATAACCATCGTAAAGATCTGAATGAACTAAAAGAATACAAACAACTAAATGAAATCAAGAAAATGGTATATGAATAAAATGAGAATATCAATAAAGAGGTAGAAACTATAAAGGAGAACAAAACAAAAATTCTAAAGAAGTATATGGTAATTCTGAATTGAAAAATTCATAGAGGGGTCAACAGTAGACTAGATCAAGCAGAAGAAAGAATCCACAAACTTGAAGACAAGTTATTGGCAATTACCAGGTCAGAGGAGCAAAAACATAAAAAGCAAGAAGAGCTTCTAGCAGACTTCTGGCATATCATCCAGCAGACCAAGATATGCATGTCTAGGAAAAGCACATTGGGTTATGCTCCTACACTCACAACACCTTGGATATCAGATGTATGGATTTTTTCCCACATCAGCCAATTCTCTGACAGCCAGATATCGTATGTTGAGTTCAACTCTGACACTAGCCAGAGTTAGTACAGATCCTGTAGTTAAGGGCTCAGTTCCACAAGACTCCCCTGTTGCAGATGCCAGTTGCAAGTAGTGCATTGCCTGGTTATCCACAGATTTTAAGTTGGCTGTAAATGGGAAGTTCCCACAACCTCCTCTTTGGGTTTGATCATTTGTCAAAGTGGTTCACAGAACCTAGGAAAACAGTTTACTTACTATTGCTTATTTATTACAAAGGATATTTTAAAGGATAGCAACGAACAGATTCATGAAAAGAACAGGCACATGAAAAGATTCATAGGGTGAGGTCTGGAAAGGTCCCAAGAGCAGGAGCTTCTGTCCCTATGCAGTTGGGGTGTGTCACCCTCTTAGCATATAGATGTATTCACCAACCTGGAAGCTTCCTAAACTCCATACTTTTAGGATTTTTATGGAGGTTTCATCATGTCAGCATGATTGATTATTAACTCAATTTCTACCACTCTTCCCTCTCCAGAGTATGAGAGGTGAGGCTGAAAGTCTCAAGCTTCTAATTATGATTGTTTTTTCTGGTATCCAGCCCCTATCCTGCAATCCATTGAGGGTTGCCGCATTTGAATGAAAGAATCACATAGGAAATTTCAGGAGACTTAAAACTCTATGTCAGATGCTCCTATCACTCAGGGAATTATGAGAATTGTAGGAGCTCTGTGTCAGGAACCAGGAGCAGGGACCAATATATATATTTCTTATTACTTCACAATACATTATTGGAGTCTCAGATGAGGAAAGCAAGGGGCAGAGAGCCAGTTTGAAGAAGTAATGGCCCAAACCTTCCCAAATTTGAAGAAGGAAAGGGACATACAAATTCATGAAGCTCAGAGAATTACAACTAGGATTTATCTAAAGAGAACTATACCAAGACATGTTATAATTAAGCTGTTAAAAGTTTCAGAGAATCTTTAAAGTAGCAAAACAAAAGCAACTCATCATGTTCAAGGGAGTGCTCATAAGACTCAGTAGATTTCTCAGCAGAAATCTTGCAGGCCAGAAGGGAGTGGGATGATGTATTCAAAGTATTGAAAGAAAAAAAAACCTGCCAGCCACAAATACTATACCCAGCAAAACTTTCCTTTAATAATGAAAGAGAAATTAAGACTTTCCCAGGTAAACAAAAGCTGGTAGAGTTCACCTATGACAAGGCCAAATATCTATCACTCCCCTACTTATTTTCCTAAGTATTATCAGAGTTATCTTAGGAAGACTTCTCTAAAATGCTGGTTTAACTACATTAAATTAAGATAAAAGTATAGGAAGCAGAGATATTCTTCCTTTTCCTTTTCATATCCACTCATCAGTCATAGAACACCAAATCTTCTACTCTCATAATAATGCATAATGCTATAAAAAACTTTTATATTCTTATAAAAAAAAAAGTCACCTTGGTGCTTAGTTGTACCCCCTCAAAACTAGTATTTTGAAGCCCTAACCCCTAATGTGATAGTATTTGGAGATGGAATCTTTGGGAGATAATTAAGTTTAGATGAGGTCATACTGTAGGGCCATGATGATGGAGTTAATGACCTTATAAGAAGAGACACTAGAAAGCTTTCTTGCTCTTTCTCACTCTTTCTGCCATGGGAGAACACAGTGATAAAGCAGCTGCTTGTGAGTTAGGAAGAGCAGTCTGGTGCAAATCTCACCCTCATCTTAGACTTCTCGCATCCAGAACTGTGATAAATAGATTTCTGTTATTTAAGCCACCCAGTCTGTGGTATTTTGGTATGGTATCTCAGCAGCCTAACAACTTAGTTTCTGTCCACCACTTTTAGTATATAGCAGTTCATCCAGTGACTTCTTAAGAGATACAGATACCTCATTCCTCAGTAATTTTGGTTTGGGATGAAATTGCTGTTTTTGAGTGCATATATTTCAGACACTATACAAAGTGCTTTACATATATTCACTTAGACTTTACTACAGCTGAAAAAATAAGGCTCAGGATATTTATGTAAAATGCCTGAGATTATACTTTATAAGCACAGAGCTGGGATGTTAACTCATTCTTTTAGACCCCCAAATCCTCGCTCTTAATCCCAGTGCTTTTTACTACTTCTCTGTTTTCTTAGTTCTTATTTCTTTTCTCTCCAAGGCTGTTTAGTGTCACATTTTTCATACTGTTACCATACCATTCTCCATATTTTGACCTTAATCTCCTTGACTTGGGTGGGGGATAAAAGGGGAAGATAAGTAACAGTGTCACCAGCTACTGGAAAGATTGAATATTACTACCTAAAGGTGGTAGAGAAAGGCCTACTTCCGTGTACTTCACTCACTGGGGGTAATGACCAACTGGTAAAACTTACCTTACTGTGTTTGTAAAGGCAAATTCATCTTCAGATGATTTGAAATATTAATTCCACACTGTTAGATTTTGTAATATTGGCACTTTTCATTATGAGCAAGTTCAGACATTCTACAGTTTCTCCAAGGGCAAAAATTAAAGGTATGGTACTTGTGGAGTAAGATATGTAATTTATGTGCAATGCTTCTCTCTCATTTCTTTGTGTTTTCTTTATTTAAACATAGAAATTATACATCTAGGAGACATACTGGAGTAGTAATTCTTACACTTTTTAGTCTTTGGATCTCTTTATGCTTGTAGGAAAATATTGACCTTTTGTTTATGTGGATTTTTTCTATCATTTATTGTACTAAAAATTAAGTCAGATCATACTGAACCCACTCATGTTAACATAAAACTCATTATTTTTCCAAGAGGAAAACAAAGATATTTTTTGCAAATCTCCTTAATGTCTAGCTTAATAGAAGATAACTGGATTTTCTTATCTTTTTTCATTCTATTGTGACGTGTTGTTTTGGTTGAAGCATATGAAGAAAATCTGTCTTGTCAAAGACATGTAGTTGGAAAAGGCAGAATTGTCTTCATGGATATTAAATCTATCTTAATAGTGGATATTCCTCTTTGCTACTACACCAGACTGGACCAAGTGACAGTTTCTTAAAGGTGTAGTATTGAAACCATAGTAATGACATTTTCATACTCGGTTACATTAAAATTCATTGATTCATCTTGTGCTCTGATTGTATCTTTTATCCATACATGATTTTGTAATATCATGTATTTTAATTATGCAGATAATCCAAATGTCAACATTTTATACATTACCAGAAGTCACTTTTGTTAATCACCAACCATTTATCAGATAAATCTGTTATTAAGAAGTTGTCAAGGTCACAGTGGTAGATATAAATTTTCTAAAATACTTTTGCTTGAAAGCTTAAATCTTTCGTTGGCAACAAATACTGTTATTTGTTTCCCTTACAGCTACAAGCTTACTTTGTTCATTTTTTTATTAAGTGTCTGCAATGTACACAAGTCTAAAAAGTCGTAATTTACCGTTTGCTTTTTCAGTTAAAATGGTGTTCCTTAGGGGGAAAAAAGTGACTAGATCAGTTCTTAACTATGTTTTTCCCCATCCAACCGTTGTACTTTGATACGTAGAAAAACTGCTTCATATATATTCTCATTTTGTCACGCAGAAAATTAAAAAGACAGACACTTACAGGTCAAATTTAATAAAATTAATAATTTGTATTTTATTTTTTATTTATGCTTATTTTTATTTACTTATTTTCATTGTGGTTTAGTGAAATAGACCTTTTTAAAACAAAATTGTGTGTGGGAGTGAAAAATACAATGATACTAGTGCAGTTTGGTGCTACTGCCTTGATTCGTGCTAAAGCACCAGCTGTTATACCCACCATTGCTTTCGTATCATCAGTGCAAATGTCAATACACTAAAAATGGCAAGTAATATCTTAGTGTTACTATAAAAATAATTGTGACCTCATTTTAACCCCACTTAGGGGAATCACTTAACTAGGGAATCTGTTCTCCTTCAGTATTCACCAGCTTATTTTGTTGTATCAAGTAGCTCAGGGGTGGAGATACCTAACATTCAAAGGTTGGTTCTGTTAATATATCTAGAGTGACTGGAGGAAATTGGAATGCCCCGGTCATTCAGGAAGAGATATAATATAGCAGGTATAGTATATTCTTCCTCTTTTCTATCATCTGAGCTAGATGTTTCTCTGTCCTCTGAATCATTTATGCTTTGTGTCCAGATATCTTTTTTAGGAAGATAGTTTAAGGGATTTGTGAAACTTAGCTTATAAGTTGGTAGCATATCTCTTTTCTACCTTTGACTCACTGCTTTTAAAAAGGGGTTAATGGGGCTATTTTGACTTACCCAACCTAATTTTCTACTGCTTCACATACATGTCTCCAACAAAGGATCTTAGCACTACAAATTCATTAGCCAAAAGGTTGTTTACTCTTATCAGCCTTTGAGAAATAGACTCCTGCATTTATAGACTATCAGACTGTCTTTGTTGTGTCCTAAGTCAACAGTTACTTTATTATGTACATAGTTCCTTATCAGAAATCCATGTGCTACTGTGATTAAAATTTCTACCAGAATGAGCGATTAATCTTAAGCATCAGTTGTCTCTTGACTACTATCCAGTACCAAAGGACTGTAGGAATTCAGAAACATTCATCACTCTTCATGCTAGTATAATGGAGTTTATGAGGTATCTTCATGTCACATTAGGCCAATTAGACTTAGGCCATAGAAACCATTCTTTTAAATATTCTTTTTTAAAAATTTTTTAATGTTTATCTTAGAGGGAGAGGCAGAGTATGGGCAGGGGAGGGGCAGAGAGAGAGGGAGTCACAGAATCCGAAGCAGGCTTCAGGCTCTGAGCTATCAGCACAGAGCCCGACGTGAGGCTCGAACCCAAGAACCGTAAGATCATGACCTGAGCTGAAGTCAGATGCTCAACTGACTGAGCCACCCAGGCGCTCCCCATAGATGCCATTCTTAATACACGTTTCCCTGTGAGTGCAGCTTCTTGGGAAAAAGGCTTAACAAATTCACAGCAGGTGCCCTCCATTGATGTCCTTGAGAACAATGCAGTGACCTCAACACTAGTTCTCTGATCAGACTTTCACACTTGGCAAGGAGGAAGGAAAGGAGACCAAAGTTCCAGACCTCAGGAGAGAGGCTCTCATTTACCCAAATTACAAGGTTGTAGTGGCTGTAGTATAAATTGTTTGATTTGCTTTTTTTTTTTTAAGATTACAAATTATTAAAGCCTTTGAATTTTTGTATGTTACGATATATTCAGATAGTAATTTTTATGGAATAAGTACTAAAATAATACAGGTCTCTAGGTATTGTTATGTACATAGTACTCCTCGTACATGATTTTTCAGCTGACAGAATGCGCTGTAGTCCTTCTCTTACAGGAGAGGAACTGATATACTCTTCAAGGCAAGTTTTATAATAATATTTCTTTTGGCTGTGATATAATGTTTTTGAGAGCCTTTGTTTTCTGGCCTCAAAACCTGGCTTATGAGCCTTCAATTGTACTACCGCATTTATATTTCACTTTTATTCTAAAAGAGGTAGTGCGCGTTTGGAGGACCCACTAATGTTAAAACTCTGTTGTAGATAACAACTTGCATAGTGAGTCACCAGCATGATTCTTTATCAGTTCTTTACTAAAAGGGATCATTTGTTTAGGAAAAAATGTGCTCCGTATTTGCATGGCACTTTATCATATTTACGAGATGTTTTTATTTTTACAATTTTCTCATTTGATTTCTCTGGAAGATGAGATGCTTTTATCCTTTATTTATAAGGTTATGTAACTTGTCATCCACTCTGTTGGATAAAGCTGAGCCCATCTGATTTCTGATCTAATGCTTTTTAACAGTATCATGTTTAGGACAGTGATAAGCCTCTGTTTTAGGACTTCCCCAATCATAGCAATCCAAGAATAAAGTTTTTAATTACCCCTTCTGCTTTATCTTCATGATTATGTCCTAGTTTTAAGCATCTAGTTAACAGGACTGTAAGACATTAGAAGATACCAACTGCTAAGACTTTGGGCTAACATCCTGACGACTGCTATATTTCTGAAATTTCTTTCCCCACATGATGCTTACTCATTTCAGGGTACCCCCAGCTAACTCATCCAATAATGTGCTACACTTGGTATAAAGGGAGATTTCAGTTTGGCCTACTAATCACAATGTCAGGTCCTTACCTCACAAGGATCCTGCTGTGCCCTCAGTTAATGTGTAACATTAAGAAGTAATCTATTAACTTTTGAAAAAACTGGTTACTTTTTTTTGTTCATTTATTCATCTACCACACATTTAGTGTGTAATGTTGAGAATGTGCTCTAAACATTTTTATTTACAAAGAGCTTGCAGAAGAGATGATTTATATTAACAGTAATGATAACGGATATTTATAAAGAAAGGGAAACTATGTACCAGGCGTCATTCTAAGTACTTTATATCTTATACTTGTTAACTGCTATGGATTCCTTTTTGTTTTTCCCTAGAAAATATACACTAAACATGCTTACGTTTATTGCCTCTTTGTTTAAGCAGCACAAGAACATATGGAAAAACTTGTGGTATTATTAAAGAGTAGAATATACATCCTACCAGCAGTTTACATGTATGTGTGCTACCTGGCGGCAGTGAGGATAGTGTGATGGCGCATAGTGCTTTCTAAAGAATGAGGATAAAAGATTGACCATGTGAGCAGATGACTAGTGTGTGTTTTCAGAGATGTACTTAGAGAGAGACTGATTATTTTTACTGTTAGCTTTTCCCTTATATAACTGCTCTTCCCTTCCTTTTCTCTACTCCCCATTAAGAATTATAATTTATTTAAAGTTAGAAGATTTTATTGATTTTTCCATAAACTAAGAACAAGAGTGTATTTTATAAATTCCTATCTTAGATTTAAAGATATATTATTAAAAAATCTTATACTTTTTAGGTAACTGAATGTGAGATATTTCTGTCACTTCTGGTGAAATTTCTGGATGCAGATAAACCACAGTGGCTACGAGCTGTTGCAGTAGAATCTATACACAGACTCTGTGTGCAGCCTCAGCTATTAAGGTAGAACCTCAGCAGTATTTAGTTAAATAGGTTAATGTTTGTGCTAGTAGGAAGACTTTTAAGTTTTCCCAAACGTTAGTGATTTCTAAACAAAGAAAATTGTGTATTGTATGTATATAGAGGGGTAGGGGTGTGAGTGTGGAAAACAACTGAGAAGTGGGCAAAAAACATGGGTAGTAATTGCCATCAGTTCAAATTACTGGTTAATACAGCCAAGAAAAATTTTTTTGGAACATTGACCTCAGTCTCAACCTTTGTACTAACTTAGTAAAATAACTCAGGTGTGATGAAGTTTTGAGTATAGCATTCAGACTGACAAATCAAAATTACTTGCTATTAAAAAATGTTAACATATTCAAATATTTTCCCTAGAAACATTTTATTAAACATTTTATTTTATTTAAAAATTATTTTACAGGTCATTTTGTCAGTCCTATGATATGAAACAGCATTCTACCAAGGTTTTTCGTGATATTGTAAATGCCCTGGGATCTTTTATCCAGTCATTGTTTCTTGTCCCTCCTACTGGAAATCCTGCTACAACAAACCAAGCTGGTAAAGGCTAATTCATATTTTGTTTTTTATATTCTGCCACGATTTACAATATGCACTATTCTGAGAGGGTATTTCATGGAAATTTTGTGAATAGAGAAATTTGAATTACCTAAATGTGTTGATAGTAAAGACTTTCACTTAAAGAATATTCAATCTCGGGGCACCTGGGTGGCTCAGCTGGTTAAGTGCCCAACTTTGGCTCAGGTCATGATCTCATGGTTTGTGGGTTTGAGCCCTGCATTGGGCTGTGTGCTGACAGTTGAGAGCCTGGAACCTGCTTGGGATTCTGTGTCTCTCTCTAACCCTCTCCCACTCATGTTCTGTCTCTCTCAAAAATAAAATAAACATAAGAAAAAGTTTAAAAAAAAGGAATATTCAGTCTTATTGAGGCAATTGTGTTTCTTTTCTTTTTTTTTTTTTTAAGCTTATTCAT
Organism: Panthera tigris; assembly: GCF_018350195.1. Classification (NCBI taxonomy): domain Eukaryota; kingdom Metazoa; phylum Chordata; class Mammalia; order Carnivora; family Felidae; genus Panthera; species Panthera tigris. Next base: position 87,381,266 of record NC_056666.1, read on the forward strand.
TTATTTTGGGGGGTGGGGGATAGAGAGAGTCAGAATCAGGCTGTGCATCATCAGCACAGAACCCAGCATGGGGCTTAAAGTCATGAACCAGAGATCACACCCGGAGCCAAAACCAAGAGTCGGATGCTTAACCAACTGAGCCACGCACGCACCGTATTTCTTTCTTTCTTTTTTTTTAATGTTTATTTATTTATTATGAGAGAGAGAGAGAGAGAGAGAGAGAGCATGTGCATCAACAGGGGAGGGGTAGAGAGGGAGAGAGAGAATCCCAGGCACGCTCCATGCTGTCAACCCAGAGCCCAACTTGGGGTTCGATTCCACAAACCATGAGATCATTACTTGAGCCGAAATCAAGAGTTGGACACTTAACTGGCTGAGCCATTCAGGAGCCCTGTGTTTAGTTCTTTCCAGAATATGTTTCTTTCTCTGGTATACTTTCAGTTTCTCTAATCACATAAGAATAAGACTTTAGATGTTTATCTTCATTTTAAAAGAGTCTTCATTTTGTGCCTCTCTTTAAAAAGAGTCTGGGTGCGCCTGGGTGGCTCAGTCGGTTAAGTGGCCGACTTGGGCTCAGGTCATGATCTCGCAGTCCATGAGTTCGAGCCCCGCGTCAGGCTCTGTGCTGACAGCTCAGCCTGGAGCCTGTTTCAGATTCTGTGTCTCCCTCTCTCTGACCCTCCCCTGTTCATGCTCTGTCTCTCCCTGTCTCAAAAATAAATAAAACGTGTAAAAAAAAAAAAATTAAAAATAAATAAATAAATAAATAAATAAATAAATAAATAATCAATCTGGTTCACCATCTTAGGAGGTCTGTTAGTCTTTCTTTTAACGAAATGGGTGAACTTGATTTAAGCTTGTTTGGAAATCAGTATACAACTTCTAGTTTCTCTTTGCCTTCTTTATCTTCTACTTTTTACTATCTGATTAATGGTTCTTTTAATTCATTATTTTCACCTATGGTGAAAAGTGGTCTAACAGAAAGTATATTGTAAAGTTTGTCAATAGTTTTACTAATTAGTACTTTTTTTTTTATAAAAAGGGAAATGGTGGGGTATCTGGGTGCTCAGGCAGTTAAGTGTCTGACTCTTGATTTCAGCTCAGGTCATGAGAGCCTGTGTTGAGCTCCATGCTGGGTGTGGAGCCGGCTTAAGATTCTCTCTCTTTCTCCCTCTGCCCTTCTTCCCTGCTCGTGCTCTCTCTCTCTAAAAAATAAAAAAGGAAATGGTGTTCTTGGAAGACAGAGAGACTCTCTAATAGCCATAATAGGATTGATAAACTTCATTTATTTGTGCAGTATCCATTCCTGTAGAACAAATTAAAAAAAATTTTTTTTAGAACAGGAGTTGGGGAGAGTGGCAGAGAGAGAGAGAGAGAGAGAGAGAGATTGAATCTTAAGTAGGCTCCAGACTCAGCATGGAGCCTGATTCCAGGTTCGATCCCATGACCCTGGGATCATGACTGAACCAAAATCAAGAGTTGGATGCTCAACTAATTGAGCCACCCAGGTGCCCCTAGAACAAATTTTTTTTTTTTAATTGAACAGATATTTTAATATCATTGATTTGTAATTAAGTAGTAAATTGGTATCTTTGTTTTCTTCTCCTTATCTAATAGGAAATAATAACTCAGGGGGCCCTGTCTCAACACCAGCTAACTCAGGAATGTTGGGGATTGGTGGAGGTGTTACTTTGCTACCAGCATTTGAATATAGAGGAACTTGGATACCTATTCTGACTATAACAGTACAAGGCAGTGCAAAAGCCACCTAGTAAGTAGTAGTAGCCTTATTTTATGATTGATGTTGTTGGGGATATTTTATCATAAAATGTTTCTCTCTGCATTATATTTTGAATTTAAGCCTACTAATACAGTTTAGAACTAATTTTTTTGGCCATATTTTGAGATTTTTACTAAGGATTGGATTTTGTTTGTTTTCTTTTGTCTATTTGTAGACCTGTTAATAGCATTATGAAACAAAATGTGGTTTTTCTACCTGAGGACCGAGTCACCTGTTTTATATGGCTTTTTGATTTAAGTATGTGACTTGATTTCAGACCCTTTGGACTTAGGTCTTCTAATACTGACTTTACCAGCAGCAAATTCTTTAATTTTAAAAATCTCAGTTTCTTCACCTATAAAATGGGAGTAGTGATATATTTACCTTTCAGGATTCTCTAGGTAATAAAAGTTATTTTAACTGTTTAGCTAATTCCATTGTTAGGGTTTAACATACAGTACTTTTAGTTTAATTAATTTGAAGTGTTTAATGGATACCATATATGTTATTTGTATTATCATTAGTTATTTCAGTTTAACAAATATATAGTTGGCAGTGTATTGTTTATTTTTCTTAAGTCGAAGTGAACTGCTATGCTCCAGAGATAAAGCAGTTAACACCACATAGGTTTAATGCTGCAGCTGTTGTGAAGCAGTTAATTCATACATTTTTGAATGCTTAGTATGTATAATTAAAATACTATTCCGATGACAGTAAATCAAAACTTAAGATTTGAAGCAGAGTCTCTGACTAGTTTGTTGGTTTGTTTGGTTATTTATTTATTTATTCATTCATTAAAATTTGAGCATAGGGGCACCTGGGTGGCTCAGCCAGTTAAGCGTCCGACTTTAACTCAGTTCATGATCTCATGGTTTGTGAGTTCAAACCCGGTGTCAGGCTCTGTGCTGACAGCTCAGAGCCTGGAGCTTGCTTCAGCTTTTGTCTCTCTCTCTCTCTCTCTCTCTCTCTCCCTCCCCTGCTCACACTGTCTCTCTCTCTCTCTCTCTCTCTCTCTCTCTCTCTCTCTCTCTCTCTCTCAAGAATAAATAAACATTTTTAAAAAATGTGAGTATAGTACACGTTACATTAGTTTCAGGTGTACAATATAATACAGTGATTTGACAAGTTTATGCATTATGTTGTGTTCATCACAAGTGTAGCTGCCATCTGACTCCTTGCATCACTGTGACAATATCATTGACTCTATTCTTTATGCTTTGCCTTTTATTCTTGTCACTTATTCATTCCGTGACTAGAAGAACTGGAAGCCTGTGTCTCCCACACCCCTTTACTCATTTGCCCAACCTCCTTTTCTCTGACTAGTTTAAATGATAAATTTATATGGTGTGTCAGTCTACATTGTATGATCATGATATTTTGCTGTGCAGCTTTATTTTGCCTAAAAGTGTAAAAGCATGGAGTCATAGAGGACTGAAATATTTAACTAAAATTCATTGTTATTTTTAGTCATTTAAAAGATAATGTTACCTAGTCTCATATAAGCTTTTGCTTGCTATAAAGGCTAGTGGTGCAAGTATACTAGAGAATCAAATTTAAAAGAATCATATTTCTAGCACTGAAGGAGACAGTAATCTGATTCATTCACTTCCCCACCTCATTTTATAAGTTGAAAAAACCCCAACATGGAACTAAATTGCTGCCCTTATGGAACTTATGTATTAGTGAGTGAGATAGTCAATAAAGGCTCAAATAAACATGTAATATCACCTTGCCAGTGGTTAATTCTTTGAAGAAAAGACAAGTTAAGGGGATAGAGAGTGACCAAGGTGAAGATGGGGACAGAAATGATCTCTGAGGATAGAAGATTGAACAGATACATAACTAAAGGGAGAGAGTGAGTGCTTGAGGAAGAAAAATCAAAACAAATGACAAAAGAGTAATTACTTGGCAAAGTTGTAAGAATTGCTTTTTCATTAATAAAATGGAAGTCAGAAACCAATGGTCTAATTTTTCTCTTTCTTTTCTTTTTTCTTTCTTTCTTTCCTTCCTTCCTTCCTTCCTTCCTTCCTTCCTTCCTTCCTTCCTTCCTTCCTTCCTTCCTTCCTTATCTCAAGAGGCAGCATAAGTAGGGGAGAGGCAGAGAAAAAGGGGAGAGAGAGAATCCCAAGCAGGCTCTATGGTGCCAGCGCAGAGCCTGATGCCGGGCTTGAGCCCACAAAGCCGTGAGATCATGATCTGAGCTGAAACCAAGAGTTGGCCGCTTATCCAACCAAGCCACCCAGGGGCCCCTGAAACCAATTGTTTAATTTATTCTTTTTGTTTTAAAAGAACAGCAAATAGTTTTTTTAAGTTTATTTATTGAGAGAGAGAGAGAAAAAATCCCAAGCAGGCTCTGCACTGTCAGAGTGGAGGCTGACGCAGGGCTCAAACCCATGAACCATGAGATCATGACCTGACCTCAGATGCTCCACCAGCTGAGCCACCAAGGAGCCCCAGGGCCAATTGTTTGTTGATAATTTAGTCCTTGTCAGTTAAGAGAGTTGATTTTAACTAGTTCTGCTACTAAATACTGTCATTTCGAGTATAGCACATTATTTCACTTGAAGACAGAGCTAGGACTAAATCTCTAAAGGAACATGTAAATAGATTTTTTTAGTGCTATAAACACTGAGATTACTCACCTCTGAAATCAAAAATAGCTAAAAAAATATTGGGTGCTCTTCTGTACATGAATTAGCATGTTTTCATTGAAGCTTCCCTGTTGGCATCTTTTATTCATTCATTTGTTTTGAGATTCAGTATAAAGTTATTTTTACTATTTTCTTTGAAGGTAAAAATGGAAATCTTGATTGTGTATTCTGTTCATGTATTGACTTTTTTAAGTATGTAATCGTTTGAAAACTTAAGTGATGTACAGACAGAAGTAGTTTTGTTTTTTTAAATTTTTTTAATGTTTATTTATTTTTGAGAGAGAGAGAGACAGAGCATGAGCAGGGGAGGGGCAGAGAGAGAGGGGGACACAGAATCTGAAGCAGGCTCCAGGCTCTGAGCTATCAGCACAGAGCCTGATGCGGGGCTCGAACTCACGAACCATGAGATTGTGACCTGAGCTGAAGTCGGACGCTTAACTGACTGAGCCACCCAGGTGCCCTCAGAAGTAGTTTTGACCTAAGTATTGTTGACATATTCTTTCAGATTAAGTACACTGTGGTTTCTTTCAAAGTTGGGCTTGTGACAGTTTTGCAAGTTTACCTAAATTTAAAAATACTTAAATAAACGAGTTACATTTTATCTAAAACTGGAATTTATGTAGTGATTCTAATAAAGTAGCCCTGAAATATTGAGGTAAGAAAGTGTAGGCCATGTTATAGGCTGTGGTATAAATAAACATAAATCACCTTTTTTCTCCTAACTATTCTGGCACTTAAAGTCTTTACCGTAGAATTTGGGGATTGGAGTTTTGGATATTTAGGATTATATTATCTGTTTTAGATGCATTTTCACAGTAGATCATTTGTTCTTTGAAAGTAGAGATTTGTCTGAAAAAAACAATTAGTGCTGATAGGCTTAATGTGTGGCTTTATACAGTTGAATCCAGAAAATTTACCCTTGCTGTTTGAGCTTAGATCTCTTGATCAAGAATGTATTTATATTTTTATTGAATACCTAAATTTTAAAATACTCAGAGCCGGCAAATGCTAGGGCCTAAATTGATAGACTTTAGAATCAGACTTGGGTTAAGAACTGCTGATTGGTAGTGGTGTCACCATAGTCCTTGGTTTCATCATCTGTGTCTTTTAGGGGTTTTGTGTGGAGTTTAAACAAGACAAAATGCACCAAAAAAATACCTTAAAGTCTCGGGCCAAGAGTAATTGCACAACAAATGATAGCTATTTACTTTGAGTTTTGCATTTATTTATAAATTACCTACCTCCAGTCTTGATTATGATTCAGGGACTTTTAGGATTTGAAGTAGGAAATCTCTTTTATTAACTTTAATTTTTTTAAATAATTTTTTCAAGTTTATTTATTTATTTTGAGAGAAACAGAGAGAGCACAAGCCAGGGAGGGGCGGGGGGAGGGGAGGGAGGGAGAGAGAGGGACAGAGAGAGGGAGAGAATATGAGAATCCCAAGCAGGCTCTGTAAAGTCAGTGCAGAGCTCGATGTGGGGCTCGAACTCATCAAACCATGAGATCATGACCTGAGCCAAAATCAGGAGTCAGATGCTTAACTGACTGAGCCACCCAGGCACCCCTTTTATTAACTTTTTTTATTGTAATCTTTAGTGATTTCAATTGTATAGATGTAATTCACAAACCTAAAATTTAGTCTTAGTGTATAATTTATGGTTTCATTGTATTCAAAAGCTATATACAACAGTAACTACCATTTAATTCCAGAACTTTTTCATCACCCCAGAAAGAAACCCCTTACCCATTATCAGTCATTCCTCAGTCTCCCTTTCCCCACCCCCTAGCAACCATGAATCTACCTTGCGTCTCTACTGATTTGCCTATTCTGGATATTTCATATAAAAGTAATCGTACAATAAATATTCTTTTGTTCAGGCTTTCACTTAGCATGTTTTGAAGGTTCATCCATGTTGTAGGATATATCACTATTTCACTTCTTTTTGTGGGTAAATAATTCTGATTTATGGATGTACTGGATTTTGTTTATCCATCATTTGATGGGCATTTGGGTTGTTTCCACTTTTTGGCTTTTAGAGATAATGCTGCTGTAAGCATTTGTGTGTAACTTTTTTGCTTAGACATATGTTTTCATTTTTCTTGGATATATACCTAGGAGTAGAATTGCTGGGTCATGTAGTTGTGGATGTTTAACTTTTGAAGAACTGCCAAACTATTTTCCCAAGAGACTGTACCATTTTACATTCCCACCAACAGTATATGAGGGTTCAGATTTCTCTACATTCTGAGCAATGCTTATTACTATCTTTTGATTATTGTCATAGTCTTTTGATCATAGCCATCCTAGTGGATATTAAATGTTATCTTACCATATTTCAACTTGCATTTCTCTAAAAACTGATGACTTTGAGTTTCTTATTCATGTGTTTATTGGCCATTTATATATCATCTTGGGAGAAATGTCTTTTCAGATCCTTTGCTCCTTTTTATTTATTTTTTATTATTTAGCTATAAGTGTTATATATTCTTTAGTCCCCTATTAGATATATGATTTGCTATTCTGTGGATTGCCTTTCATTTTCTTAACAGTATCCTTTGAAGGACAATATTTTTTAATTTTGATGAATTCAATTTATTTTTTCTTCTGTTGCTTGTGCTTTTGGCATCATATCTAACAAATCAGTACTTAATGTGAGGTTGTGGAGATTTTTGCCCAGGTTTTCAATTAAGAGTTTTTAGTTTTAGCCCTTACATTTAGGTCGTTCATACATTTTGAGTTAATTTTTGTATATGGTGCAAGGTAGATCCACCATCATTCATTTACATATGAATATCCAGTTTTTCCAGTACCACCAGTTCTTTTTCCATTGATTTATCTTGACAGATTTCTGTTTTAAGGAACTTAAAACCATAACTCTTTATTTGCCATGATTTAAGACAAAAGATTTATCTTCCCTTTTGAAAGCTTTGTTTTAACTATGGGGTAGAAACTGCTCTAAAATATGACTTTGACATACTGAAGCTCTGAGTATTATTCTTACTCTGTTGACATATTGTATCTGAGATGATAGCTAAGCTGGATATCTCACAGTAATACTTTCTCAGTGTGAAAGTATCTTCCCGTTTAAAGGATTGATTTGATAGCACCTTACTTTGAAAGCACCTTAGTCAGATTTGAGTGGTTTTATAATCCATTTAGTCTTACACTATTTTGCATGTCTTCATTTTTCTAGTGCCAACATTTAATGAAAATATTGGCACATCTTGTGGGGAGAGGCAAAAAAGTAAGTTATTAAACTAATTAGTTATGGAAGTGGTCAGACCTTAATTTTTCTAATCAGTTTCTTAGAATACTGAGAAGGGAGCCCTCCTCCGAACAACACAAACTCAGTAATGTCCATTCACTTTTGCAGTTTGTTGCTCTTAATTTCTGTAGACTGCAAATTATGGAAGTCCTTTCATGTATTTTCATTATTGTGGCTTTTAATTAGTGTTCTGATTTTCTCATAATTTCAGCCTAGAGATGTTGGACAAAGTCGAGCCCCCAACTATACCAGAAGGTTATGCTATGTCTGTGGCATTCCACTGTTTGCTAGACCTTGTACGTGGAATCACTAGTATGATTGAAGGAGAGTTAGGAGAGGTGGAAACAGAATGTCAGACTACCGAAGCAGCTTCTTCACCAACACAGTCATCAGAACGGCAAGAATCACCGTCAACGTCAGACCAAATGGATAAGGAAATAGGTATATGTGATGTATTTTTAACTTTTATTTTGAAATAATTTGAAATTTACAGAAAAGTTGCACAGATACTAGAGTTCCCATATGTCCTTCACCCTGATTTCCCAGTTGTTAACAGTACCATATTTGTGTAATTGTATTTATATTTGTCACTATACTTTTTACCTTTTTAACTATTAGAGAATAAGTTGCAGACATGATGCCCAATTTCCCCTTAATACTTCAGTGTTTTCTAAAAAATAAGGACAGTTTCCTATATAACTATAGTACAGTCCCATCATAAATTTAGCATTAGCCCAGTATTATCTAATTTGAGACCTCATTCAAATTTTGCCAGTTGCCCCAATGATGTCTTTTTTTCTATTTCTTTTCCTTTTTCTTTTCCTTTTCCTTTTCGTTTGTGTTTTTGTTTTTGTTTTCTTTTTTTAGAGAGAGAGACAGACAGTGTGAGCCAGAGTGGGGCAGATAGAGGGAGAGAAAGAGATAATCCCAAGCAGGCTCTGCACTGTCAGCGTAGAGCCTCATGCGGGACTTGAACTCATGAACCATGAGATTATGACCCGAGCCAAAACCAAGAGTCAGAGGCTTAATCAGTTGAGCCCCCCAGGTGCCTCCCAATGAGGTCTTTTATGTTCTGGGATTACCTGTTGAATTTAGTTTCATGTTGCTATACTGTCCTTTAATCTAGAACATGTCCTTAGTTTTTTCTTGTTTTATATGACCTTGACCCTTTTGAAGGGTAGCTCAGTCAGTTTGGGTTTGTCTTTTGCTTCCTCATAATTAGATTCAATTTATTCATTTTTACCATAGAAATGTTGCTGCATTATACTTAGGGTATCAACATGTCAGGAGCATACAGTGTCAGCATGTCTCATTATTGGTAATGTTACCATTTGGTTAATATGTCTGGCTGGTTTCTTCAATGTAAGAATAATTATGAACTTTTTGTGGAGAAATATTTTGAGACTAATCTAAAATATAAAAGAGAGCTTTTCCTTCTCTCCCATTTATTTTTTTAAGATTTATTCATTTATATTATTTTTTATATATTGGACATTATTCTTTTTCTGCCACCTCCCCCCTTCCTGCTATTCTTGCCCTGATGTTTTAATGGCAAATACAGTCCTAAAATTACAGAATGTTTTTTTCACTTCAAGCCTTACTACTACTTTTACAGTGATGATGGTTATCAGTTGCTTTGATTTTTTTTTCCCCCAGAATGGCAGAATGGAATTTTATTTTATTGAAGGGTTGCAATCTATGATTATCATTATTTGGTTTAACACTCAGATTGTTCCTGACATTGCCAGTGGGACCCCTTTCAAACTGGTCACTATGTCCTTTTGTCATTTTCTGACCTCTACCTTACTATCTGACACAACAAAATGTTCTAAACTCATCTTTGATTTTTCTTGCCAAGCCCAGGATTCAGTTATTTATCTAAGGAGCCCTAGCTTCTTTTAGTTTAGAATAGTATTTGGAAACTAACACATGGGCACTAGTGTGCTTTTTACTACTTGAAAAAGAAATGCACTCATACACATGCACAAACAAGCATACATCTCTCTACATTTTAAAAATGCCTGTCTAAAAATGTCTGTGTAAATGAGGTTTCTCCAGTTCTGGTTTAATACCACAAGGTTTATTTTCAACTTTCCATGTTTGTAATTACCTTCTCCAACAGTGAAAACTTGGTCCCAGTTTATTCAGTGGATTCGCTTTATTTACTTGATTCCCAATGTGTGTGTGTGTGTGTGTGTGTGTGTGTGTGTGTGTGTGTGTGTCACCAATCTCCTGGCTGAACCAGCTGATCACTCTTAGCTGATCACAGAGGCTGAAAGATTGGCCCAATGAAGGGGAAGGGAAAAGGACCTGACATTACACACACACACACACACCAGTCAGTTAACTTTTTGAATTCTGAAACTCTGGTGTGGTTTTTAAGTTTTCATTGATTCAAATATATTTTAAATATTATAGATTTTAGTATTATAATTGAGTTGTTGATGGAATATATAATGTATCATCATATGACTAGGGAGGTTTTAGAATAGCATTTTGTCAAATACTATGTTATCATGAAGTATTGTGTGTTTTTGTCATTTAAGTCAGTAGAGCTGTTTGGGAAGAAATGGTGAATGCCTGCTGGTGTGGTTTACTTGCTGCTCTCTCTCTCCTTCTTGATGCCAGGTATTAAGTCTTTATAATTTTTATATTGCATGTGACAGTTAATAAGAAACAAACATTAAAATTGTTACTTCAATTTGTCTTAAGATTTATTTCTTAATATTAGTTTTTGGACATTATTCTTTTTCTGCCACCTCCCCCCTTCCTCCTATTCTTGCCCTGCTCCCCACCAGAGTAGTTGTCATAATGTTTTAACGGAAAATCCAGTCCTAAAATTACAGAATTTTTTTTTTCACTTCAAGCCTTACTACTACTTTTACAGTGATGATGATTATCAGTAACTTTGATTTGTTTTCCACAATGGCAGATTTTACTGATTTTAAAATGCTTGATATTTTAAGTTAAATCTTTGAGTGCTTAACCATTTTCTTCAAAAATGAAATATGTATTATATATTGCTTTCACCCAATTCGGATTTTCAGATATTATGTTGATTAGTTAAAATTCCTTAAGTATATTTTGCTGTTATTTGTCTATAGATTTTCTTAAAACTCCACTGAATACCTAATTGCACATCATGTTTGCAGTATAATTAAACATAATCATATTAAATACAATACTTTATCTTTTCAGCACAGATGAAGCTGCCACTGAGAATATTTTAAAAGCTGAACTGACTATGGCTGCTCTTTGTGGAAGACTGGGCCTTGTAACTTCAAGAGACGCCTTTATAACTGCAATATGCAAAGGTTCCCTGCCCCCCCATTATGCTCTTACTGTGCTGAATACCACCACCGCAGCCACGCTTTCCAACAAATGTAAGACTTCAGCTTACTCGGAGTTTTTTTTCATCTAGTGATGTGACATTATGTAGAGAAAATATTATAGAAATTCCTAGTTCAAGCCTACCTGTTTTACTCTCTATGACCTCTGCGAGAAGTCTGCAGACTTCTCTGGGTCTGCGACCCAGAGCTTAAATTTTTTCCATCTCTTTAAAACAATGGGGGTGCAGGGAGTATAATACCAATTTTCAACAATAATAGTGAGGACAAAAGAAAATAAATCTCCAGGGTGCCTGGGTGGCTCAGATGCTTAAACATCAAATTTCGGCTCATGTTGTGATCTCATGGCTTGTGAGTTCGAGCTCAGCATCGGGATCTGAGCTGACAGCTCAGAGCCTGGGGCCGGTTTTGGATTCAGTATCTCCATCTCTCTCTGCCCCTTCCCCACTCATGCTTTGACTGTCTGTCTCTCTCAAAAATAAATAAACATTAAAAAAAATTTTTTAAAGAAAATAAATCTGGAAGTCTGTTGTAAACTATATCATACTGTTGAAATGGTGGTTTGGGGTGCCTGGCTGGCTCAGTCAGTGAAACGTGCAACTCTTGATCTTGAGGTCATGAGTTTGAGCCCCACATTGGGTCTAGAGATTACTTAAAATAAATAAATGAACTTAAAAAAAATAAAAAAAAGTAGTGGTGTTTTTTTGTTTGTTTTTGTTTTTATTTTTTTCAACGAACTAGTAGAACAATAATGCTGCTTTTAACGTTCAGATATTTTTTTTCTTGTTCAATACTTTGAAAACACTCAAGTTTGTTACATGTAATAAAAATATATTTCAAGATGGTATTTAGTTTTCAGACTGAAGATGTGAGATTTGACATCTAACTTTATAAAAGTTTACTGGGAATATATGTTAAAATACTCAATGTGTCTTAATTCTATTTTGCTTGTGAAAAAGTATACCTAAGTTTTATAATTTTAAAAAGTTATCTAGAAAATTACTTAAAATTTGCTTAAATTATATTGGTTTTTATACCTCCTGAATTTCAAAAATGTTTGCATATAGATAATAGGTAACTGCGTAAGTGTCATAGTTGAACTTAGTTGAATCAGATTAATGTTTTAAAATACAACATTACTTTGAATAATGTGAAAAGTATATCTTAATTATTTAAGCTTTCCTTTGTGTTCTAGCATATTCCATTCAGGGCCAAAGTGTTATGATGATAAGTCCATCAAGTGAATCTCACCAGCAAGTTGTGGCAGTTGGTCAACCTCTGGCAGTCCAGCCTCAAGGAACAGTAATGGTGAAGGACTTTTCTTACCTTAGTTACCAATTAACTACCCAGCAAAATTATTATACCTTTCTTTTTTTATTTTTTAAATCCAAGTGAGTTAACATGTAGTGTAATAATGGTTTCAAGAATAGAATTTAGTGATTTATCACTTACATATAACACCTAGTGCTCATCCCAACAAGAGCCCTCCTTAATGCCCATCACCCCTTTAGTCCATTCCCCCCATCCAACACCTCTCCAGCAACCCTCAGTTTGTTCTATACTTAAGAGTCTCTTATGGTTTGCCTTCATCTCTATTTTTATCTTATTTTTCATTCCCTACCCCTATATTTTTCTTTTTTGTTTCTTAAATTCTACATGAGTGAAATCATATGGTATTTGTCTTTCTCTGTCTGACTTATTTCACTTAGTACAGTATACTCTCGTTCTATCCATGTTGTTGCAAATGGCAAGATTTCATTCTTTTTTGATTGCTGGGTAATATTCATTGTATGTATATACCACATCTTTAAAAAAAATTTTTTTTTAATGTTTATTTATTTTTGAGAGAGAGAGAGAGACCGAGTGCAAGCAGGGGAGGGGCAGAGAGAGAGGGAGACACAGAATCCGAAGCAGGCTCCAGGCTCTGAGCTGTTGAGAGAGGCTCGAACTCACAAACTGAGAGATCATTACCTGAGCTGAAATCGGATGCTTAACCGACTGAGCCACTCATGTGCCCCTATATATACCACGTCTTCTTTATCCATTCATCAGTTAATGGACATTTGAGCCCTTTCCATACTTTGACTATTGTTGATAGTGTTGTGGTAAACATTGGGGTGCATGTGCCCCTTCAAATCAGCATTTTTGTATCCTTTGGATAAATAGCTAGTATGCAATTGTTGGATTGTATGGTAGCTCTATTTTTAATTTTTTTGAGAAATCTCCGTACTGTTTTCCAGAGTGGCTGCACCAGTTTGCATTCCCACCAGAAGTGCAAAAGTGTTCCCTTTTCTCCTCAACCTTGCCAACACCTGTTGTTCATTTTAGCCATTCTGACAGGTGTGAGGTGGTATTCGTTATGGTTTTGATTTGTATTTCTTTGATGATGAGTGATGTTGAACATTGTTTCATGTGTCTGTAAGCCATCTGGATGTCTTCCTTGGAAAAGTGTCTGTTCATGTCTTCTGCCCATTTCTTCACCGGATTATTGGTGTTTTGGATTTTTAGTTTGATAAGTTCTTTATAGATTTTGGATACTAACCCTTTATCTGATATGTCATTTGGAAATATCTTCTCCCATTCCATTGGTTGCCTTTTAGATTTGTTGACTGTTTCCTTCGCTGTGCAGACTTTTTATCTTGATGAGGTCCCAACAGTTCTTTTTTGATTTTGTTTCCCTTGCTTCCAGTGACATGTCTAGTAAGGAATTGCTGTGGCCGAGGTCAAAGAGGTTGTTGCCTGTTTTCTCCTCTAGGATTTTTATGGTTTCCTGTCTTAAATTCAGGTCTTTCATCCATTTGAGTTTATTTTTGTGTATGGTGTAAGAAAGCAGTCCAGATTCATTCTTCTGGTTGTCACTGATCAGTTTTCCCTATACCATTTGCTGAGGAGACTTTTTTTTCCATTGCATTTTCTTTCTTGCTTTGTCAAAGATTACATGGCCATACATCTGTGGGTCCATTTCTGGATTCTCTATTCTGTTCCAATGGTATATGTGTATGTGTCTGTTTTTGTGTACCATACTCTCTTGATGACTACAGCTTTTTAATACATCTTGAAGTTCGGGATTGTGATGCCTCCAGCTTTGGTTTTCTTTTTCAAGATTGCTTTGGCTATTTGGGGTCTTTTGCTTCCATACAAATTTTAGGATTGTTTGTTCTAGCTCTGTGAAGAATGCTGGTGTTATTTTGGTAGGGATTGCATTAAATGTGTAGATTGCTATGGGTATTATTAACATTTTAACAGTATTTGTTCTTCTGACCCATGAGCATGATGTTTTCCATTTCTTTGTCTCTTCTCAGTTTCTTTCATAAGCTTTCTATAGTTTTCAGCATACAGATCTTTTACCTCTTTGGTTAGGGTTATTCTTAGGTATTTTATGATTTTTGGTGCAGTTGTAAATGAGATCTATACCTTGATATTCTGCTGTTTCATTATTGGTGTATAGAAATGCAGCCAATTTCTGTATGTAGATTTTATATCCTGTGACTTTACTGAATTCATGTATCAGTTCTAGCATTTTTTTGGTGGAGTCTTTCAGGTTTTCCACATAGAGTATCATGTTGTCTGTGGAGTGATAGTTTGACTTCTTCCTTGCCGATTTGTATGCCTTTGTTTCTTTTTGTTGTCTGATTGCTGAGGCTAGGATTTTTAGTACTATGTTGAACAATAGTGGTGAGAATGGACATCCCTATTATGTGTCTGACCTTTGGGGGGAGGCTCTCAGATTTTCCACATTGAGGATGATATTAGCTGTGGGTCTTTTGCATATGGCCTTTATGATGTTGAGGTGTGTTCCTTCTATCTCTACTTTCTTGAGGGTTTTTATCACGAAAGAATGCAGTATTTTGTCAAATGTTTTTCCTGCATCTATTGACAGGATCATGTGGTTCTTATCCTTTCTTTTATTAATGTGATGTGTCACGTTGAATGATTTGTGGATATTGAACCACCGCTGCATCCCAGGAATAAATCCCACTTGATTATGGTGAATAATTCTTTTAATGTATTGTTGGATTCAGGTTGCTAGTATCTTGTTGAGAGTTTTCGCATCCATGTTCATCAGGGAAATTGTTCTATAATTCTCCTTTTTAGTAGGGTCTTTGTCTGGTTTTGGAATCAGGTAATGTTGGCCTCATAGAATGAGTTTGGAAACTTTCTGTCCATCGTATTTTCGGGAACAGCTTGAAACGAATAGGTATTAACTCTTCTTTGAATGTTTGGTAGAATTCCCGTGGACATCCATCCAGCCCTGGACTCTTGTTTGTTGGCAGATTTTTGATGACTGATTGAATTTCTTTATTGGTTATGGGCCAGTTCAAATTTAGTATTTCTTCCTATTCCAGTTTCGGTAGTTTATATGTTTCTAGGACTTTATACATTTCCTCCAGATTGCCCAATTTGTTGGCATTCAGTTGCTCAAAATATTCTCTAATCATTGTTTGTATTTCTGCAGTATTGATTGTGATCTCTCTGTTTTCATTAGTGATTTTATTTATTTGGGTACTTTCCTTTTTCTTTTTGGTAAGTCTGATTATTTTTATTAATTCTTTCAAAGAACCAGCTTCTGGTTTTGTTGATCTGTTCCCTTTTTTTTTTTTTTTTTTTGTTTGTTTGTTTGTTTTAATTTCAGTATTGATTTCTGTTCTGATTTTCATTATTTCCCTTCTCCTGGTTTTGGGCTTTATTTTCTGTTCTTTTTCCAGCTCCTTTAGATGTAAGGTTAATTTGTATATTTGAGACATTTCTTCCTTATTTAAGAAGGGCTGGATTGCTATATACTACCCTCTTATGACAGCCTTTGCTACTTCCCAAAGGCTTTGGACTGTCGTGTTTTCATTTTCATTGGCTTCCATGTACTTTTTTAAATTTCCTCTTTAATTTCTTGGTTAACCCATTCTTTCTTTAGTAGGATGTTCTTTAATCTCCAAGTATTTGTGATCTTCCCAAATATTTTCTTGTGGTTGACTTCAAGTTTCATAGCTTTGTGATCTGAAAATCTGCATGGGATGAGATAGGTCTTTTTGTATTTGTCGAGGGCTGATTTGTGTCCCATTATGTGATCTACTCTGGAGAATGTTCCATGTGCACTTCAGAAGAATGTGTACTCTGCTGCTTTAGGATGAAATGTTCTGAATATATCTGTTAAGTCTATCTGGTCCAGCATGTCATTGTTTCCTTGTTGATTTTCTGCTTAGATGATGTGTCCATTGCTAGAGTGGGGTGTTAAATCCCCCTACTATTACTGTATTATTATTAATGACTTTCTGTATGTTTGTAATGAATTGATTCATGTGTTTGGGTGCTTTCAAGTTGGCATCAATATTTACAATTGTTCGATCTTCTTGGTGAATAGACTCCTTAATTATGATATAATGCCCTTCTTCATCTTTTGTTACAGTTTTTGTTTTAAAATCTAGTTTGTCTGATATAAGAATGGCTCCTCTGGCCTTCTTTTGATGTCCATTAGCATGATAAATAGTTCTCCATCCCCTTACTTTCAATCTGCAGGTGCCTTTAGGTATAAAATGAGTCTCTTGTAGTAAGCATATAGATCAGGTCTTGTTTTTTTATCCATTATGATACCTATGTCTTTTGATTGGAAGATTTAGTCTACTTACATTTAGAGTGGTTATTGAAAGATATGAATTTTGTGCCTCTGTGTTACCTGTAGAGTGGTGTTTCTGGTGACATTTTCCAGTCCTTTCTAGTCTTTGTTACTTTTGGTCTCTTTTGTTTTGTTTCATTTTTTTTCTCCAAAGAGTCCCCCTTAAAATTTCTTGCAGGGCTAGTTTAGTGGTCATGAATTCCTTTAGTTTTTGTTTGTCTGGGACACTCTGTCTCTCTTTCTATTCTGAATTACAGCCTTGCTGGATAATTCTTGGCTGCATATTTTTCCAATTTAGCACGTTGCCTATTTCCTGCCACTCCTTTCTGGCCTGCCAAGTTTCTTTGGACAGATTTGCCATGAACGTGATCTGTCTTTTCTTGTAGGTTAAAGACTTTTTTTTCACTTTCTGCTTTCATGATCATCTCCTTGTCTGTGTATTTTGTGAATTTGACTACAATATGCCTTGGTGATGGTTAGTTTTTGTTCAGTCCAGTGGGAGTTCTCTGTGCTTCTTGTATTTTGATGTCTGTGTTCTTCCCCAGATTAGGAAAGTTTTTAGTTATAATTTGCTCACATAAACCTTCTGCCCCTCTTCTCTCTCTTCATCTTCTGGGATTCCTATGATATGAATATTATTCCTCCTTAATAAATCTTTCAGTTCTCTTAAGTCTTGTATGGTGATCTTTCACCTTTGTTTCCCTTTTTTTTTTGCTTCATTATTTTCCATAATTTTATCTTCTGAATTACGGATTCACTGCTCTGCTTCATCCGTCTTTGCCGTCATATCATCCATTTGAGATTGTATCTCGGTTATAGCATTTTTAATTTCATCCTAACAGGATTTTAGCTCTTTTATTTCTGCAGAAAGAGATTTCCTGGTGTCTTCTATTCTGTTTTCAACCCCAGCTAGTATTCTTATAATCATGGTTTTAAATTCTAGTTCAGACCGTCTTACTTATATCTGTGTTGATTAAATCCTGGCCATCATTTCTTCCTCTTCTTTCTTTTGGGGTGAATTTCTCATCATGTCATTTTGAAGGAAGAAAAAAGTTAATAATAAAGTAATATTAAAATAAAACAAAATCAAATAAAGGAAGCCAGATCTTAGGTGTATTTCAGTCTTCTTGTGGAGAGAGGTTTGATAGAAAAAAGAGGGGAAAAAAAGTAAAATTTTTTAAATTAAATTAAATTAAAATTTTAAATTAATTAAAAAATGTTTAATAATAGAATAAAATAGGATAAAAATTGCTCTTTATGTATCCAAGAAAGAGAAAGAAAAGAAAGAAAAAAGAAAACAGCATAAGCAAAAACAAAAGCAAAGAAAACAAACCAACAAACAAGCAAACAGAACGAAACCCGAATAAAGTTAAATCCAGTTTCCCCTAGAACTGAAACTTTTTTTTAAATTTTTTTAATGTTTATTTATTTTTGAGACAGAGAGAGACAGAGCATGAACGGGGGAGGGTCAGAGAGAGAGGGAGACACAGAATCTGAAGCAGGCTCCAGGCTCTGAGCTGTCAGCACAGAGCCCAACGCGGGGCTTGAACTCATGGACCGCGAGATCATGACCTGAGCCGAAGTCGGACGCCCAACCGACTGAGCCACCCAGGCGCCCCTAGAACTGAAACTTTGACGCACTCTATGGTCAGTAGACTAAGCACGTGGAGAGGATTTGTGCTGGTCTTCTGGGGGATGTCTCTGGAGGATGCAGGTGGGCAGGGCTTGGTGTATCAGCTGTATTCTTCACTTGGTGGTGCTGCTTAGCTCAGTGGGGTCAATCCTGGTCTGCGAATGCATGGGCGAGGGGTGAAAATAGCTTAACCCAGCTCTCTAGTCTCTGGATTAGGAATTTCGTGCCCTCACAGATGCGTGATCAAGTACCCCTCCTTTGTATCAGGCTTCTGTCTGCTCCTTGCCTTTACCCTGTCTGTGTCCAAGCTGTCTGCCTGCCAGGTAATGCCTCCCTCCACAGTTTTATCTCAGATGGGGCTGTGTTTCAAAACCCCATACTTCATAGACACCTTCATCTTTGACCTGCACTGATTCTCTGGGGGAGGGTTTCGCTGAGCAATCAGCAGATGCTGGCTTTCCCCAGAAAATATTTGTGCGATCATGCAGTGGCAGTGGCTCAGAGTTTTTGGTAAATCATACCCCAGCCAGTTTTGCTGCACTCTGGTGCCTTTGTTCTACTATCAGTAAATGTGACAGCTCTCCAGGGTCCGCTGGGACTTTTGCCGATGGGGAGGACAGATAGCCTCTATCAAACGCACTCCAGACAGGAGAACCGCTTCTCTCCGTGTTGCACATGGATCCCTCAGTCCACATTGCCTGCTCCTGGGGATTTGCCCTACTTCCTCACTGGAGCATCGTCAGGCACTGATCTCTGAACCTTCAGACATTGCGCTCCATTGTTTATAGAACCCTGGTGGTATTGAAACCCTCTCCCCTCTCTCCATTAATGGTTTTGGAGAACAGATGTTTTGTCCAGTTCCCTGTGAGTGTTCTCACTCTTTCCTTCTCTTTCTCTCCAGCTTCTGTCGGGGTGGGGAGTGCTTTTCTTGAGCAATCCTGATGCTCTGCACTCTCCCCCTTTCTCTGCCCTCTCTCTGTGAAAATGGCACCCTACTCTGCAGCTCCATGGTTTTTCTCTCCCCTATTTCACCCCTCTGCATGACATTCCTGCCAAGTTCTCTGGCTCATATTATGCAAATTGTTGCATTTATCATGAGATCAATTTCTTATTCAATTTCTGTTCAAAATGTCTTGATGCTGATCTAGCTGTGTTTCAGGGACAAGGCAAGCTCAGGGTCCCTATACTACTCTGCCTTGTTAACTCTGTCCCCTGTACCTTTCTTTTTGTTTGTCAGATTTTGTTGTTATAGTTATTTATTTTACTTGGATGATT
The DNA here is from genome assembly GCF_018350195.1 of Panthera tigris. NCBI lineage: Eukaryota > Metazoa > Chordata > Mammalia > Carnivora > Felidae > Panthera > Panthera tigris. The sequence goes on from NC_056666.1 coordinate 87,400,827, forward strand.
GATACCTTTAGAAGACAACTGACATTATCATAACAATGATGGTAACACAATTTTTAAGCAAATTAATTTGTTCTATACAAACCATCCACACCTATTTTCTTAATATATTTGTTTTTTTATTTAAAAAAATATTTGAATATGATAATCCTGCTTTACAAGGATGCATAACAATTCTTACAAATATATATTTATTTAAATATAGCTCACTTCCAAAAATATCCAGTGTATGAGGACTTTACTTAACTTGGCACACTGCCATGGAGCTGTTCTTGGAACATCATGGCAACTTGTCTTGGCGACCCTACAGGTATGTTGTAGGCTCTGAGTCAAAGATCAGTGTTCTTTTTATATCTAGGTGCTACCAATTAAATTAAGCAATGCCTGTTGGTAGTTTGGGGAAGCCTAAAGAATAGACAGTAAGTTTGAAGAAGGAAAAGTTGGAAAAGAAAAAAGATGTGGCTTCTCTTAATGGCCTAAGTTCTGCCTATGCTTGGTGTTTTAAGTATTTTATATGAATAGCAGTTACCGATTTAAATTTAATTATTGGAAACCTACTTCTGATTTTAATTTTAGTTATTAAGAGTTACTAATGACTTTTAATTTTAGTTATTAGGGTTTTTACAATTTTACAAATTTAGTTATTTTTTTTCTTTAATTTCACAGCATCTTGTATGGATTCTGGGATTAAAGCCTAGTAGTGGTGGTGCCTTGAAACCTGGGAGAGCTGTAGAAGGACCCAGTACAGTAAGCTGTAGTTAGTCTTACTGAATTTGTGCTTCTCAATATGTTCATATGTTACATTTAATTGTACTCTTCTTTTAGGTTCTCACAACAGCAGTGATGACAGATTTACCAGTGATTTCCAATATACTTTCAAGATTGTTTGAAAGCTCACAGTAAGAATCAGTTTTTGACTCTTAAATATAGAGAACAAACAGAGAGTTGCTAGAGGGGTTGTGGGGGGGGGGTGGTCTAAATGGGTAAGGGGCATTAAGGAATCTACTCCTGAAATCATTGTTGCACCATATGCTAACTAACTTGGATATAAGTTAAACAATAAATAAATTTTTTAAAAAAAGAATCAGTTTTTGAAATTGAAATAAATATTATTAGCTGTATATTTTAGATCAGAATGTCATACTTCTTCATTTTCATTATAGGTATCTTGATGATGTATCATTGCATCATTTAATAAATGCACTTTGCTCCTTATCCCTAGAAGCAATGGATATGGCCTATGGAAATAATAAGGTGTGATATTCTGTCTTTCTGTTTTAAATATGGTACATTATTGAGTTAAATAAGATGTACACTCATAGTGATCTTAGTATTTTAGTAGTGGGACTAATACTTTCTTCCAGTCTGTGTTGAGCTTTGCCATTTAGGTTGAAGAGGGAGTGAAGAGGACATGACGTGGTTTGTGATATGTCTAATGTATTGTAAATTTAAATTGTGTCCATTTCTGTTGTGTACTGAATATTTTAAGAAACATTTTTTAAAAGAATATATGTAATACCACATTTATAAATGAATTCCATAGAATGTCACAATAATATTTGTAATTTCAATTTATGATTGGGACAATACAAGGTTTAAGTCAAGCAATATATATATATGTCTCAGTTTCTCTTGCCTTCATTGGGATGGAAATAAGGAGCTAATCATTTCTTAGTAAAGGTAATGATTCTCCCTACCTTGAAAATTAAATTTTTCCTTTACTTATTGACTGAATGAATAGAATATAGTACTTTTGAATATTGGCATTCAAGAGCATTTCTTTCTGTAATCAAAATATCATTTTCTATTATACTTGGACAGCACAAGAATATATGGATTTGTTTATATTTTAGAAATTATGTAAAATGCCTTCTATGTTTTAAAATAAATATGGTGTAACCATTTACAAGTAAGTGAAGATACCTAGTACATGATTAAAAAGCAGAGAATGCAGCTTTGTAACTTGTTTAACATGTATCTGTAAGATCCAAAATTATGTTGTCTGCTTAGTCTTCAATTATAATTCTTTGTATTGTGGCTTGTCATCTGTAGGACTCATTTAAAGATTAACCAGTGAGGTCTTATTAAGGAGAAGTTTCATATACTATAGCATATAGTTAGAGTATTACATAAACATGTAGGTGTTTGAAAATATGTTTTATACTTTACTCCAAATTAAGGCATGGGTAATATAAAATACAGTAAAGTAGTAAATTTCTTGATATCCTTAATAATCCTGCATCTTTAAGATTAACTCAATGCACAAATATATTTTTAATAGAGTACTTTAATGAAATATGAGCAAGTTTCTGTGGTAATGTCTTGAGAATTTACGTATTAACTCAGTAACCATGGTATGTGTACTGCATACATGATAGTGCTAAGAAATATAAAGGATATTTAAGATTTTTACTTTCTAACAGCATGTGAACTACTGGCTCATGGTTAAGTGGTAGTTTAAGTGGTATAAGAGTCTAAATAAATAGTTATAGATACTAAGTGATGTGAGACATATTCTGTGAATCTTTAGTGTCCTATTATAGAAGATGTTTCTAAGTGCATATTTCTACTAAAAGAATTAAGATTAATTAACATGAATTGGTTTGTTATTGGAGGTGGATATTGAAGGAATGGTATAATTTACATAAGAAAGAGCAAGTTCATGGAAATCAAAAGAAAAATGTTACAAGAAGTCAAGATCAATGAGAATTGAGAAAAAATAGGGATTTGATGTTTATAATTATGCTGGAAGAATACAATTTCAAGAGAGTGGTTGGAGCAGATATATTTCAGGGAGGCTTAGAAGGAACAAATGTTGAAAAAATGGATGCGTTGGAATGGAGATTATGTTCCTAAGAATGGATTCTCGTTTCTCTCTTTTAAGATTTAATATTATAAAGTGAAGTGATGAATGTGGAATGGAAATAAAAATTTATAAAAATATAAACTATAAAAATTTTAGACAAATATGGTCAGGCTGACCTTTGCTGCATGTATTAATGTTGTAATGTTATAAAAATATTAAAAAATGTTTAAATGGAGGCAAAGAACAATTCATTATTCAGTTGTGCTTTTTATAAAAATTATTATAAATATGCAGATGTTAAAATTAGAAACTTTTATATTTTTCTTAATTATTAAAAAAAACTTCGACAATGTCAGCTCTTCTGAGTGAGTTAAACATTCTAGGGATTAAAGATATATATATTGGGGTGCCTGGGTGGCTCAGTCAGTTGAGCATCTGACTTCGGCTCAGGTCATGATCACACAGTTCGGGAGTTCTAACCCTGCATTGGGATCTGCACTGACAGCTCAGAGCCTGGCGCCTGCTTCAGATTCTGGGTCTCTCTCTGTCTCTCTGCTTCTCCCCTGCTCATGATCGCTATCTCTCTCTCTCTCTGTCTCTCTCTCTCTCAAAAATAAATAAACATTAAAAAAATTAAAAAAAATTAAAACGAAAGATATATATATCAGTGTTCTTTAGTGTGGATTTAAAGTCATCTCATTTTTGGTCCTCATTTCAGGAATTTTTGCTAATGTGTTGAGAAGTAGCTTATGATGAAGCTTGCAAATTCTTCCCTGAAAGAAGGTGTGGTGGATGATACTTGTGCAGACATATTACCAAACTCAGTATAACAATGACAAAAATATTCTTCATAGTTTACTGTATGCCAGGCACTTAAATGTTTCATTTAATAATTTAAAACAACTCTGTGAGGTTTGGCGGTAGTTTCCCCTTTTTACAGATGAAATATGAAAATAGAGAGTTTAAGTAATCTGCCTGGGATCACATATTTAGTAATTGTTAGAACTTGGATTTGAACCCACATAGGTCTCATTCTAGAGCTTTATTCTTAACCACTTCACTAGTGGCTGTAACTTTTGTGGGCATCAAAGTCTGCTGTGGAGTTTTTTAAAAATGCAAATGCCGGGAATACATTCTAGGCTTTCTGAATAAGAATCTTTGGTTATGAGGTGTGGGCATTTGTACATTTAAAAAAAAATTTTTTTTTTGATGTTTATTTATTTTTGAGGGGAGAAGGAGAGATAGAGTGTGAGCAGGGGAGGGGCAGAGAGAGAGGGAGACACAGAATCCGAAGCAGGCTCCAGGCTCTGAGCTTGTACATTTTTTTAAATGCCACACAATTCTTGTGTTCATCCTGGTTAGAATTAGCAGAAGAATGAGGTGGCTGGCTGGCTCGGTTGGTAGAGCATCTGACTCCTGATCCCAGGGTTGTGAGTTCAAAGCCCCATGTTGGGGCTAAGAAGGAGGAGGAGGAGGAGAAAATCATACTAGGCAACATTTATGAGGACTTATTATCTGCCAGATACTTTCTAACATGTGGTTGTCTCTGTATATTTTTACCCCATCGTATAGATTTAAAAAATTTTAGTGAGGGGCGCCTGGGTGGCCCAGTCGGTTGGGCGTCTGACTTGGCTCAGGTCACGATCTCATGTTCTGTGAGTTCGAGCCCTGCTTCGGGCTCTGTGCTGACAACTCGGAGCTTGGAGCCTGCTTGGAATTCTGCATCTCCCTCTCTCTGCCCCTCCCCTGCCCATGCTCTGTCTCTCTTGCTTTTAAATAAACATTAAAAAAATTTTAAAAATTTTAGTGAAAGTAGTAACTTATTCAAGTTACATAGCTATTAAGTGGTAGAGTTGAAATGAGGTCCTAGTCAATTAAAACTTCACAAATGTCAGTCTTTACCACTGTATCATACTGTTTCTACAATGGTACATTCTTCTACCACACAAATTTTTAGGGTGCCTGTAACATTAGTACATGCAGCAAAGGTCAGCCTGGCCAAATTTGTCTTAAAACAATACTGATTCCTTTTCTGGTTGGTGAAATGCTAGCAACTGAGGAGAGGGGTTTGTCACCTGTCTCTGGTATTTTTTCTGTTATTTCCTAAGCTCACAGTTCCAATATCTGCCTCATTCCTGATTCTATACTTCTTTCCCCTGGTCTCTGTTGTTTCTTTTCGGATTTTTTCATACTTTCTGACATTCACACATAAAACCTGGACATTTGAAGACTACACTAGTAAGAATATATATCAATCAGCCTAGGCTGTAAGTCTGAGATCAAGATGCCAGCATGGTGGTCCTCAAGTAAGGACTCTTTTCCTGCTTTGAAAGATAGCAGTCTTCTCACTGCATGGTGGTCCTCAAGTGAGGACTCTTTTCCTGCTTTGAAAGATAGCAGTCTTCTCACTGGGTCTTCACATGGTGGGAAGGAGTGCTCAAGAGCACGCCAGGAAGCTCTCTGGTGTCTCTTCTTTTAAGACACTAATCCTGTCTTACCAGAGTTTCACCTTATTACCTCACTTAACCTTAATTACCCCCGTATAGGCCCTGTCTCCAGAGACCATCACCTCGGGGGTAGGGTTCAACATAGATATTTTTTAAGGGGACACAGTTTAGTCTATAACAGAATGCATCTTTCCTTCTGGTCAGAAGAGTAGCCACTCTATGTCTGGAATAATTTTGAATTTTTCACTTTTTTCTCATGAAAGCATTCTCTTCCTAACCAAATTTTATAATTAGAATCTATCCTGGATACTTGAGGGTGGGTTTCAGAAAGGCTTGTCTCATGATAACTAAGGTTCTGTTATGATTATTGCTAATTTATACTAATTATATATTAATTATAGTCATGCTTTTCAGAGTATCGTCAGTTTTATTTATAGTTGAGGTACTAAAAATTTCTTACAATATCAAAATGCAATATGTTTTCTCTCTAGGAACCATCTCTTTTTGCTGTTGCCAAATTGTTAGAAACTGGTCTAGTTAACATGCACCGAATAGAAATTCTTTGGAGACCTCTAACTGGCCATCTACTTGAGGTAACTTCTTTTTTCTTAAATGCTGTATTTACTTTTGTTAAGAATAAAGACAGACACATTGAACTACGGATTCTGGATGATCATGTGAACAATCAACATTAACTTTTTCCCCCTTGTCTTTATGTCTGTGTATTTCATTAGGGACTAAAGTTTTGCAATGATTGCCTTGGGGAAGGAATAGGTTGGTGTTTTGGACTGATAATGGGTGACACATCAGTGAAATCTCTGAAGTCTCCTCTAGCTGTTAGCTTGGGTCCTCTTTCTTTTGTTACAGAGTCTCTTGATCCACCTCAGTTTCAGCTAGTTCTGAAACTTTAAGGCATTTGGGGCTGAGAGTTCATTATAAACACTGTTCCTTTATAACCTTTCCTGTGATTCTGAGATAGCTCTTCTCTAAAGGGAAAAAGCCTGTGTGGTATCACTAATTGTAGATAGTGCCAGGGAATTTCATCTGGATTTGTATACTCTTGTGTTCAAGTTGGAGTGACTGGTAATAATTAGCTGATTCTCAGTAATGGTTGCTTCTGTTAGTATGCATGTGTATGTTAACTTTAGGTTTAGTTTCCACGATCATTTTGTATTATTTTAGTAAGCTAGGAAAGGTATTACTCTTCATAAGAGAAACAAATGAGCTTGAACTTTTCTTTATTTTTTTCCCCCATTTTGTTGGGATTACTTTTATGAATTATTATAGAGGAAAAATGCAGATTTTCTTGTCCTAGACATTCTCATCAAATGGCACAAAAATAAGTTTTTAAAATCTTAGCATAGTATTTGATTATGAGGGTTGGCCTGATTAAGAACCTTAGTATCAGCTTGCTGCTTTTGTTTACTCTGATGATATAATTTACTTTTTTGAAATCCTTTTTTTTCTGTGACTTGTTTAGTTTCATCTTTTATTTTCTGTCTCTTTATTGCTTCCTTTGCCCCTTATACAGAAGGTAAGCTTACTTCCATTTTAGATACAATTTTTTATTCAGCCCTTATTGGTGAACATTTCATATAATTTTTAAAATGTGAAAGAATACAAAATGTTATATTTAAATTTTTCTTTTCTCAGTTGATGTGTGATATGTAGCTTAAGTGTACAAATTAAATATTTAATTTTTGTTCAATGTTTTGTCTTCAGGTGTGCCAGCATCCAAACTCTCGAATGAGAGAATGGGGAGCAGAAGCTTTAACTTCACTTATTAAAGCAGGATTAACATTTAGTCACGATCCTCCACTTTCACAAAACCAGGTAAAAAAAAAAAAAGTTACCTTGTTTTAAAAAAAATTTTAATGTAAAATCATCCTCTCCTATGTGTAGTCTTTTTCTTAATTTATCAAATCGATGATATTCTGAGAATGGGTGTTGTTTAATATTTTATATGTAGGCCATGGATATCATACAGAAGACTGGTATGTCTGGATTTTTAGGATTATCTTTATTAAAAATCATGAAAACCTTCTTGTGAATGACACAGAATTAAAGCTTCTAATTACTTAGAATTGGGCTCCCATTGTGGAAGTTTCCCTGTTCATGCATTGCTAAGACTTTATTTTGAGGCCCTACTTTATTAGCCTCCTTGCTTTGGTCCCTAACTATTCCTAATTTTTTTCTCTAATTATCCTTACATGGGGAGAAAAGCAAGTGGTAGAAGAGACAAGTACAATAAAATAAGTTTTTATTTTTAAATAATTTAAAAAGTTCCTTTGTACTTCCCCAATTTATTTTTGTCTTGAGTCCTTTGTCCTGACTCATATAATCATTTATAGATCTCTTATATGGTTTTTTAAAAGTCCACTGAAGTTCTTTTGTTTGAAGATTGAGTAGGAATGAAGATGGTGATTGTATTCTATAAATTTACTCAATACATAGTTACTGAGTACATACAAGATGCTACCTAGTGATTTAGCTCTTGGAATAGAATGATGAGCAAGACAGAAAAGATATATGTTCTTACAGAGCTTAAATTTTAGTGACTTCATATTTTTTTCCTGTTACAGTTTAAGTTTTTTGAAAAGAAAACCCTTATCCAAATCCTATTCACTGTAATACCTGACACATAGGTGAGAGCTTAAATGTTTTTTCAATCAGTGAACCAAATAAATGAATCCTTGAAGAGAAAACAGGTAAAAATGATGCAAGTGCTTTCAGGTCTTGAAAGGACTAGAAAAGAATGCTGTCTTTACTCCAGTGGATTCTAATCGTTTGACGCTGTCTTTGTTAATGGGTACCATACTTACTCACTTTTTAGTAGTATTAAGAATTTTAAATTTAAATGTATGTGATATAGGGGCATTCACTTTTGAATGTCCCCTCTCTGTAAAGACAGCTTTCCTACTATTCTTCCTTTCTAATTGTATATTCTAATAAACTTTTGCCTGCTGCTCAAAATATTTTGCCTGCTGCTCAAAATAAACAAACAAAACGCGATGTATATTAACAGAGTAAATTATGAAAGATAGTTTTAGAAATTGGGGATTATTTCCTCTCTCCAGATATAGCTAGATGTATATAGACACATTTCCTTTATTGAGATTAATTTCTATACGGGTCTTTAATTAGTGTCCTTTAACGCATAGTCACTCCATTTAATCTGAAATTTAACATGTTAAAGATAGGTTTTTATTTCTCTTATTTTTAAAAAAAGGTGACGTATAAATCTCTTAATTACTTCAGAGAAATCAGTGTTTGTTTTAGTAGAAAAGTTTTTAATTACTCTTACAGTCTGAGTGGAGGTGAATTTAAATTTAAAAAGTAACAATAAAGCTTCTCTTTCTAATTAGTTTCCTGCCCTCTTTTCAGAGACTACAGTTGCTTTTATTGAACCCATTGAAAGAAATGTCCAGTATTAACCATCCAGATATCCGACTTAAGCAATTAGAATGTGTGTTACAGATTCTTCAGAGTCAGGGAGACAGTCTTGGGCCTGGATGGCCATTAGTGCTTGGAGTCATGGGAGCAATCAGAAATGATCAAGGGTAAGTTTTTAAAACTAACATCCAGAAAGTAATAGAGGTAAAGAATGAATTCATCCTAAAATGTTGCAGAAGTGGTAATTTTTTATGTATGCCCTTCCTGTTTAAGTCTAAGATCTAGAATCATTTTTTCTTAATCCTACCTCCAGTTGGTTGGAGTGAATTATTAGGGCTCACCTTTGTTTTGGAAGGATGGAAAAATTGCTGTTTATTTGACATTTGTACAAGAATACAAAGTTCATAATTAATATAAATGCACCAAGCTAAAAAATTTTGTAACACATCCAAAGATTGGGGTTTATATTATTAAAATAAATATTTGATAAAATATAAATTAACACTTAGGACTTCTCTGCATATATTGGGAAATCTAAGAATTTGCTTTTAAGTGACTTTTAAAATTTTATTGTTCATTTATTCTGTGCCTAGTATATTCTAAATACTATGCTTGCTAGTTTCTATGATTACACAGTTGGGTAGCTCTTGCTCTAAAACTAGAATCTTATGGAAAAGGAACAAGGTCTGTGTTAGGATCCTAATAAGAATAGTCTGTTATGCTCCAAAGAATACGATTCCAGTGGGAAGAGCCTGTGTCCCTGGAGTGGGGCTGAGCCAAAATTATGAGGGACCTTACATGCTTTTATAAACTATGTATTTGGATTTGTCCTCAGTACATTTGAGAGACTTTTAGGAGTTTTAAGCAAAGGAACATTGTGATGTGCATTTGAGCTCTATCACTTTAACAGTACCCTGGAGGGGTGGGGGGAAATGAGAGAGCCTGTAGTGCTCTCTAGAGATAGAAAGGAGGAGATGATGGGGCACCTGGGTGGCTCAGTCAGTTAAGCATCTAACTTCGGCTCAGGTCATGATCTCCCAGTTTGTGAGTTCTAGCCCCGCATTGGGCTCTATGCTGACAGCTCAGAGCCTGGAGCCTGCTTTGGATTCTGTGTCTCCCAGTCTGTCTGCCTCTCCCATGCTCATGCTCTGTCTCTCTCTGTCTCTCAATAATAAATAAATGTTAAAAAAAAAAAAAAGACAGGAGGAGATGGATTTGAGCTACTTAGCAGATTCACTATAGAGGTGAAGGGTGAAATAGGAAATAGAATAAGGAATGACTCCCACATTTCTGACTTAGGCAGCTTAATGAATGGTGGTGGTATTAACTAAGTAGTAAGTACTGAAGGAAGAGCAAAATGGACTTGTTTAGTTTAAAGTGAAACATTGCAGTGGAAAGGTCTATTAGATGTGTGGATATATTTGTCTCATTCTGCAGCAGAACTCATGCCATCTTACATGATGACTAGTTGAGGAGTTTTGTATGGTTGAAATGCTTGAGACTATTATGGAAAATTGATCTTTCTTATTTATTTGTAGTAGTAAATTTCCTTAAATTCTACAAAATACTGGGATGATTAAAGTGGAAGGAAGCCAGCGATAGCTTAAATCAAGCTAAAATTTCTTCTCCTAATTTACAGTGCAGTTATAAAATAGGATGTTGTTGTAAGATATTATTTAGTACATGTAAAACAGGAAGTACATGACATAGCAAACAGTAAGTGTTAGCTATTATAATTCACTTTTGTTATTATTTTTCCCCACTGCCATTTCTCTCTAAAGTCAAATGCTTCTTTAAAAAAAAAAAATGTTTATTTATTTTTGAGAGAGAGAGAGAGAGAGAGAGAGAGAGAAAGAGAGACCACAAGCAGGGAAGGGGCAGAGAGAGAGGGCCAGAGGATCTGAAGTGGGCTCTGCACTGATAGCATAAAGTCCAATGAGGGACTTGAACTCAATGAACCATGAAATCGTAACCTGAGCCAAAGTCAGTCACTCAAGGAACAAGCCACACAGGTGCCCCTAAAGTCAAATACTTCTTATTCTCTTCATTTGAAATTCAAAGTATACTATTTTCTTATGCAGACTAGATGGATTATTTTAAATGAGATATACATAAAAAAGAATGGGGAACTCATTTTCATTATGTGTCTATTTGCATATATGCTGGGCACCATGCTAGATTTGTGGGATATAGTGGTGAGAAAGTAGCTATAGTCAATTTCCTTTTTTTGTTAATGTCTAACTTTTGTTTGGCTGGTTGATACAAAATCCTTTCTTCAGTTTTGTTTGTTAATTTATTTAAGTATAAGTATCTCTTTTACATTTATGTAAATGTTAAAATACCGAATGACCTATATTAGGGGAGATTTTTTGGTCCAAATTTTAAAGTTTATTTTTATTTATTTTGAGAGAGAGCATGAACAAGGGAGGGGCAGAGAAAGACAATCCCAAGCAGACTCTGCACTGTCAACGAGGAACCTGACATGGGGCTCGAACTCAGGAACCTTGAGATCAGGGCCTGAACTGAAATCAAGAATCTGATGCTTAACCTACTGAACGACCCAGGCACCCCTCTTGTTCAAATTTTAGAATAGAATTTAACTTGGTTCAAATTATTGTAAGGTGTATATTTTTACTTACATTTCTTTTAAGTGCATAAATATATATTTATTTTTCATTTTTTTTTAGAGAATCCTTGATACGAACTGCATTCCAGTGTCTTCAGTTGGTTGTGACAGATTTTCTACCAACAATGCCTTGCACATGCCTGCAGATTGTTGTAGATGTAGCAGGTAGCTTTGGACTTCATAACCAAGAACTTAATATTAGTTTAACTTCAATAGGTTTATTGGTAAGTATTACTGCCTTTCTTGTGATCATATAATTTAGAAATCATTGTTAGGCAATTAAGAATGAATGCTAAGCAAATAGGCTTTTTGTTTTATGGGGGTTGTTTGAATGACATTTAAATGCTAAACTTTTATTTTGCATGAAGGATTAAATGACATAATTTAAGAAATAATTCATTGATAGAATATTTGGAATAATTTTTATCTATTGAGCTGAAATTTTGCTTTAAAAGGTTTGTCATGAGAGGATTTAGTAAACAAGTAATAGTACATAAAAGAGAAATATTTATTTGACTCTCGTGTAAGGATTAATTGATTTTCAATATTGTTTTAGTAGCAACATTTTCATCTACTACTTATTTAGTAAATAAAGCTCCAATAAAAGTCTTTACATGGTCCTGTAGTTCATCCACTCTGCTTCGTTAGCTACTAGAAGGCATATGTTAATGGAAGAGCCTTGACTGTGGGAACAGATATACTTGTATTTTAATTCTCTGTGCCTGTTGTTAATTGTTTAATGACTGACCTTTTGAGCCTCATTTTACTTACTTTGAATGTAGAAGTAAAATCTAAGTTAGGATGTTATTAATATTACATTAATAAACAAAGCTGTTTCCAATATAAATGCATTTAAAGGCAATTATTTACATTTTTAAAAGTTTATTATAAGCCAAAAGTTTTTACTTATTTATTTTTATTTTTTTAAAGTTTATGTATTTTTGAGTGGGGGAGCATGAGCAAGAGAGGGGCAGAGAGAGAGGGAGAGAGAATCCCAAGCAGATTCAGCACTGTTAGCGAGGTGCCCAACATGGGGCTTGAACTCCTGAACCATGAGATCAGGACCTGAGCTGAAATGAAAGAGTCTGACACTTTTAACCTTCTGAGCCACCCAGACGCCTCTATAAGCCAGAAAATTTTAAAGTCAGATATCCCTCACAAGCTAGATAAGTTACTATTAAAATGTAATCATAGGAAAGAAAATAAGCACACATATAGAATCCCTCCCAAAGAGTATTTAATTCAGTGTTGACTATATTATTGCCTGGTGTCACCTCTTATATTTATGTTTATAGGATTCTCTACATTTTTATCATTGGTGTAATTCTCATTAATTCATACACTGTACTGTGGTTGAGAATGAGGTCATAAGCTACGTTAGGATATAGTAATTGTTCTATGAAATTATAAAATGTCATTAAATGATATTAAAGAACTGTTAATAATTTTTTTGGTGTCATAATGGTATCATGGTTAATTTTTTATAAAATATAGGCACGAAATAAATATGCCAAAATGTTAATAATAGGTTTTGGGTACATTGATATGGTGATACATTTTCCCTGTTTTTTGTTTTGTTTTATTTTGTATGTTCTTGAAATGTTTCATAACAAAAATATTTAAAAATATTAATGTCAGCACAAGATTGTTTCCCCATATTCTCCTGAAATCAGATGGAGACATATGACAGAGATGTTTTCAAATCTATTCTGCTAGAAAAGGAATTTCTGAAGTGACTTTTTAAGGTTTTGTTTCTGAAAGTTAAAGCAACCAATCATGTATTGAATATTTATTTATGTGTTTAAAATAAAATCTGTGAGTGAAATGGTATTTTTCTACTTTGCTCTTTAGTGGAATATTTCAGATTATTTTTTCCAAAGAGGGGAAACTATTGAAAAGGAATTAAATAAAGAAGAGGCAGCACAGCAAAAACAGGCAGAAGAAAAAGGAGTGGTTTTAAATCGGCCCTTCCACCCTGCACCACCGTTTGATTGCTTGTGGCTGTGTCTTTATGCAAAATTGGGTGAACTATGTGTGGACCCCCGTCCTGCTGTGAGGAAAAGTGCAGGGCAAACTCTGTTTTCAACAATTGGTGCACATGGAACTTTGTTACAGCATTCAACATGGCATACTGTTATTTGGAAGGTATTGTGTATTAGCCTGAGTTATTAGCATTTGAGACAGATTTAAAAATTTTTCAATTAAATTTGTTCTTACTAATTTTTAAAGAAGAATTTCCATGCATTTGTGCTTTTGGCCAGACAAAATGTTAGTTTTGTCCTGCTATAAGTTACACCATGGAGCAAATTACATATTGAAAGCCTATTCTCTCTTTTTCTATCTTCATCTCTTAATATCTGTCTCTGATTTCTGCCTTTGTCCCTTTTTTCTCCCTGTTTTTCCAAGTGGCAAAACCACATAATTGAAATGTAATCAACTACGAATTTTATAAATGAAAGAATATCAACAATAGTGAAATTTACTTGCAGACTAAGCAAACAGAAGTAACCTCTAAGTGTTAAATTCTGTATGTTTGTTCATTAAATATACAGTTTCATTTTTTCTTTTTCTTTTTTATCCTCTAAGCCTTTTTTACAAAACTAACAGCTTATTATTGAGCATCTCCTCTTTGCTTTCCTTTTTGGTTCTGTCTGTTCCATTTTAATACAAGTCTGTTCAAGGGCACCTGGGTGCCTTAGTCCGGTAAGCATCTGACTCTTGATTTTGGCTCAGGTCATGATCTCACAGTTCATGGGATCGAGCCCCGTGTTGGGCTATGTGTTGACAGCAGGAACCTGCTTATAACCCTTACTTTCCCACTCTGTCCTTTCCCTCCTCACGTGTGTGTTCTCTCTTTCTTTCTCTCTCTCAAACTAAATAAACTTAAAAATAAACCTGAAAAATAAAATAAAATAAATAAAATAAAATTCTGCTCATCGTCTTTACACTGCTTTTGTGAATTTCTGAGATCAGTTAAGTTTGGTAATAGGCAACATAGTAAATCCTAATTGTATTTAACAATTTTTCTTCAATTTAATAAAAAAGACTCCAGAATGTCTTCTTAAAAAATTAATAATGTACCCATGCTTTGGGCTCTGGGCAGATGATGTGGAGCTGCTTGGGATTCTCTCTTCTTCTCTCTCTGCCTTTCCCCCCCCCGCTCACGTTCTCTTTTGCTGTGTCTCTCTCTCCAAATCAGTAAATAAACATTTAAAAAATTAATGTGCATTTACTAATAAAAATAATTAAAATCTCTTCTCCTTCCCCTGTGTTCTGTTTCAGCTCTATCTGTTGGCTCTTATTCAGATCATAAACATGCTTTAGTCTCCCTTACTAGTATTTTAAAAAACAAACTGATATTTTCTCTGATTCCTATTTTCATTTTAAACAGCTTTATTGTTAATCTTGCTGCCTAATTCTCAGTGAATTTTTTTCCTTCCTCACCTCTCCTGCATTCTCTTGACCCTTTAATATGATTTCTAGATTATTCTAATTCAAAGCCTCTTAAACCTTAGTAACAGAGTCCCCTTGAAGTCTTACCACCCCCAGACCCCCAGAGTTTGTGATTTTTTTTGATCCCCCTGTCACAGAGCCTGAGAATTTGCATGTCTGTGAATTTCTTGGGTGATGCTATGCTGTTGGTTCTGAGACCATATTTTGAGAACCACAGAAATTGTTCATAGGCTACAGGTAGTCTTCTAATTGCCAAAATGTTCGCCCTAAGTTTAGTTCTTATCCTACTCATTTTTTTTTTTTTTTGGTAGCATTTAATACTGTTGGCTATTTTCTCCTTGAAATTTCTCTTCCCTTGGCTTCTGTTTCACAGAATGCTTTTGCTTGTCTTTTTCATTTTTATTTTTTTTCTTCAACTCCTTCCCCTGAATCTACGCTTTAAATGTAAACATTCTCCAAGTCCCAGACACTTCCTGCTTGATATTTTCAAGCACCCTCATCTAGTCCCGAAACTTGAGTTATAACCTCTATTTAGATGTCTTCTATAATTCTGTTTTTTGCCTGGACTGAATTCCTTAGCTTCAGTCCCTTCTTACACATTACCCCATAGATGCTCTGTTGATACGTCAACAAGTCTTAGAAAATATCCAATCAAATTAAAACATTTTTCATATTCTATAACTTCAAGTATAAACTTAATATAATACTTCTATTTTTTCTAATATATTGGATTGATCTGTCTGATGTAATTTCTTGTGACTTTTGTTGTGACAGTTCTTAATTGCTATGCTTTTATTTAAGCTATGTTATTTTTATATGCATTTTTATAAATATTCAGGTTCTCTTTCATCTATTGGACCGAGTTCGGGAATCTTCTACCACTGCAGACAAAGAAAAGATTGAGTCTGGAGGTGGGAATATTCTCATTCATCATTCAAGGGACACAGCAGAGAAGCAGTGGGCAGAGACCTGGGTTTTAACATTGGCCGGAGTAGCAAGAATCTTTAACACTAGAAGATATTTACTGCAACCTTTAGGTATATATGCATTTTTCCCTCTAGTTAAACAAGTAACTCATTTTAAAGGCAATTTGAAAAATTTAGGAGATTTTTAAAAAATTTGTATATAATGCTACTTCCCAAGAATAATGAGTCTTAATGTCAGTTTTTGTTTATGTGTGGTGTGTGCATAAGCATACACAGTTTCATTCATTTTGTTGAGAAAATGTGTAATTTACCTCATATGGGCTAGCCTCTAGGGGATACAATGATGAATAAAATACACAACATCTTTGTTGTCATGGGCATAAGGGAATAACTGTAATTACATAAATAAATGCAAAATTGCTACAGTGATAAATGCTACAAAGGAGTGGTGCTTTGTAAGCTTATAATAGTTATTTGACCAGGCCTATGAGTTCCAGGTAAGCTTCCCTAAGGAAGCAGTATTTTACCTGAGGTCTGAATGGTCAGTAGTAGTTCCATCAGGCAAGGGTAGGATGAAATGTGAAGAATTTTATAGGCAGAGAGAATGTGTAAATGTCAATAATACTGAGATTGAGAAGCCCCAGTGTAGATTATACCTTCAGTTCTGATGATAGTGGTGAGGGGGGTAGAGAAAAGTGAATGGAACAGAAATACTGGTTTATAAAATTATGAGCATGCTGTACATATTATTGCATTTTTACAAATTATTATTTTATATTTGGCTTTTTTGTTCCTGTTTATGTTAAAGCATAAGCATATTTATTCTTTCCATCAGCAGTTTTGTGTGTTCTTCATGTTCATTTTTTCCTTTTTTTTACCAAAAGTAGTCTCTAATGTTTGATCCTTTTTGCTCTCCTAGAGCTTAATGTTAAATGTATATAAAAATCCTAGCTTTTTATTTCCATATAAAATTTACATAAAATGAAATGTACCAGTCTTAACTATATATTTGCTGAGTTTTGACAAA
Source organism: Panthera tigris (assembly GCF_018350195.1). Lineage (NCBI taxonomy): Eukaryota > Metazoa > Chordata > Mammalia > Carnivora > Felidae > Panthera > Panthera tigris. The sequence goes on from NC_056666.1 coordinate 87,417,502, forward strand.
ATAAGCATCATTTTTAATACGTCTGTGATAGGGCACCTAGATGGCTCAGTTGGTTAAACGTTGGATTCTTGATTTTGGCTCAGGTCATGACCTCACACTTTATGAATATGAGCCCTGAGTGTGAAGCCTGCTTGGGATTCTCTCTCATTTCCTCTCTCTTTACCCCTCCCCTATTCATGTTCTCTCTCTCAAAATAAACTTAAAAAAACAAAAACCAAAAAACTTCCATGATAGTTACTTTATTTTAAAAGCTAAAACCTGGGGCACCTGAGTGGCATAGTTGGTTAAGTGTCAGACTTTGGCTCAGGTCATGATCTCATGGTTCATGAGTTTGAGCCCCACATCAGTCTCTGGGCTTACAGCTTGGAGCTTGGAGCTGGCTTTGGATTCTGTGTTTCCCTCTCTCTCTCTCTCTTTGCCCCTCCCCCCCCCCCCCCCCCCCCCCCCCGTCTCTCTCTCTCTCAAAAATAAACATTAAAAATTTTTAAAAGTATGGGGCACCTGAGTGGCTTAGTCAGTTAAATACCCAACTTCGGCTCAAGTCATGATCTCAGTCGGTGGGTTCAAGCCCCAAATCAGGCTCTGTGCTAAAAGCTCAGAGCCTGGAGCCAGCTTCAGATTCTGTGTCTCCTTCTCTCTCTCTCTCTGCCCTCCCCTGCTCACACTCTGTCTCTCAAAAATAAACATCAAAAATTAAATAAATAAATAAATAAATAAATAAATAAATGTAAAACCTAATAAATATCTAGTTTTTTAAAAATGAAGGCTGTTTGTGTAGCTTTAGTAGTTTTTTATAATTTGAATATTGGAAAATGGTCTGTATTATTTTAAAATAAGGTTCATATTTTCAACATAACCATGAACAATATATACTTACATCTAGTCTTTTAGAATGTGTACTTTTTCCTAGGTATAGAATATTTTAAAAGAGGAATTACAGGGTTTTCCTTCCTGTGGTATGGAATATTCTAAATATGAGATTGAGTCCCCATTCTGATGTCAGCTCAAGTCATGGTCTCATGGTTCCTATCGAGCCCCATGAGCAGAGTCTATTTGTTTGGGATTCTCTCTCTCCCTCTTTCTCTGCCCCTTCTCCACTTGCACACACGTGCTCTCACTTTCAAAATAAACAAACTTTTAAAAAATCTGTTTTTTATTGTATGTAAGTTATACCTCAATTTTTAATAAAAAAAAAAAAAAAACGTGGAAAGGAAGAGGCATATAACTGGCCAGGTGTTATTTTTTGTCCTGTATAGGCAGAGTAGTACCTATTGTTTCATCCCAGAACTACTTCCAGCTTTTCTGTTAACTGATTGCTTCCTCAGAAATATGAGGAAAAATTTAAAAATTTACTCACTTATAGCCTTTGTGAAATGACTTTAAACCTTAATTATTTATGTATTTCACAGCCTACTTATGTCACCCTGCTTTGGAAAATGTCAGTTCTTCTGATTTTTGTGTTAAATGCATGTATGTGGGTAATAAGCCATTCTGTTAACAAAGCCATTGGGGTAAATTGCTCTAGGAACAAGGTCATTTTTGTTGGGTTTCATAGAAACAGACTACATGTGGCTGTAAAGAACTTCAACATAAATGTGCTTACCTGGTCATAGGAGTAGAACAAGAGATTGGATTGATCAGTGGAAGCCAACAACTGCCACTCAGCCCATACTCTGCTGTGGGTGGGTCAGCAGACTCCATTTCACATGAGAGGAGCAGATTTAGACTCAAAGTTGTAAAAAGGCAGTCTCTTCTTTATGGTGCAGTTTCTTCTGGTGACTCACTGTAATTGGGAAGAAATGTTTAAGAAAATTCTACAACGAAATAAAAGAAGAATTCTGCAGCTCTAAGTTATTAAAATATGAAAAGGCGTGAAGTTGAGATTTCATGAGTAGAGCATAGTGTATTTTAAAAACTTAGGCCAATAAAAAATACATATTATTCTGTTATAATTTGTAACTTTTCCAATATGTTTAAGAGTGAGAACATCTTATCTTAATCATTAAATAAAGGTAGATGAGTAAATCAAAGTTGTTACTGAAAAGCTTTTGTTTTTACCCTCTTACATTTTTATTCTGTTTTCCGTAGGCAGAAATAACTAGGAAATAGTGTGAACATGTGTATATACATTTATAGAGTTTTGTTTTTAATATTTTTTATTTAATTTTTTTTTTTTTTTTTTAAATTTTAGAGAGCATAAGTGAGGGAAGGAGGCAGAGAGAGAGAAAGAATTAAGTAGGCTCAACGCTCAGTGCAGAGTCCCTGATGCAGGGCTCAATCCCATGACCTGGGGCTTGATCCCACCACCCTGGGGTCACGACCTGAACCTAAATCAAGAACTGGTCTCAACCAACTGAGCCACACAGGTGCCCCTATAGAGTTTTGTTCTTAAGACCAAAACATTGCTATACTCATCCTCTTCTTGGTGCCCTTTGTCCCTAGATCTGAAAAAAATTTTTTACTTGATATTTGGGTTTCATTGATTTTCTTTTTTTTTAATTAAAAAAATTTTTTTATTTATTTTTGAGAGAGACAGAGTAAGAACACAGGAGGGACCGACAGAGAGGGAGACACAGAATCCGAAGCATGATCCAGGCTCTGAGCTGTCAGCACAGAGCCCGACATGGGGCTTGAACTCACAAGCCATGAAATCATGACCCAAGCCGAAGTCAGACGGCTGAAGTCAGAGGCCTAACTGACTGAGCCACCCAGGCACTCCAAGGTTTCATTGATTTTAATTCACACTGTTAGTACCTTAGTACTTGATCATATTTCTTCAGTTTTATAAGAATTTAAGCAGAAAAATAAATTGTAAAGTTTGCAATAGTCTGAGAAATCTTGACCATTTTGATAGATTTTGTTTTTCTCTTCCCGATACAGGAGATTTTTCAAGAGCATGGGATGTTCTTCTTGACCATATACAATCAGCTGCACTCAGCAAAAACAATGAAGTATCTCTGGCTGCCCTGAAAAGCTTCCAGGAAATTTTACAGATTGTGTCCCCCGTCAGAGACTCAGATAAGCCCGAGACACCACCTGCAGTTAATGTACCTGTGCCTGTCCTGCTAGGGTCCATATCAGGCCCTGGCCTGAGTAGACCGTTTGTAAGAACAGATTCCATTGGAGAGAAACTTGGACGATACAACAGCTCTGAGCCACCCATAGTTACTGATGAGCTTGAAGATTTGAATCTCTGGTGGGCTGCGTGGAATACCTGGTATAGAATTGGATCGGAAAGCACTAAGCCTCCTGTTACTTTTGACAAATTGACTTTCATCCCCAGCCAGCCTTTCCTTACAGCTTTAACTCAAATATTCCCAGCTCTCTACCAGCACATAAAGGCTGGTTTCAGCATGGGCGACTTGCAGAAGCTGGGAATCACACTGCATAGTGCTGTGTCAGTCCCCATAAGTTCAGACGCGTCCCCTTTCATTCTTCCATCTTATACTGAAGCAGTTTTGACAAGTTTACAAGAAGCTGTGCTTACAGCTTTAGATGTTCTCCAGAAGGTAATAGAGTTTCAGTGGCTGTCTAAACAATAACGTGTGTGGTTCTCTGGAAGTTTTTTAGTTTGCCACATATTTTTTAAGATAAATTCTGGATCAGCAAGATTGTTGTATATGCATACTTTCAGATTAACCCAAGGTTCTAAACATCCAGTTACTTTAAAAACTTAGGGCTTTCTGATGTATTTGAAAAGGTAATTCAGGTTTATTTTGAGAGAGTTTCAGAAACTGCCTGTATCCTTTTTTTTCTATTCACCAACATTTTTGGTTTGATTATGCAGCTCTTCACAAGAGGGTATATACTTCTCTGAATAACAGCTTTAGTGGAGTACTTCTATAATTAGAAAATCAATAAGTTATGGGATTGTATATATCTGTATTTTTTCATTGTACTTAAATTTAGCTCTGGAATTGTTGGAAGCTTATATTTTAAAAAAAGAAGTAAGAATAAATTTAAAAGTATGTTTCTCACAGAAATTGCAAAAAGATAGATTTTACCTATGTGTGTTTTGTTACTGTGAAAAAGTTACTAAAACAGACCTAAAAATCATTGAGCAAATTCCAACTAGCAGGCAAAACCAGATCAGAATCAAAGAGTTCTCTAAACCAGCAAGGTAATTGTTGGCACAATTCACAACAACCAAACTGCTAAACAGAGAAATGCCAACCGAGGAGCCAGCAATTCCAGCAAAGTCGCTGTGACATTCTAGCAAAATTAGAATGGAACTAGATTCTGATTACTCATGTGTTACCAGATTTGTGTATGGCAGATCGTTTTCTAATTAGCTGATTGCATTATATCCAGCTGGAATGATGAAAACTTTCACAGTGAAAGTAGTGGTTTCTGCTACACCAGAATACCTCTTCACTGGCTCTGGAAGAAGTCTAGCTGTGCAGTAACCTTGATCTCTTTAACCCTAGTTGTTTGTGCAGAGAAACAAATTGTGTAGAAACTTAAATTTTAAGAGAATCTGACATTTAAAAAAAATTTATTGTAGGGTTATCAGTTTTCCACAATTGAAATCAAAATAGCTGTTTTTATTTTCAGTGAAGAAAAAAAGTAGCCTGTTAGTACCTACTTTTCCCCCCTTGATTGATCATGCACATGTTACTTATGCAGTGCCCTGGAGGGAATTGAAAAGTTATTCTGTCAGCAAAACAAAGCACAGACCTTAAGTGATGTTTATAATCTACAACACGCATTTAGATGTTAGATTCAGGTTTTTATAAACAAAGAAATAACAACAAACCTCCAAAATTCTTTTCAAGGAAAGAAATTATATAATTTTATTTATGTATGTATGTATGTATGTATGTTTAATGCTTTTTATTTTGGGGAGAGAGAGAGAGACAGAGAGTGCAAGCAGGGGATGGGCAGAGAGAGAGGGAGTCACAGAATCCAAAGCAGGCTCCAGGCTCTGAACTGTCAGCACAGAGCCTGATGGGGGCTCAAACTCCCTAACCGCGAGATCACCTGAGCCAAAGTCGGACGCTTGACTGACTGAGCCACACAGGCTGTATAATTTTATTTTTAAAAGCTCTGCTTTAGCAGTGTGAGAACAAGTAGAATCATTTACTTCAACTACTAGGAACTTTTTCTGAGCTTTTACTAGTTTTGAAAACAACATATACCTTCATTCTGAAACTTAGGAAGCCTTATTTATTGTTCATTTGTATCAACTGATGCAATTTTGCATTACTAATTCTCACTCTAGCTGTTGTTTATTACTTCTATAATTATCTAAAGGGTATTTTATAACACTTGAATATGATTCAGACATATGGTGTCTTTAATATTTCCTAATGGAAAAAGTAAGATATTTCACTATCAGTAAAAGTGTTTCTGTATTTTTTTCCCACGTGTGTCAGAAAATTTTTTCATAAGCAAAATTTACTTGCTTTGGGACTTTATAATTAAATTAGTTTTCCAACAAAACTTTTTATTGGTTAAAGATAATTTCCTTTGTAAAAAACTCATTTTTTATTTCACGTTTACCCTTACATATTTCAAAGCTACAGAGTGACAGTCTTCTCTTGGTTTTTAAATCACTAGATCCCACTAAATTGATTTAGTTATGTATGCTAATTAATTTTTCTTGGCCAAGATATTTTGACAAGCGTGGGACCTGAGAATTTGATTCTGTTTTCCCTGAGTTCTGAGGTCAGGAGACTGCATCTGTCTTATTTATTACTAAACTTCCAGTCAGATGGCTGGACGCTGTATCTGCCTCCATCATCAAGACTGTTGGAGGGGTACTCCAGGAGACACTGGCACATTGTGTGTGAATGGTGCCCAGGGAGTTGTGCAGTGCAGCCCTGCCTGCTGCTTAATGGGGCAAGTTTCTGACTCTCTTTATTCATGAGCTTCCTAATCTATAAAATGAAAATGATAAATCTACAATTTTTTTTCTTATTAAGTGGGATTTGCAAGGCATTTACTGCTGGGCACAGTTAAACATTGAGTGAATGTTAGCTGTTACTGTCTGTATCATCAAGTTCCCTGGCATAGATCTTAGTATCTGAGTTGAGGGGGCAAAAAAAAGTCTTTGTATAAGTAGGCACTGAATGAATTATTGTTTAAGGACTTAATAAGAGAAACCTTGAACCACGGGAGAGGTTGGATGTCCATTTTCTGTTCTTGTTTTCACATACAGTTTTCAAACTGGACTAATAGGAAATGTGCAGCTTGCTGACTGATTCTTAGCTTTTGAACTGAAATCTGTTATCAGGTTCATACTGTAGTTTTTTCTGATATACAAATTTAAGAATACTGAAAGAAAACCAATAACTTTTTCTTAGATGGAGGTTTTTTTTTTTTAATGTCAATTCAATAGTATGCATTTTAAGATCCTGGAATTGCTTATTAAGCCAGCTATAACAATACAGTATGTTTTCTTTTTATAAATAGCCACTGAAAATTGAAATATGTAGTCAAAGTCATTGTTTGGTGCTAAGATATTTCCAGAGAAACTGTTAATACTTAGTTTTGTAAGGTAATCATATGGGCTTTACTTTTTTTTAGTCCTTGAAACTTAAGAATCCACTTAGGATAATTATTTCTTTTTCACAGTAATTACTGCTTATTTACTTCTGAGAATTAAGACTCAGCAAGAGCTTAATAAAAAAGAAAGTGAAATTTAACAGAAGCAGTCAGTAGAGTGATTTTTTTAGGCTGTATACCATTCAGATTCCTCTAATTCACTATTACAGAGAAAAATAACCAAATATTGAGAGATAGTATTAGATATCTTTTTTTTTTTTTTTTTTTTACATTGTATTTATAGGATGATCTAACTTAGGTATGGGCAGCACTTTGCTTATCTACTTTATATTTCAAGACACTTTTCTCTAAAACTTCAGTTATAACTAAATGGCTCTGTCTTCTCTGAGGGAAGATAAAATTAATCTATTACCTGACAGATCAAAAAGCCATGGGTTCTGGAAAAACATAAATGTTGTGTGCATCTTTTTAAAGGAATTCCCTAAAAATTTGAAATGCTTTAAATTTTGATCTAGTATTTTGAGAGTATTCAAGTGCAGAATGATTATGTTTTTTGTTTTGTAAATAAAGCACAAGTGTATTTTAGATACTACATAAATACTATCATTGAGTATTTTTCACACAGAAAAGAAACATTAAAACAGGAATTTGTGAAAGGATGGGAGGAGAAAACACATTTGTTGCTAGAAAAAATGAAAATATAAGACTCATTTTAAGTACTTTCAGGCTATCTGAAGTAATTAAAATCTGTAGTGTCAGGATATGTATTTTATTCTGTTTTATCAAATTATTTATAGCAATAAGTTTAATTTCTATTAAAAATTTTAAATTCTTTTGTTGTAAATCAAGTCTGTATATTTAGATATATTAGACATTAAATATACACTGCCATGTCAAAAAATTCACATATACATTTCTTTTAGAAACAAATTTTCACACATTTTCCCAATGATGGTATACATGATTATTTGTTAAAGTTAGGAGACTAAGCATAGTGCAGAAATCAGCTGTCATTTCAGTGAACTGATGCCATTTCTTAAATAGAAGTCAGTATCAGTCAATATCCTCTTGGTCAGTGAAGCATTCTTGATGACCTAATGGCTGTATTACTGAACAAATGATCGGATTGTGGAACCTCAGGACTGCCTGGGACTCCTCTTCAAGTGCTTGCTCTTTTTCTAGCCTGTTAAGTAATAAATCACACTTTTTATTAAAAGGCATTTTTTAGCTGATCAACACAGTTAGCTTACACTGTATTCAATAATAGCTTAAAATAGCTTGTAATAGCTGTGTCCTTCAGGGCTTATAAAAGATTGTATAATGCTTATATAAAATAGGACAGTCTTTCAGATTCTTTGGTTAAGTGCATATACAGTGAAGAACTTATTGGAATTTAGATTATCCATTCTATTGTTCATATTTTGCTTTTATAGGCCATCTGTGTAGGGCCAGAAAACATGCAGATAATGTATCCAGCTATATTTGACCAGTTACTGGCATTTGTGGAATTTTCCTGTAAACCTCCACAGTATGGACAGCTGGAAACAAAGCACATTGCAAATGCAAAATATAATCAGGTAATTTACTCTAAATTATATTTTCTCTGTAAGATTTCATGCCTTATTAACAGTTCCACTTAAGATGGACTTTTGAGTATCTCAGAAATTTGTCATTTACAAATAAACTTTCATATGTCTGTTAACAGTTTAAACTGAAAAGAAACACTTTTTGGAAAACCTTTTCTGTGTTCCATTTTTTTCTTGTTTTTGACTTTCCTTTCCCAAGTAGTTCTCTAGAAAGTTTGGCCTTTCATGTTACATTTTTCTTCAGAGGTCCTTTCTTGGCTGCCCCACCCCATTACAAAATGGCTTCTAAATCCCTAAGCCTAATCTTGTCTAAATATCTGTAATACAAAATGAAGAAATCTGTGTGTGCTAAATAAATTGTCTACTGCTGGTGTGAAATGTAGTTGGATTTTATGTCAAAGATTTTTATAGCCATAGTTGGCAAATTTTGGCTTTGTTTTGGCTTAGAGGAAAAGTAAGTTTCTGAATGCATGCACAGGCTGATTTTGTTCCCTCAACATAAAATAATTTTACATCATCCGAAAAGTAGTTTTAATGTGTATTAACTTTTCTCATTCTATTTGTCTTGCAACACAATGGAATCACAATAGATCCAACTATTTGCACCGGTGAGTTAAATTTCCTAAAATTGTCCTAACCTATTGGCAACAAGTAAAACACATCCTTCCCAGTACTTGATAGAATGCTCTCTGCTTTTTCTGATAGTTTTAATTTTTGCCTGGCTGAAAATTACTCTTTCATGAAGTACGTATCTCTTTGAAAACTTTGCATGTGATATAATCTTGACCTAAAACCAAGGACTGAACTTTAAGACAAAGAAGGTTTCTCTTTGAAAACAACATAATTTAATCTCATTTATTTTTAACTCCATGTGAAAATATTACTTTTTAGGCGGAATGGGTAGCCTTGAATTATGTACCGTTTGCTGAAAGGTCTTTAGAAGTAGTTGTGGATTTATACCAAAAAACAGCCTGTCACAAAGCAGTGGTGAATGAGAAAGTACTCCAGAATATTATTAAGGTATCTTTTTTTTAATTTCTATACTTTCACTTGATGATGATACTATTATTGAAATTACAGTAAATTATTGAAATTATAGGTAGTGATATATTATCATATATTGAGATAATGGAAAATATTTATATACTTATTTGTAGAGACTTTTCTCCAACATTCATGGATCGTATTTAGGAAGCCATTTTTCTACAGTATGAAAAATTCTTTTTTTTTTTTTTTTAATTCACATCCAAGTTAGCTAGCCAAAGTATGGGAAGAAAAGTTCTTTTTTAAATGAAAAATATTTTGAAGTAAGTATGCATTGGATTTTTTACACTTCTTAAATTTTGCCACATGATAACAAAGTATCCTGTTTCTTATACTTCAAGGTTGATGAGTATTCAGGGAGAAGTTTATAGCCCATTGACTTAACTGATATCATGCATGTCTTTTTTGTTTTTAAAGCCAGTTCCCTAGTGTATGGACAACCATTTGCAAAAACTCATCTCTAGTGGATTATGTCTGATTCTTCCAAAGTCTGTTTCTTGGTTTTTTTTCCCTGTGTTTTGAAGAACACACCTAAACCTTGCCTTCTATAGGCCAATATGAACTGTCTTCCCTCATGGAGAAGGCCTTTCTCTGTTTCAAAGCTCATCCTTCTCTCTGTGTCCCTCCTTTCCTCTTTCCCTCTTTTTTTGTTGGTGACGCTTTGTTTCATTTTCCTTTTAGTCTCATAAACTGTACCTTGGAAAGATGATTAAGCCCTTTATAGAAGAACTTTCTCTCACTTTACTTCCTACTCAAATGGCCCATCCCCTTTCAGCTTTTCTTTCCTTCCAAATTCCTTTAAACAGCTTGTGGCCTTCATCTAAGCTGCCACTCGCTCTCACCCCGCTGCATGCTGGCTTACGTTCATATGGTGCTCCAGAAATGACTTAAAAGTTTAGAAGATCAAATCTTCAAATCCTGTGTGCTTTTCTAATTATCCTCCTTGTCCTATGATACTGCCCTTAACCTTCTTTAAACTCCTTCCCGTGATTTTTGTCATACTCTTTCTTCCCCTCCCTACTCATCCCATTACAGCTGTTCTCTCCTCATTCATTGAGAATAGTTTTTAAGCACCTCTGTTGCCAGGTACTAACTAGTAGAAATTTAAAAATGAGCAAGATAATTCTTACATTTAATAATTCAGTGAAGGGAATATAGAAAAGGCAGACAAAGTATGTTAAGTCCTAAGTGAAGAGTACACAGTGGATTCAGATAGACCTGCCTGAGTGTATTGCTGTTTACTTGCTGCTGTATAATTTTGGGTAAATGGACCTGTCAGAGCGTTTCTCATCTATAAAAGAAGGTTGATACCAATACCACTTATATGTCTTAACTATTGAGAGACTCATTCGAGATAAAGCTTATAATGATACTTGCCAAGTAGTCAGTGCTGAGTAAAAAGTTAGGTTCCCACCTCCCATCCCCCATAGACAAGGAAATAACTGAACTGTCCAGAGGATTTTGGCAAGGATCAACAGAAGTGACACTTGAAGGAGTAATAGATTTGCTAGGGAGAAGGCGAGGGATTAAGCAATGTAAAAGATTGTGGTATTTTTTAAAGAAATTTTGAGAAATTCCATTTACGGAGATGTCAGGACCTAGAATAAGTCTTAAAAAATAGCTATGGTTCTTATAAGCCATCGTAAGGAATCAGACTTTATTCTTTAGCCATTGAAGAGTGACATGAATCAGTTTGTATGTTTCAAAGAATTAAATAATCTTTTTTCTGTACTCCTTCCCCCTACCCCTTTTAAAAAAATGTTTATTTTAAGAGAGAGCTTGTGTGAGCAGGCAGAGAGAGGGAGAGAGAAAATCCCAAACAGGCTATGCACTCACAGTGTGGTGCTTGAACTCAGAGAACTGTGACAGCATGACCTGAGCTGAAATCAAGAGTTGGATGCTTTGGAGCACCTGGGTGGCTCAGTCAAATGAGTGCCCAACTTTGGCTTAGGTCACAGTCTCACGGGTCATGGGTTCGAGCCCCGCATCGGGCTCTGTGCTGATGGCTCAGAGCCTGGAGCCTGCTTCGGATTCTGTGTCTTCCTCTCTCTTTGCCCCTCTCCCGCTCGCACTCTGCCTATCTCTCTCTCAAAGGTAATAAATAAACATTAAAAATAATAAATAAGTAAACATTAAAAAAAACAAGAGTTGGACGCTTAGCTGACTGAGCCACCCATGCGCTCCTATGCTGCCCCTTTCTTGATGCCACTCACTACACTGTATTGTGATTAATTGGACAAGGCTCTTTCTTTCTCAAAAATTGTGAGCTCCGTGGCAGCAAGAGCAGATTTCCCAGTTCCACACAGATTTACTGAGTATATGCTTTAAACCAATCTCCATCTTAGTTGCTTACATGTTTTTAAACAAAAAATGTACAAATCACATAAATCTGTGTGTAACATTCCCTTAATTTCAGTAAAATATTAATTGTAGTAGTTAATTATATTTTTCTTTTATCTAACCTTGAGTTATAAAATGTTAACTTAGACTGGCCCTTGTATAATTTAACACTGTTTTCTTTGCAAATGGCAAACACTCAGCCTCTGATTAGCCTTAACAATAAAAGGGATTTATTGCCATGCTTAGTTGGAAAATTCAGAGATAGAGGGAGGGTTTTAGGATTGGTTTATCCAGTGGTTCTGCAGTGTCAACAAAAATCAAGTTTTTTTTCTCTCCATTCTGCTTTTCCAAAGATTGATTACACCCCATGTTTCTCCTCATAGTTACAGGCTAATAAGGGGTTTGATGTCCAGTACGAGGTGTGTGTATATACGTGGTTCTTATCATATTATTCTTCTTAAGTTTCTAAAATTAACCTTAATTGGACCAGCTTTAGTCCTATGCCCAGTCTTGAACCAGTGATTATGGTCAGGGAAATGGAGTGGATTGATTGGCTTAATGAGCTAATCATCTCTTTACCCTAAATCCCAAATGGAATTGAAGTCAGGTTCCCCCAAAGCACCTGGGGAAAGGAAAGGAATAGATCTGGCTAGGCTAATTATCTCTTAGTGGAGGCCCATTTCATGCTAACATGTAATGGTTCACGAAGTGAGTGAGTAATAATTTGTATGGAGGATGATGAAATTAAGTTTTATATTCACTCCATAACCTTGAAATATGAAAATTTATCTCTGCTACTCTTTATCTTTCTGAGACTAGGATTTTAATATAAAAGTAGGATTTTTACTCTAATGTACATTATCTGCTGATATGCTGAAACTGGGAGTTTGATCAGTCTAGCCTTGTAGTTGCTGGATAGAACTATAGCCAGAGGACTTCATTCTGAACCACCAAATTAGTTCTTTAATTAGCGACCTACCTCAAAAGTTGACCAGTTAAAAAGTAAATCCCAACATCGCAGTCACATCACTATACGTAACTCAGATGCTTTACTCCTGTATCTGCAAGGGTTAAGGAATAAACAGTCTTTCTGAATTATCAAACTTACTGAAATAACTTGGAAAAGGAAAAAGTACATTAAAATGTTAGAGTAGAACATAAAGTTCAAAGAATTTTAGAGATAAAACATAAGACTTCAAAGTATTGATGCTTTAGGTTATATTTACCTAACCAATAGTGAAAAAATACAAGGTGTTGATCTTTCTTAAATGGGAGAACCCCATCAGTCAAATTATTTTCTGCTAGGAAAAATATGGCAGAACGTTCTAATTCTGTAACAGTAAGTTGAGAGAAACTGCGAAATTTTAAGTTTACTATTCCTATCTTTTTGGATAACATCCCTATATTTTATGATGAGAAACTGAAGTTCAAAAGGTTGTTACTCATTCAGGGTCATTGTTTATAAAATGGAAACAGAATATCTTTTTAGGCAGTAGGATTTGAGGACCATGTCTGAAATACTGATTTTTCTAGAAAATAATATCCTTTTTTTAAGTGAAAATACCTGTGCTCTTATTTTTTCTCTTTGCTATAGTTTTTTTAAGTAATTAAAGTTGTATTTACATATTTTAATTAATACATATCTTAAATTGTCTTTATTTTCACAGACCCTTAGGGTTCCTCTCAGTTTGAAATATTCCTGCCCTTCTGAAAGCACATGGAAACTAGCAGTATCTTCTCTCCTCAAAGTTCTTTCTATTGGGCTACCTGTTGCCCGGCAGCATGCTTCTTCTGGAAAATTTGACAGTATGTGGCCAGAACTAGCCAATACTTTTGAAGACTTTCTCTTTACTAAAAGGTCAGCTCATTCAATTTTACAATTAAGACAATCTCTCAAAAAGTACCTGTGATTGATCTAAAAACAATCTTTCTCCTTACTCATTAATAAAGTAATTATTAAGATTGCCATGTTGTATACGAAGCAAGACTGAGTAGACCTTTATCCACTACATACATTATCATGAGCAATGGAGATTTTTGCTTTTTACACTGTTTTTGTTTTTTTAAGCTTATTTATTTATTTTGAGAGAGAAAGAGGGAGAGAGAGAGAGAGCCCATGTGCAGGAGAGGGGCAGAAAGAGAGGGAGAATCCCAAGCAGGCTCTGCGTTGTCAGTGCAGAGCTTGTTGCAGAACTCAATCCCATGAACGGTGAGATTATGACCTCACCTGAAATGAGGAGTCGGAAGCTTACCCCACTGAGCCACCCAGGTGCCCCTACAGTGGTTTTTTTGTTTTTTTGTTTTTTTAAATGTTTATTCTTGAGAGAGAGAGACAGAGACAGAGCAAGAGCTGGGGAGGGGCAGAGCGAGGAGGACACAGAATCCGAAGCAGGCACCAGGCTCTGAGCTGTCAGCACAGTGCCTCACTCGTGGTTCGAACTCAGAAACCGTGAAATCATGACCTGAGCCGAAGTCAGACACTTAACCAACTGAGCCACCCAGGTGCCCTTTGTTTTTGATTTTAAGACAGAAGTCTGTAAGACAATATGGATGCATCATAATTAAGGTTTTAACTTGAGGAAGCTAAGAAGATTTGTTTTTTAAATCTGCTGCCCATTTGACATCGCAAGAGGAAAACAATTGCAATAAATTAGTGTTGCACCAGAATAAATACGATTAGTGATGATAATGATTAGCTCTTTAAGATGTTAGTTTTGGTGGGGGCACCTGGGTGGCTCAGTCGGTTAAGCGTCCACCTTCGGCTCAGGTCATGATCTCACGGTTCGTGGATTCGAGCCCCTCATCAGGCTCTGTGCTGACAGCTCAGAGCCTGGAGCCTGCTTCGGTTTCTGTGTCTCCCTCTCTCTCTGCTCCTCCCCCACTCATGCTCTGTCTCTCTCTCAAAAATAAATAAATATTAAAAAAAATTATTTTTAATAAAAAAATATGTTAGTTTTGGTGAAGAAGAGTGGAATTTTCATTGTGTGACATCCATCTGAAGGCTTATGTTTATGGATCATCTTTTGACCCCTCACTGAGTGAGAGTAGGATAATTAGAAGACATACTAAATTTTATGAATGAGGAATCTGTGGGCTAACTTAAATTTTGTATAAAAGCTTATCTGGTATTTCAAAATTGAAAGTAGTAACATCCTTATTTCTGTTTCCACAAATGGTCAGATTTTGTTTTACTTTCTTTTTTTTTTTTTTTAAGTTTATTTATTTGAGAGAGAGAGAGAGAAAGAACACAAGCAGAGGAGGGGCAGAGAGAGAGGGAGAGAGAGAATCCTCAGCATGCTCCACACTCAGCGTGGAGCCAAGGTAGGGCTCAATTATAGTTCCACGAGATCACAACCTGAGCCCATATCAAGAGTCAGACGCCTAACTGACTAAGCCACCCAAGTACCCCTTGTTTACTTTCTTATGTATCTCATCTCTAGAAATCTTGTAAATACCAATGCAAGCATGCTCTGTATTTGCAGGAAAATTATAAGGACTCAAAGCACATTGAAACAAATTATCTTTTTATCTGTAACTCTGAAAATTTGAATTTCTTTGTGGATTCCATTGCCCAAAATCACTATATTAATTTGTATGAATCAAATAGGTTTAGAGATTTAAACTTTTCTTTTTCCTTCTCAGTTGTCTGTATATTCATGTTGCTTTATTATTTTATTTTTATTTATTTTTATTTTTTATTTTTATGTTTTTTTAATTTTTATTTATTTTTCTTTTTATTTTTTAAAGATTTTACTTTTACATAATCTCTACACCTAGCATGGGGCTTGAACCCACAACCCCAAGACCAAGAGGTACATGCTACACCAACTGAGCCAGCCAGGTGTCCCATAATAATATAACCTTTTAGAGCAGGTTTTTTGGCAATGAGTAAAACTTCTTTGTTTTCTTTTGGCTGGGTCTTTCTACCATCTTACTTAATTCTCAGGTTTCTTATTGAACATTTTTCATTTTCCAAACTTTGTTCTTATTAAGTTCAGTTTTCTGAAATTAATTTTATGTGTTTGTGTACAATAAAGTAGGCAATGAAACAAAAGGCCTAATAATAGAAACTGTACATCTTATGTCATTTTGTATTAATGCAGTCGTACTATAATTCATTATAGTTTTTAGCCCAACGGCAGCCCTGCTTACATTAAAGTTTTGGGTGTATTGAGTATGTTGAAAATCATATTACTTAAGAAAGCAGACAGCATAGTGGGTAAGAGCACTGACTTAGGAGTGGGGCCATCTGGATTCAAATCTCGACTGTATTACTTTATAACTGAGATGTTTTGGACAAGTTACTTAACCTCTCAGGAACTCATTTCCTTATCTGTTAATGGGAATTATACTTAACTCATAGGGTCATTAAGAGGGTTAAGTCACTTAAAATAAATGACTCCTTAGAGTAGTACCTGGCATGTAAGTGCTTTTAAAATGCTTGCTACCACTATTATTATCCTCATTATTTCCTTTCCTTAAGAGAAAGTGATGCTATCCGTATCCTTTCCCATCAAAAAGCCATATTTTAAACTAGAATTTTAAAGACCAAAACTGTAAATAACTAGGAGTAGGAAATTTACTTCTAAATTTGGAATTGTGTATAATGGCTAGAAAATAATAAAGATACTGACTTCAGCTGTCAGTAACACAGAATCAGTGTTCTAAGTTGTAGTTATTCTACTTATAGATTTAAGCCTTCTACTACATGGAGTAGTAGAGACCTACCCTACATTGAAAGTCATGACCTACTTTGGACTCTATCACCTACTTCCTGTTGACCTTGGACTGGTCATTTTTATTTCATAGTCCAAAAAATATTTTAAAGCTCAAATTGAAAACTTGCATTAGTTAGCTGAAGCTAAAAATGGCAGTGCTCACTAGGAGAACTTAAAACAATGCACATTTTCAGTTTCATGAGGATTTGTTTTTTGTTTTTCAAATAATTGATTACTTTGGAAATCACAAAATATTATTTTATGTCATATATGTACTTGTTCTATAACTGAAGTTCATCAGTAATATTGAACAGTAGGGTGTTTCAGAATGTTGCTTGGAATAATAAGGCCTTAGTTTTTATATAATACTAATATTTGAGCATATTTCATCTTGGAACATTTATAAGTCCTTTAACTTAATATACACTCTAAGACTTTGAATAACCATGCCTTTATAATGCTTAGCTTTCTTTTGTTCTTTAAGCTGTTTTGGCAAGGCAGTATAATAACAAAGAAATACAAATAAAATCAAAATTAGCTAGAAGAAAATGAAGGCTTTGGACATCATTGAAGACTATCATAAATAAATAGTTGAAAGGAGAAAAAGAAAAAACATGATTAAAGATGAAAAACATAAAGACTGTAATCTGGTAGACACTTGAAGGTTATTAGGAGTTCATTCAATCATCCTTGGAGTACTGAAACATGGTGCTTGTCCTCTAGAATACACTTGGGCTGGGGGGGAATTCATACAAATGGTCTGTGGACCTTAAGTTAAAAATCACTAAGTACTACCCAAAAGAATTCAGATGAAACATGTTCACACAAAAACTTGTTCACTAATATTCATAGTGGTATTTGTCATAATAGCCCCCAAATGAAGACAATCCAAATGTATATCACCTGATGAATGGATAAAGTAAATGTGGTATGTCTACAGATTGGAATATTCAGCCATAAGAAAGGATAAAATACTGATGTATGCATGCTACAGTATAGATGAATCTTGAAGATGTTATGCTAAGTGAAAGAAACCAGACACAAAAGGCCATATATTGTATGATGCCACTTATGGGGTATATCCAGAATAGGCAAATGCGTAAAGACAGAAAGTAGATTAATGGTTGCTACAGGTGGGAGAGGAGAGGATGAGGAGTGACTGGTCAAAGTACAGAATGTGTTTCAGGAGTGATTAAAATATCCTAGAATTAGAAGTGGCACAACTTTGTGCAGATACTAAAAAGCACTGAATTATATAATTTAAAAGGTGAATTTTATAGTATATGAAATTGTATCTCATTACACTTTTTGAATGTACCATGCAGAGAGAACTGACAAAAAATACAAATCATACTTTATCAGTTATTTTATTTCAACTAAATATTTGTGAAGATAATTTTTAAAATTACCTCCATCTTAGAGAATTAAGGATCTTATATGGCCCGTTTCTACCTGCAGTGTTCACCATCTCTACTTATAATTTATAGGTAAACTGTGTTAATCATCAGTTTTTTAGAAGCTCAACCAATTTTTTTGATATGCTCAAAGTGTTTAGTAAGGATACTAACTATAAGTTAAAAAAATAACCATTAGTTTGAGTTTTGAGACCAGAATACTTAACCTATGCATCATCAAATAATTCCTGATTTTTTTGATCGCTGGAATTAGGAGTGAACTTTTGAGTTTCTGACTTTGTATGCTTTCTTTCCTCATAAAATATTTTAAAATCCACTTCAGTGTTTGATACATGATCCTTGTCACATTTATATTATTACTGTCTGTTCCTAATAAGCTTTTTTTTTTTAATTCATAGCCCATCCTCAGTTACCTCCACCATTATCACCGTTTTTTTTGTATCACTGAACACTTATATTACTTGATTATAAATTAGAATTAAACACAGCTTTTATCTCCAGAGATACAGATAGGATCTGTGAAGCTACATTAGTTGTAGCAGTTATGAAATTCCCACCATTGGTTCCAGTTTGGGTACATGTCATTAAAATTTTTCCTGTAGTTTCCTACTAGCAGATTATAGAATTAGTCTAGGACTTGCACACCAGAATGCAAGTTTCATGCAACAGAGACTAAGTGCATCTTGTTCACAGCAGGATCTTGAACACCATCTTGCTCAAACTCAATGCTGTATATATGCTGTATATGGTACAAAGCATCTGATACTCAATAAATATTTGCTGAATGAAAAACATCTAAATCAAGTAAAGATATGGTACCCATAACAGAGTACATGTGCACGAGTGCTTGTGTGTATTCTAATACTTATAAATAGAAAAACCAAATAATGCTAGAGCAAAAATAGCCCTAGATACAAAACTGTATATTATAACTCTAAATCTAAGATAACACTGCTTTTACATTTACAACATGAAAGAGAAGAATTTAGGCTCAAATACCAGAGAAGTTTAGGGTCAAATTGCGGCCTTGTCATTTGCTTACAGTACATTCTTGGTCATTTTACCAGCATTCAAAGCCTCAGTTTCCTCTTCTGTCAATTACATGAGGATAATACTTGCTACATGTGGTTACTCTGGGAACTTATGAAATAATACAAATTAAAGCTCTTAGTACAGTGGCTTAGTACAGTGGCTCTGTAATTTTTCACTGTCATTACTGTAACAATCATTAACATCTTATTCTCAGCTGTTTTTAAGTAGTTAATATTTCACTGCTTTGTAAGTTTAATACCATTTTACCGCCCATTCTAATTAGGAGCCACATGGTTTAGAATTCACCTTGGTTCTCTCAGAATTACTGATTTCCATTGATCTTGCTGGAATAATTTTCTGCTTTAGAAAGTCTGAATCAGTCCTGTTTTGTTTTAGATGTTCTCTATTTTTAATGTAAAGATCTTTAATACATTGTGTTTATTACAAATTAGTGATTAATGGCCAGTCTCTGAGTGAATGGGTTCAGCAGATAACCAAGACTCTTTTAAGTCACTGGCAATGTAAGTGAATTCAGGTATCCTCACAGTAGTAATTTTTGTTGTAGCTGAAGATGATAGTAATACCCTCACTTTTTATTGTTTTTTTCATAATACTGAAAGGAGTTTAATTTTATAGATTTTATTTAATTCAGGATTGGACCAAGCATTTTTTGTAGTTAAGAAATTCATGTTTGTAATTGGTATAGTCCTTATTATACTAATAACTTTAATTAAAAATACTGTTCTTTTAAATAAATGGTAATGGGTGAGAACCTGGGTGAGAAAATAAATCCTTTTTGTCATTTGAATACTGCTTATTTCCAAGGAACATGTTACTTTTAAAAATCAAGTGTTTTATTTGTTTATTTTTTAGCATACCTCCAGATAATCTCTCTATTCAAGAATTTCAAAGAAATGAAAGTATTGACGTTGAGGTGAGGAAGCTATTTAAAACATTTTCCTGTAACCATTTGTGCAAACCAAATAGTAGAAATGTTGAAATTATGAAATTGCTAAAAGAACAAGTAGGGGTAGTAAGTTAAGATTGAACCTAAAAGCTTTAAAACTCTCACAGAGATTAAAGGTTGGTTCTTAAAGCACTGACATGATTTCCTTTTATTTGTTAGCTTTGTGCTGTGTGTATGTTGTCTAGATCCATAGTTGTGTCCATTTAATAATTTTAAAAAGTAGTTGATTCAGTAAAATCTCAGTCATTGAGCACGCATTTGAGAGTTTGTGCTACAGTTTGGCAAACCAGGTGTTTGTCGTTCAAACTAATCAATAAGTTGTTTAGATTTTTCTTTTTAACCAGCTGTAGATAGAGCCTCTCAAACTCTTGAAGCACATAATGAGAGCTTGTTAAAGAATATATTTTGTTGATTATAAATTGACTTTAAAGAAGTAGTTTTTTTTGGTTATAGATTTTTTTGTTGGGGGTGGTGGTTTGATGATTTTCCTTTAAGCAGGATAAAAGAACTTTTAAGTAAATGAAGTAAATTACTTTAAAGTATATCAAAAAAGTATATGTATAAAATATTGCTTTTTGTCCATTTCTGTATTAAAACTCTTGTAAACTTTTCTTCTTTTTCTTCAAAGGGCAAAATAACACATTATGTATTAGAAATGAGCTATTTAACAAAAATGAATGTAATTTTCCTTTCTCTTTTGTCTCATTTATGGTTATAAAAAGTGATTTCAATCTTATTCTTAATTCTGTTTTGGATACTTTATTCTAGCATGGATACATTTCATATAACATCAACATTTACTAAAATGGTTGCATAGTAAACAGTCTATAGTATTGACTATTTTGTAATAAATTTATTATTATTACTAAGACAAATGAGGGAAATGGACTACTCATCCTGTATGTTAACATTAAAATGTTTGTGTACTTCAAAGAAGATTCTTTAGCTGATTTTCTTTTAAAATAAAATTTAGGTTTTACTCTAGATACTGTCATTTGAGTTGGTCTCTTTCAAGAAAAAAAATGCATTTGAGTTTGCCTCTTTTGTTGTAGGTAGTTCAGCTTATCAGCACTGAGATACTACCTTATGCCAATTTTATTCCTAAGGAATTTGTTGGTCAGATAATGACTATGCTTAATAAGGGCTCAATACATTCTCAGTCATCTTCATTTACAGGTATGTTATTTTAATGATGTATTAAAAATGTTAGTATTGAAGTACTTTGGAAGAAGCTGACTATATAAATGTTTACTCCTGTGATTATGGCAAAATGTAAACTGGAGAATGGTTAAGGTAATTTCTAAGAACATGATAGAACATTAAGCTTTCTGAGGGGAAAATGTGAATATTCTGTTAAACTGTGCTAAGCACTTTGAAGAACATTTAAATGTGTGTAGTCTGGCCACTAGATGTCTCTCATACTGCTTACTTCACAAACTACAGCACTTCTTTTTCCCAGCCCAAACAAGTTTTAAAAGTGATCTGGTAAAGTGCAGATTTAACAAAAATAATAGTCTCAGAAAAAATAATTAAATACTACTTATATTAATACAGTCAACTTTTTATTATTAAAGAGTATATAAAAATTTCTAGATACATTTTTATAAAATGTGTGTTACAAACAATATAATCAGATGTAAATACTTTAAGCTTAATAAGGATTACTGAGTTGCCATGTATACTTTTTCTAGCAGTTTCTGATGATACCTCTTTGCCATTTATAGTATTAAATATACCAAAGTAAGGAAGGTATTTGGGCATTCTTCCAATGACTTTGCCATTGGACACAAACTTCTCGACTTTAACTTGGAGGTTTTTTTTTTTTTTAAACATATACATAGAAACAGGACCAGGCTTCTATAAAGACCTAGGTTCCTGGGATCAGTTTTGGTCCCCACCGTTCTTAAGTATGACCTGATAGCCAAAGCTTTCAGAGAAAATCTTTCAACATGAAAGAGAAAAAACAAAGAGGGAGTAAAAGAAACTGAGAGGAAACAGATAAAATTCAGAGCCATAAAAACATTACTCAAAAAAGCACAATTATAATTAGGATGTTCAAAGAGATAAAAGATTTATATGCATGAAAAAAAATACTATTAACAAGGAGGAATCAGAATAAGAAGGAGCTCACAGAAACTAAAAATGTGACAGCTGAAATAACAAGTCCAGTGAAGGGTTACAAGAAAATATAAGGAGGTAAACCAGGAAGTAGAGAAAGACAAAAAGTAGACAACATAAGAAGAAAGAAATAAAATGAATCCAAGGGGTCTAACATCTGACAATAGGTCTTCCAGAAAGAGAAAATAGAGCAAAGCTAACAGAGGAAATTATCAAATACATAAACTAAAGAAATCAGTCTCCAAATTAAAAATGGCCACTCAGTGACCAGAACAGTGAAAGAAAAAAGATCCACAAGAAGGCATGTTGTTAGGAAATTTCAAAATACCTGGGATAAAGAGAAGATCTACAAGATTTCAGAAAGAAAAGAAAAAAGTCCAACACAGAAGAATTGTATCAAGAGGACATTGGACTTTTCAGTAGCAGCACCGTATGCTAAAAGACATCGATGAAGTAGTTTGAGAGTTAGAAATGGAAAGGATTTTTAAGAAGGAGTTTTAAATGTGGGCCCATTGTTGGCAGAGTATAAGCGTAGAATGGTAATTTTCAAATGTCAGCATGTATTATAATCAGCTGCAAGGGCAAGCTATTGCTGGGCTGTACTCTCAGAGCTTCTGATTCAGTACGTATGGGGTGGGATATGAGAATTTGCATTTCTAACGAGTTTTCTGGTGATGTTGATGCTGCTAAGGAACAACTCTTTGAGTACCACAGTAAAGTAATGATATTTTCAGAAATGCAAGTTCTCAAAAATGTTACTTCCTATTCAGAATAGTCTTTCTGAGACATTCTAGAATGTGCTCCATGAAAACAAAGGAGTAAGCCAAGGAAATGGAAGGCATGGATCTAGGAAGTGGGATATACAATAAGAGAATAAAACAATTCCCAGGCTATGACAAAGACTAGTTCTAGGAGATGGCGGGACAGCAGGTCTAGAGAGCAGCTAGTCCAGAATAGAGCTCAGGTCTGGCTCTAGAAAGATGTCGCTAAGAGGAAAGTAGGAAGGGAGGAAGGAAGAAGAAAGAAAGAAAAATCACAAACTTGACCTTGTGGCAAACCATTGAGAAGTATTTTATAGTGCTGTCAAAGAGTATGAAAAAAAACAAGACAAGAAAAATACTAAGTAGAAATGATGAGAGTTGACAGTCTTGCCTTGTTTTTGGTCTTGAAAGGGGGAAAATTGTTATATACATGCTGTTAGCTGTAAGGTTTTCATAGATGCTCTTCATCAGTTGAAGAATTTCCTTCTGTTCCTAGTTTGCTAAATTGTTATCATTAAGGTTATTAATTTAACTTCCTATTAACCATCAAAAATTGTTAATTTTACAGAAGCAGAGATTGATATTCGTTTGAGAGAGGAATTTTCGAAAATGTGTTTTGAAACATTGCTCCAGTTTTCCTTCAGTAACAAAGTCACAACACCTCAAGAAGGCTATATCTCACGAATGGCACTCTCAGTACTTTTAAAGAGGTCTCAAGATGTACTTCATCGCTATATAGAGGATGAAAGATTAAGTGGTAAATGCCCTCTTCCAAGGTATAGATTTTATTTTATAGATGAAGGGAATATGCTGTCATAGTTATTAATTCAAAAAAAAAAAAAAAAAGCTTTGAGCACCAAGTTGTTTTTATAAGTGATGTGAATGTAACCTGAAGCTGTTTATAATTTTATTTATTTTATATGGTGTAAATATTTATAAGTTTTGCTGCAGATATATTAATGCATTTTATTTTGGGATGCTTTTTCAGACTCGTCATGAAGGTTAAGTAATATATGATATGTGTACCAAGTTTCCTTTTTGGATTTAAAAGAAAATTTTGAATTCTAAAATATGTTTTCTCAAGGATTTCTGGATAAGGACTTGTGGATCTGTATGAGCACATAGGTGTGGATCTCTCTAGAGAGAAAATAATTGATAAATCATACTCTGGGAACTTCCTAGTTAGTTTTACAGTTTTTTTTAGATTTCTCTACAAGTCAGCTAGCATTTTAGATCTTCTTTTTATCTAGTTTGCTTAATTAAGCCCTTGTTCCTAAACTAATTTGCTTCCCACTTAGCCAAGCTGTGTCAGTGGAAGGGGCTCTAGGTCTTTCTGCAAAGCCAAAGCTAATCAAAGTTGGGATAGAAATCAGAATTCATCAAAAAATGTAATCATAAATTTGAGTTATGTCACCAATCTATTTTTTTTATGTGGGAATTAGAGTTTAAAGCAAAACAAATGAAACAAAATACCATTGGAAGATAGAGTTATCAAAGTCAGGGTAGAGTTTCAAAAATCATTATGGGTCCATCTCTTGAGGTACTATTGGAGAGGTAAATCATCAGCCCCAAATCTTTGTGCACATTCTTATTTACTTATAATAAATTTTTGGAGTTAGAATTACTTGTCAAAAGATAAAAACATTTTTGGGGCGCCTGGGTGGCTCAGTCGGTTGAGCGGCCGACTTCAGCTCGGATCATGATCTCGCAGCCCGTGAGTCCGAGCCCTGCGTCGGGCTCTGTGCTGACAGCTCAGAGCCTGGAGCCTGTTTCAGATTCTGTGTCTCCCTCTCTCTGACCCTCCCCGTTCATGCTCTGTCTCTCTCTGTCTCAAAAATAAATAAACGTTAAAAAAAAAATAAAAAAAAAAGATAAAAACATTTTTAAAATTTCTTTTAATGTTTATTTATTTTTGAGAGACAAACTGTGAGCAGGGGGAGGGGCAGAGAGAGAGGGAGACACAGAATCTGAAGCAGGCTTCAGACTCTGAGCTGACCGCACAGAGCCAGATGCAGGACTTGAAGTCGTAAACCGTGAGATCATGACCTGAGCTGAAGTCAGAGGCTTAACTGAGCACTCAGGTGCCCTAAGATAAAAACATTTTTAAAGCTTTTGATATGTATTCCAAATTGCCTACCAGGAATTTCTGCCAATTTACATTCTCCCAGAAGTATATAAATGTCCTTTTCTCAGTTTTTAGCATTTTAAAATTATTTGCCATTTTATGATTTATTTTATCTTTTTTAAATTTGATGAATGAAAAATAGTTACATGGTAGTTTGGTTTTTTTTAAATTACCAATGCTTAATAGTCATTTGTATTTCTATTTTTAAGATCCACTGTATTTTGAATTTCTAAAATATAAATTATACCTCCTCGTATTCAGATTTATATATAAAAGCATTCCAAAGACAGGTGTTAGTAATTTGGTTATGGGCATGATTGAAAATTGATTTATCATAATCTCTGAAGTATACTTGGAAAAGCAGTAATAAAGTTGCTTTGCTTGGAATATTTTTATTTACTAGATTATAACGTATTATTTGACTTCAGAAAGCAGCTTTTCCTTCATTTTTCATGTTTTTAGTGTTTATTGCTTTTAAATTGAGTCTTACTTATAGTTGTCCTATAAAGTATTGTATTGTATCATCCTGTGTTTGATGCAGTGTCATTACATTATTTTCTAAACTACATTGCAACACAGTAACTTCTTCTATGCTTACAAAGGGAGGCTTGAAATAGTACTCTGTCATAGTATTAGAAAAATTTTTTCTGCAGAATGAAAACACAGATTGGTGTCAGCAATGAGGGGAAAGGGAGGAAACTATGTAGGGATAAAGAAGGGAATGAAGCTACTCTTGTTCATCCTTTACTCCCAAGTTCATTCTTCATTACTGATGTCTCCAAATAGGAGACACCTTAGGATTAGTTTTGAGCATGTTTCTTTTTGTTGTATTAGAAAATCAAACAAGTACTATTATAATTTTAAATGTTCTTTTAACAGCATGATAAAATATGTGTCAGGAGGTAATAGTGGTTTTTATTTCCATTTAAGCTTTGGCAAATCCCTTTTGGTGCTAAGGAGTTAAAAAGAAAAAAAAACATTTTTGTAGAGAAGCCTTAAAAGCATATATTATAAAATGTCTTAACTTTAAATAATTATATGAAATATTTTACAATTATCTTACAAATTTAGATTTGCCTGAAGAGATTGCCTCCCCCTCCCTTTGAAATTGATAACTTATGGTAAAAATAACTATAAATCTTATTTGCACACTGAAGTATATGTTAATAAAATATTTTAATAAGAATTTAAAACTAAAATTAACTTTGTATTGTGTTCAGTATTTTTCCAAAAATATATCTATTTGTATAAACCTAGTAAACACACATGGCATATCTTAAAATCATGATGGAAATAATTTCCCATCTGTTTTTTAGGCAACAAGTAACAGAAATTATATTTGTTTTAAAAGCAGTCAGTACTCTCATTGATTCACTTAAGAAAACTCAGCCTGAGAATGGTAAGTGCTTAGAAACTCAGTTATTCTAAACTCATAACATTTATGTTCTATTTCTGATATACTTTTCTATTATTAAGTTAACTGAATTTTAGGAATATAACAACTATTAGACTTTCTTTTTCCCAGTCCTTATGACAGCAAAGCATCGTCCATTAGGATGTCAATTAAGTAAATGTTTTGGCTTCTTAATATTAAACAACAGTTTGGCTTTTTTTTTTTTTTTTTTTTTTTTTTTTTTTTTTTTTTTTTTTTTTAACTAAGTTGGTCTGAAGTTAGGGTGTTGCATGGATAATTAGTATTTCGTATAAGTTTAATGTGGAGCATCACTGAGTTTTGGGTGGGAGTAGTCTTCATCCTGCATGTGTACTGAATTATGGTATAAGTATAAACTGTTCAACTTTGAATCATTTTATAGCCTTCTCTCATTTGTTTCCCCTTTCTGTTACTCATCTCTCTTCTCTCCGTTCTTTACATTGTTGCTAGAAATGATTTTTCCAAAAGTGCAGCTTTGATCATTCATTTTCCCATCCTTGTAAAACAAAACAAAAAATTTTCATGTACCATTACCTACCAAATGCAGAGAGTACTATTCTCAGCCTCTATTAGGTTTATGCTTTATTTCCACTAGATTTCATGTATCCTGTTTCCCACCAAACTAAAATTTTCAGTCTACCCAAGTTTTTCTAACCTTTTGCTTATTTCATTCTCCTACCTATGTCTACCTAGTTCAAATACCACTCCACTTTTTAACCTTGTTTTTAATCTTTAGTGGTGAATGATTTCTCTTTTCATTGAACTCGTAGCTAGTTTATGTGTACCTTTGTCCAAAGGCACTCTATATGTATTACTGTTACACATATAGATGAATCAGTCACTTCCCTTAACTTGTAAACTTCTTGAGAGGCTTTTTGGGCCATATTTTGTTCTATTTGAATCCTCTACAGCATTGCTACTCAAAGTGGTTTGTTTGAGGATAGGATAAAGAGCTGGCATATTTGTGTCACTAAACACAGTGGTTTAGTTGACATTTTTTATACAACAAGAGTTTGTTAAAGAAGGAAGTGTGTTGGGCGCCTGGGTGGCTCAGTCGGTTAAGCGTCCGACTTCAGCTCAGGTCATGATCTCACGGCTCGTGAGTTTGAGCCCCGTGTCGGGCTCTGTGCTGACAGCTCAGAGCCCGGAGCCTGTTTCAGATTCTGTGTCTCCCTCTCTCTCTGACCCTCCCCCGTTCATCCTCTGTCTCTCTCTGTCTCAAAAGTAAATAAACGTTAAAAAAAAAAAAAAATTAAAAAAAAAAAAAAAAAGAAGGAAGTGTGTTGATTTACATTCTGGCCCAAGCACATTAGCAGACTGGCACTTTATGCAGCATTACTTTTAATACCCAAGAAGAAGGTTCCTAATAAATGCCTAATAAATGAATCATAGGATATTTGTTCCTGGCAATTATTATGTAATAAAAGTAAATACATATTTTTTCATTTTCAAAATTTACCCACTAGTACTTTGGCCTAGAAAGAGTATTATACTAAACCTTAAGGAGTAATAGATTTGTACTTATTCAATACAAAGGGAGGGGGGTGGAATTTGGTGGGTTTTTTTTTTTTTTTTTTAATCTTTATTTATTTTTGAGAGAAAGACAGGGTGTGAGCAGGGGAGGGGCAGAGAGAGAGAGGGAGACACAGAATCTGAAGCAGGCTCCAAGCCCTGAGCTGTCAGCACAGGGCCCAACGCGGGGCTCAAACTCACAAACTGAGATCATGACCTGAGCCGAAGCTGGGCGATCAACCGACAGAGCCACCCAGGCGCCCCGGGAAGGGTGAAATTTGTAAGAAAATTTTTGGAGCAATATCTTGACTTCATCCCATCAAATTCAAATTTGAGTTCTCATCAAAAATGTTCTGGTTGATATTTTAGAGAGAGAAGTCATGCATTAACTTCCTAGTGACCAGTAAAATCTTTATTAGATCATAGGATAGAATTGGATTCTTAATTCAAGTCTAAAATATATTTAAGACTTAAACAGGAAATTCTCCAATTCCCATGTTATTGCTATAGTATATTAAATATAACCAGTATATTTCAGTGCATAGTGCTTGCATTATTTTGCAGAATTTTTAGACAGCTGTCAAGAATTTAACCAAAATTTGTATAAAGGAAGAAAAGGGAAGAAAAACTCAGTAACTTTTTTTTTTTTTTCATAGCTAGTGGGCCAAGAATAGGGCAGTGTAGTAATGGTAAATGATTTAACTTACTGTTAAAAATTGTCTAAGAGAGTTTGAATTGTGGCTCTGGGTATATGAAGTGAAATTTTAAACTAAATGTAACCATAAATGAAGATGATATTGTAACATATTAGAAAGCTATGATAAGCTTCATTAAGAAACAGGAAAAAAGAAGATAACTAAGAAAAAGCCAAGCCTTTCCAGTGGAAATATGTTGGATTGCTCGTTGCCAGTCCAAAATTGTTTAAAACATTGGTCATTTGTTTTAGGGTTTTCTAGTGAGAGAGGAGGCATTTTTTGGACTTATTTTTAATTTGGGGGAATTTTGTTTTTATCATTTTACTTGATCTTTACTTTAAAATTTGAATAGGTAACCCTCCTACAAAGGCATGTCTGTAGTTCCCTGTCTTTGAACACGTAAGAATTGGAGGAAAAGAAATGTGGACTTGGAGAAGTCTGGGGCCAGCTTGCTCCATGCAGGCTCAAGATCAACCATCCAACAGAGAGAGAGAGAGAGGGAGAAAATAGAATTTGAATAGCTAGTAACCACATACACATGTTTCAAAAATTCAAAAATATACAGGGAAAAGTTTTGAGATAGCTTTATCCTATTTTATATCTGCCTAGTTCTTACCTCGCCATAGGTAACCATTTAACCATTTTTATTAGTTTGTGGATCTTTCCATGAGTTTATTATGTAAATACAATATATATATATATACTCCAGTATTCCCCCAGTTTTAAACATAAATGAATATGCATAGTAGCCCCATATTATACCTACTGTCCTGAATACTCTTTATTTTTCTCCGCTTCATAAAATTTGGAGATACTTCCATATCAATACATACAGCTTTTTCATTCCTTTTGATAGGTAAGCCCAAGATCTGTAGTGGGATTTTTTTTTTTTTTTAAGTTCATTTCTTTACTTTGGGAGAGAACACAGGTGGGGGAGGGGCAGAGAGAGCAAAAGAGAGAGAGACAGAGAATCCTATGCCAGCACAGAGCCCGATGCATAGCTCCAACCCACAAACCGTGAGATCATGACCTGAGTTGAAGTTGGATGCTCAACTGACTGAGCCACCCAGGCACCCCATATGTATGGTAGGTTTTAAAAACTGTATTTTAAGAAATTTGAAGAGCCTTCCCTGAGTTTAGGATGTGATCTTAAACAGTGTATTTTTTAAATTTTTTTTTTTTTTTTACATTTATTTATTTTTGAGACAGAGTGTGAGCAGGGGAGGGGCAGAGAGAGGGGGGCGGGTGGGGAGACACAGAATCCGAAACAGGCTTCAGGCTCCGAGCTGTCAGCACAGAGCCTGATGTAGGGCTTGAAACCACAAACCATGAGATCATGACCAGAGCCGAAGTCGGATGCCCAGTCGGCTGAGCCACCCAGGCGCCCCTTAAACAGCGTATTTTTTTATTTTCCAGTAGTAAACCAAGAATTAATTTTGTCAGTTGACTCTCCATCTGGGGCAATCTAGATAGGTTTCAATCTGTGCAACCTTTTTTTTATTTTTCCCAGTTTTTTTATTGTTGCAAAATACACATAAAATATTTATCTTCAGCCATTTTTAAGTGTATAGTTCAGTGGTATTAATTTCATAATAGTGTGCAACCATCACCATGATCTATCTCCATAACTCTTTTTATCTTGTAACTGAAACTCGACACTCATTAAACAATAACTCCTTATTCCCCGCTCCTCCTAGTTTCTGACACCACCATTCTATTTTCTATTACTATGACTTTGCTCTCGGTATCTCATATAAGTTGAGTCATAAAATACTTGTCTTTTTGTGACTGGCTTTTCTGCTTAGTATAATGTCATTGAGTTTCATTCATATTGTAGCATATTGGAGAATCTACTTTTTAAGGCTGAATAATATTCCATTGTGGTGTGTGTGTGTGTGTGTGTGTGTGTGTGTGTGTGTGTGTGTGTGTGTTGTGTGTGTGTGTCTCATATTTTCCTTATCCATTCATCCATTGGTAGACACTTGGGTTAATTCCACATTTTAGCTATTGCAAATAATGCTGCTATGAATGTGTGTAGGAATCTCTTCAAGACCCTGCTTTGTTCTTTTGAGTATATACCCAGAAGTAGAATTGCTCGATCATATGGTAATTCTATTTTTTTGTTTTTTGAGGAACCACTGTATTATTTTCCACAGTGGCTATACCATTTTACATTACAACCATCAGTGAACAAAGGTTCTAATTTCTCCACATCTGCACAAATACTTGTGTTTTTTTAAATTTTGTTTTTGTTTTGATAGTAGCCATTTTAATCAGTATGAGTTGGTATCTCATTGTAGTTCTGATTTGCATTTCCCTTAGGTTGGCGATGTTGAGCATCTTTTCGTGTACATTATTGGCCATTTGTATACATTATCGGCCATTTGTATATCTCCTTTGGAGAAATGTCTATTCAAGTCCTTTGCCATTTTTTGAATTGAGTTGTTTTTTGTTGTTGTTGAAGCCCCTTTGTTTACACCTCTATGATCAGAAGCAGCGATCAGAGCACAGATCCCCGATATTTGGAGGATATGGTCTTTTTGCCCACCGTGGCCTGCTGCAGGCAAGCTGCTCCAGGAACACGTGCACAGCTGCCTACCACATGGCTAGGGGTGAGGGATGGGTAGCTGCTACTGTGCTAAGAGCTGAAATTGACCAAAATTAACCACAATATTCTATCCAAGTCTACCTCTGGAAGTTGCAAGCCTTCAGTAGACTCCAGAGTTCCAAAATAGTTGTATCAAGCCGATTCTGCCAATACAATTGTTGTCTAGGTGGGTAGACAGATTCCGGGTACTTGCTCTCTGCCATTTTTCCAGAATCCTCTCTGTGTAATCTTTTGTTAAATGATCAGTGGAAAGTTTCATAGAAGACAGCTGGAGCAGACTGTTTAAAACTTCTCTTTAAACTGTTTGTTTTCTGTTAAGCAAGGAAAATTCTTTTTACAAATGAGATCTCTTATGGATTCCCAAGATATAAAACAGATAAAAACAGCACTGGCCTGAGTCCCTCCTTCACCGTTACCCATCCGCTCCCCTCCCTTTTTCTTTTTCCCATTTCTAGTCTGAGGAAGCCTCTGTTTGGGTGAAGAAGGGATTGCGTGAACAGTTCAGCATTTCCCAAGATTTGTACTCAGGAATGAATATTAATGATGATGAGTGATGTCAGTAGATACTGAATCTAAAAAAAATTCCATAATCAAATTAATTTTGGAAATCCTAGATTAGATAAAGTTAAACCTCTTTTTTACTGCAAGTTTTTAATAAATTCGTGTGAATTATGAGTCCCCCAAAAGGAAGATAATATATACAACATGTGCCAAACTTCCCTGGTCATCGTTTTTATAAGAAGTATTTTGAAGAATACTAGTGTAAGAAACACATTCCTTTATTCTCCAACAGAAGCTGAGATAAAGAGAAATTGGAGTGAAAAATAGAATCACAGTTCCTTGTGTATAATACAGTATCTTTCTTTTATGCTAGACTGCCTCCTAGATTTGAGACTTGTTTCATAGTGTCGTATACATATACTGTGTAACAAAATCTGTCAGCTGGTTTTGTTGCGTATTGCAGGCTCAGCAATATGCACAGTGTTTACAGAAAAATAGACATGTAATATGTGATCTCAGAGTATAAGGAAATTATAAACTAAATGGGATGTAACACTTTTTCCCATTCACCAAATAGTATTCAACTGTACTACTTGTTGGTGATAGTGGAGAGGAACACGGATGTGTCTCTTCACACTGAAGTTTAAATCTAATGATACCTGTTGAAGATTAGGAAGCAGTACAAGAGAAGAGTGGATCTTTGGTCACTTGAAACTAAAATCAGTATCAAGGACATTACTGGGGAAACCATTTAAATATTTATATTTTTAGCATACAACTGCATAAGAAATTGAGTTGTTTTCTAATTCTAATTCCTCTTGAAATATGCACTACATTGTCTGGCACTTACACTGAAAATGACAGAAGTTTGAATTCCAAGTTACTTTGTTAGCTTCCAAGGCCTTCACAAATTGAAGTATCATTTAAAATGGACTTTAGCACGTTCCTTGGTATGGATGACTCTGTACTCTGACCATATGTTTCCCCCTCATATCTTATTCGATCTATCGGGAAGTCTTCCAAAGATTAAAAAAGAAAAGGGTATAAGATTGTGGAATCTCCATATTGGGGGATTTTTTTCTTTGCCTTGTATTTAAAGGATTGTGTTATGTTAATTGGATAATCTCTGCTATTTAAATACACATGTTTTTGAGATTTTATACTTTTTAATTGCAGTTGATGGAAATACCTGGGCACAAGTGATTGCTTTATACCCAACTCTAGTCGAATGCATCACCTGCTCGTCTGCAGAAGTCTGCTCTGCACTTAAAGAGGCACTCGTTCCTTTTAAGGATTTCATGCAGCCACCAGCATCCAAAGTTCAAAATGGAGAATCTTGACCAGCTATAATAATTTTAAAGAAGAAAGATTATCTAAAGACTGTTTGATCCTCAGTGAGTCTTCTATGAGAAGGACATTTCTTACTACCAATAATTCTTGGCAGCTGTTGTTCGCCTCCTTTAAATTGTACTTACCTGAGTTCAGTAATTCATATTACAAGCTTACATGTCAACAAAGGCTCCTGAGTGAGCAGCGGTGGAAGCCTTTAGTAGGTTAAACTGATGGAGAGTTAGTTAATACTGCAACATACCTGCTACTGTATCTTCAGTTGGTGATTTAAAAGTGAGCTTATGTACAGTTTGTGGTGTATGTGTTAATGATGTACTTTTTAAAAAGAAAGAAAAGATATTTCATTCAGTCAGATTTATTAGGCTGGTGTTTTTGCACCCTTTTTCAAGTACAAATTGTACTAAAATTTTATGCAAGATGGTACTGTAACATTCCATATTATCTATAACCAGCCTTTGTAAACAAAGGGAACTGATAAACTTGTGTGTATAATAAATGGTACAGTTCTGTATAAAATAGTTGCATTTATTATTTAAATTTTTAAAATATTGATAATGTTAAATGCTTGAAGCTGTATTTATTATTAATACAAAATTGTTTGCTTTCATTTTTACTTATAATTTGCCTTCTTAAGCGGCAGGTATGCTTACCATATGATCATGCAGTTATCTTTAGTGCTTATTTTAAATGTATTTACTAGTGACTATTAAACATCTGACCAGAAAGGTCATGTGAACACAGCAGCAAATAGTTTATGATTTGCTGATTTTGCAACTTTGAAGTATAGTTATTAGCTTAATACATTGGGATATATTGTAGCATTCTGACTCCGTCATACCTCATTTCTTTAAATATCTTTCCCAGCTTTCACGTAAGTCTGTTTTTATATTTGGTGTTTGGATTTTAAAGACTTTTCATATTATATTTCTACTGATTTTCTTTTTCTCACTGACTAAGCATTTATCACTGTCTTTGAATTATGATCCAGGCAAGATGATTCCAGATTTCCTAAATTTTGCCTGTGAAGTTTTGTTCATTTCAGTGCTTCATTTTGTAATGTCTTCGCAAGAAAAAAAATAACTATGCCAACCCATAAATATAAAATGTGTGTGTGTTCTAAAACAATGAGAAGTGTATTTTTGGAGACAGTGAAGCATTTAGAAGTACAGTAAACTTTCTGTCATGGAGTGAATTGCTAATTTTGTTTCACTTTTCTTAGTGAAGAAGAAAAATGCTCTTGAGTACATTACTTGTTTCTTAAAAAACTAACCTAGCTTACTGTATTTTTTATTAATGGATTGTGGTATTATCATATTAGTTACATTTGCATAAACATTTATGTGAAGACACAAAGATGTTTAAAACAATGATTAAGAAATCATAATGGTTTCAGTATTATGTTAGTGTGCTGGAAGTCCTTTGATTTTAATAGAATTTATACATTGCAGCCTCTCCAGAATAATTATAAAACTAGGAGAAGATACTAGAATTGAGTAATGAATGAGATACAATTTTGAGGCTGTTGTAATTGCGAAATTATTTAATTTGCACTATTATCTGTAAACATGGTAAGCTTTTATCGAGGAGATATTATTTTTATTTACATGAATTAATGAATTTCTATTTTATAATTTCACCTAAAATTAGGGTAAATTAATATGGCATTTCATAGATTCTGTCTTCAGCATTTTCCTTAAAGTTGTAAAAAAGAAAATACCAAGCTGTGTATTCAGTTTATTTCCTATATTTGGATATGTTACATTGGGAGTTAGAAAGATCTGTGTATCATTGATAAAGTACTGAAATAGACTAACAAGGGTAGTGTGCCAGTTAAGTAACATGTTAAAAATATTGCCATGAATTTACATGAAGTGAAAATGTTTATTCCTGAGAAATAATCGATTGATTGCAATCATAAAAGTTATTCTCCAGTGAAAGTTAAATACAAATCAAAGGTATACAGCATACATTTATATAAGTTGAGTAGTTTTAGTTAATATTGTATTAGCCTTCAATACCAGGACCATTCCCTATAGAGCAAAGCACTGAATGTGTTGATACCATAGAATATGGTAATTGGTGCCAGTCTTAGTGACAAGCAAAGTGGGCTGCCCGCTTGGTGGTATAATTTGGCAGGTTTTTTTCCTCCCAGAATATGTCCTGCCACCCCAGGGGTCACTATCAGCAGTTCATCCCTTGAGTCACACATTCCTCTTAGTCTGCATTTTCTAAGATATCCTGGTCCCTGGGGAGGTTAACACAGTGAGTGCCCTTGTCTTGTTGGTGTGAATTGGGTTCTGTAGTGACCAGAAGAACTGGGCTGTGTGAGATTACTAGATAGTATGACATTAAAAAAGGAAGTTCTCAAGGCTAATATCACTTTACAGCATAGCTGATACTATGACTAGTCCTTGAAGCACTAGTAATAATGTTCTTTGGAACGCATATTATAAATACCATGAGTTTTAAGCCTAATATCATTTTTTTTCCCACTGGCCATGCCTTTCTTAATATAGATTGTCAGAGGGCAGGTATAATCCAACATCAGATTATAGTCCTTCCGTAACTTTTTTCCATTATAAAAGAAACAAATTTTCAACTTGAATAACTTACTTTTTATTTTCCTACAATCCTACCACTGCCAAAAAGGAAAAGAAAATAGGTAATTTTGTAGTGTCTCATTTAGTATTTCTGTATAACTAGTGTTAAAGTTTTGTTAGTTTTACTGAATAAGTAACACTTATTAGGAGCCTGTAGCGGCTAAAAGAAAAAGAAAATGCATGAAAGTCTGGCCAAGAGAAAACCACTTTCACTTGCTTTCATTTTTTTAAATTCTTTTTAATGTTTTTATTTATTTTTGAGAGAGAGAGAAAGAGAGAGAGCACAAGAAGGGGAGGGGCAGAGAGAGAGGGAGACACATAATCTGAAGCAAACTCCAGGCTCCAACTGTCAGCACAGAGCTGGAAGCGGGGCCCAAGATCATGAACCTGAAGCGGGGCCCAAAATCATGAAGATCGTGACCTGAGCTGAAATTGGACGCTTAACCAACTGAGCCACCCAGGCGCCCCATCACTTGCTTTCGTTTTTAATTTTATTGTATTGGTAGCTATGTTGTTTCTTTCCTGTTTTCCCCCTATTCTTGCTATAATCCTTAAGTTATGTTTAGCACCAGAAGGAAGAGATGAACAATTTACACATGTATTTTATTCCGAAGAGTAACACTCATTTAAATTAATTCTGTAACAAGCCAGTAACAACTAGGTTGTCTTTTCTCGCTGTAACCTTAGAGTAAGCATTTTGCTTATTGTCACAGTTTGGTAGCACTAGTCCCAGGTGACCCTAAGGCCAAAGGATCAGTTGTGAAACTGAGGGTGTGGGGCGCCTAGCTGGCTCAGTAGGAAGAGCATGGAACTCTCAATCTCAGGGTCGTGAGTTCAAGCCCCACATTGGGTGTAGAGGTTACTTAAAGTGAGGGTGAAACAGCATAGTGTAGAAAACAACACAAAAGTATTAATGAGGTTGTCATTTTTATACTCGTGTTACTGAAAAACAGTTTATTATACAGTGACCTAATATAACATAGTCTTCCCAAATGTACAATAATTCAGATAGGCAGCCAAATCCTCAAGAGACTACCATAGGTGATAGTACAAGTAGAATGCTCTCAGGAACCCACCTGCCTGTGATTGCTGTACAACTTAATGTTGGTGATTTAGAAGCCATAGATATAATGTCCAGTCCAGGACATTTTATTTTTATTTTATTTTATTTTTTTAATTAAAACTACCATGGATGTGGACAAAAATAGTCTTATGAAAGTATTGCCAGCAGCCTAGTATGTCCTTTAGATGTCTACAGATTAGGTTTGACATTATGGCAGATAGGCTGACCTTGTATAAACTACCACATTTCACTGTGCTTCATGTTGCTGAGTTGTATATCAGAGTGCATTTTACTTTTTTTTTTTTAATTATTGTTGATGATAACAGGTGTTCATACTACAGTGTGTTAGTGATTTTTGTATTATGGGAAAACAGTTTTTAATACTTCAAAAACACTTAAATTGCATTTTTTGTATAAGTAGAGTAGTGCTTTCAATTTGAAATTTTTTATGGATTGGGAAAGAAAGTCTTTGTATCTTGATTTATGTAAAAACTATTTCATAGAAGTTCGGTAAATACCAATTTCTTACAAATCTAGTTAATTCATTTTGAGTGCACTAACAGTGTTTGCTCTCTTTAAAAGAGCTCCCAGTGAGTCCTCTTGTGAATATAAACACTCTTAGTAATCTTGACTTAGTTACCTTTAGGCATGTGTAAAGGGGCCCCTGGCTGGCTCAGTTTATAGAGCACATGACTCTTGATCTCAGAGTCCTGAGTTTGTGCCCCATGTTGGGCATAGAGTTTACTTAAAAATAAAAAACAACAATAACAAAACAATCCAGTAAATCATAACTTGAGGCACGTGAACTTTTCAAGGCTTCTATTATCATCTGTAAAGCACAGGTGATAATCAATGAGTTACTAATTCTTTGGAGAAAAATAATACATGGTTTGAACTTAGATTTGATTTCATAATGATATTGTTAGGTTAACTATTAAAATTGTTTGATGAATTTATT
The DNA here is from genome assembly GCF_018350195.1 of Panthera tigris. Classification (NCBI taxonomy): domain Eukaryota; kingdom Metazoa; phylum Chordata; class Mammalia; order Carnivora; family Felidae; genus Panthera; species Panthera tigris. The sequence continues at coordinate 87,454,834 of NC_056666.1, forward strand.
ACTCTATAATAAATTTGACTATATATTTTTCTCTCGTTTTCTCCTGCATTACTTTCTTTCCTTCTCTTTCCCTTTCTTTAAAAAATTCTATGTTTACCATATCTTCTTTTTTAATACATTCTCCCCAGTTTTTCTATTTTTCATTCCTCTTTTATTTGCTGCCTCTTCTGTTCCAGCTCTTCCTTTAATTTCACCTATACTTTGTTCAAAAGAAGCAGAGCTATTAGTGGTAGAACCACTGCCAACTGCCTTTTTATTAAACGATATTTGGGAAATACCTTCTGCTTTGGCCACTGTTGCATTTTTGCAAAGGTGAAGTCTCCCTGCTATTTCAAAATAGCTGAACAAGTTCTAGTAATGACTGTAGCTTCTACTATCTTTCTGAAACCACAGGGTTCAGCAGCCAGGATGCTCACAAATGGGATTGCTATGAATATGATGAATTCAGCTAAACCTGGAACAATCATGTCTTTTCTGTTACATGGAGAGAGATTATACCACTTTTCTGAAAGAGAGTCTTTAAAATCTGTTTAAATGAGGTTTTAAAAAATTATTTGGTTTCTTTTGGAGAGGGCTTTTTCTTTGTTTTTGGAAGCAAATGCTTTGAGCTATTTTAGATTTATGTTATCTAAATATTGTTTACTTTCAAAAAAACTTGAGGCCGCACGTTGCCCACATATTTCAGCTGTTTCTAATTTTCTGTGGCAAAACAGTATTCTTCAGAGAAGAGCCACAGTGTTACAGTACTCATCTCCAAGTCTTTATAGAGTATATTTGGTATCCCTGTGCTTAGTGCTTACAGTGACACAGAGGTCAGTTGAAACATTCTTAATTACATTTTAGGATTGATTCTAATCCCTCAGGTAAGAAAAAAAAAAATTATTTTACCTTTGAATTCTGAGATCATTTCCAGTTGCTGCAAATGTAGTTACATCGAGTTTTATTTTAAACTAACATTCAATAGAGTGCAACCAGGGGAAGATCTGCTAAACCATGGCATTATTAGGAAACTATTGCAATATAGTAACTCATTTCTGTGAAGTCTTACTAGATGGGAGAAAAATTCCAAGATTGTAATATTGCAATCTTATTCTTTTTATCTAGAAAAATCAAATAAAATATTAGGCTTCAGACCCAACTGTGCAAATTGCATTTGCTTTCCAGCTTTTACTACCTCTGTGTCATAATTTTAACACATAACATACAACTCCTGTCTCTTAAGGCAGTTACCATATGGTGTTTATGTCAGACTGGATATATTTATCTAATTTTGTGAGATTCTTTTTTAGCTCCCAACACAGTTCTTGAAAGTAATACCGCTGTTGTTACACTTTCTCCTTACAATTTTTATGTTGTTGAGACGTATCAGTTATGTATTATAATCATGAAGTCTCTTGGCCTCAAACCCAAGTTTTCTTTGTGGCCTAGGATATATTTTTCACAAAAACTGCATAGTTATAGCTGTGATTGCATAGATTTTTAATTTGCTTTACAGTTACCACTCAGCACGATTCTAGGTTTTTTAATTATGTTCCAGCACTACTAGTTTTCTCAGTGTAACTTAAAATCATAACTACTTTCAGAATTTACTTTCAGATCTTGCAAATGTTTCATTTTTTTCGTTAATGTACTTTGTGTTTGCTTTCTCATCCCCACTAGGTTCAACACTTTAGAGACACCCCACGTAATTGACTCTGGTTAAAGACTTCATAAGTAATGATTCAATATGTTTAGGATGGCTTACATATATGGTCATTTTGGAAAAACTTTCATAGACTAATGGAGATGTGTTTTGAGAGCTTTGTTGAAACTATTAATGTGTAAAATAAAGATTAAAAGAACATCTAGTCAGAAGAACATTATGAAGTATCTCTCAGCAGTTTGGAAAGAAAATAGATGTAGAACTTTGTGTAAAAATTCTAGGTCAAGTGAAAAACAACCCTTATGTGGTTTAGACTCTTTTAATCTTTTATTTTGTATATTTATGTTTAATTTAGTGAGGCTAATATTGAAATGGCCTATCTATAGCAATGTCAGACTATTCCTCTACTTCTCAAAGAAAAATAGTTTGTTTTAAAGTTTCTTTTTTGAGAACCTGAGTTGTGTGATAAGTGTATGATACTGAAAAATGCCTACATAGTACTTACAGCAATTAGGTATAGTTATAATACATTTTCTAATTTCTCTTAATCATCATTTCTGGAGTACCTCGTATATGTCAGCCAGGGCTTTACCTATAATTCCTTTTAATCCTCACAGCACTCCTACAAGGAAGGTTTTATATATTATACTCCTTTTACAGAGGAGGAAGTCAGGGTTTAAAGGCTGAAGTGACTTGCCTAAAGACATAGTCTGTGCATTAGCATGTCCTGCTTCAAACGCAGTTTTTTTCCACTACAACATGCTAGTTGCACAGCTTACAAAAAATATTCTCCATTAAAATTCAAGTCTTACTAAAATAAATCTAAAATACTTTTCAGGCAATTACTATTTCTATGGATAGGAATTGGGACGTAACAAAGAACTTGAAATAGTGTGAAAAAAGATTTACCTAATGGCTATGACCTCCAGAGCTGCGTTGGACTTTTATTATTGTACGGGACAGTTTAAAACATCTTACTGATTTGTAGTTTGTTATAAGAGGTTTCATTATAGTGATGAAGAGCCCAGAGTGTGGGGTCAGACTCTAGTTCAAATCCCTGCTCTGTTGTTTACTAGTGTGTGATGTTGGGCAAGTTAATTAATCTGTTTTGTTTTTCTCATCTGTAAAATGGATTTAACGGTGGTGTTTAACTCATAGGAGTTGCTTATTAGGATTTAAAAAGGAGTGTTGTAGGGGCGCCAGGGTGGCTCAGTGATTGAGTGTCTGACTCTTGGTTTCGGCTCAGGTCATGATTTCACGGTTTGTGGGTTCGGGCCATGGGTCAGGTTCTAGCTGACAGTGTGGAGCCTGCTTGGGATTCTCTCTCCCCCACTCTCTCTATCCCTCCCCCACTATCTTTCTCTCAAAAATAAACTTTTTGTGTTTTAAAAGAGTACTGTAAAGCACTGTCCCTGGCACCTAGGTCAATGTTATATAAATTAAATATGCTTTTGATACACAACATTCCAAGAAATGAGTAGAAAACCCATGCCTTCTCACAAGACCCCTTTTTTTTTTTTGCCTTTTATTGGACAACCACTGTGTATTAAGAACTACTGTATGCTTACATCTGTGTCCTTGCTATATGCGCAAAGTCATTGGAAGCTCTCCGGTGCTTATAGCTACTTGAGGAAACCACATACATAAAATAATACAAGACCATATATGAAGTACTTGTGTCCATGATATTTTAGTTCCTTTTATTTGTTAGGCATTAGGTTAGTCTCTGCCCTCATGGAATTCAGTTCTGCAGGAAATACAGGTCTTTAACAAGTGTGCAAAGTACTGTGAAAGACAAGTACAGATTAATACGCAGTCATAAAGTAGGGAACCTTAGCCTAGTCTTGCGTGGCTTAGGGTATTATCGCTGTTAGTATTCAGAAGGAAAATCAATTAAAAAGAAAGAAAAGGTTTGATGTTAGAAATAGAATTTTCAATGGGCTTTGAGGGTAGGTAGATTTTTTTTTTTTTTTTTTTTTTTTGCATGGGTCCAAAGAATATTTGAGGGTATTTCAGGTAAAAACAAATAATGTGAGCAAGGCATATCTGTGAAATATGAGAAAACTGATAGTACATTTCGGTGTGTTGTGTGAACCAGGATTGACTGTGAGGGATTGAGGCCCATTGATGGACATTCTTTGAAAGCCATACAGACTAGATTTCAGATGGCAGAAGCTTGGAGTGATTATTTTTAAAAGTAAATTATAAAACTAAGGAAGATAAACTTGCAGTTATAAGCAGGATTGAGTTGAGGGAATATAGAGCAGGGAAAGCTAAGGTAGAAGCTGTTGCACTTTTCCTGCTGTGCGGTCATGATGAAGGATTGATAAGCTGAGGGCAGTCACACTGGGAAAGGATGGTAAAATTCTGAGTATTATGGCTGGAGCAAAGAAAGCTGATAACAATACATTGTGTCTGGATGATGAGTACATTGGTGTCAGCACTGTCAAAAATGGGTTAATTGTGGAAAGGAATCAGGTGCAATTGAAGTAGTGTAATGACTAAATTTAGTTGGAAACTTGATTGCTCTAATGTATTTGTATCCTGTAAGCCAAACAATTGACCATTTGAATTTGAAATCCTGTACTATTAGGACATATGCCATTTGCTATGATGCAGAATAATGTGGTTGACTGTGCACTGAATGAAAAGTGGATTGGGCCATGGCAGCCCAATCATTGCTTATCAGGACAGGGTGGTACCAATCATAATGAAACTATTAGTCAAGTTTCTGCAGACTTCCTGGTAACCATCACTGTGATGCATAGTCGAATTTCTGCTCTTGTCAGGTAAAGCATTTAACTGCAAGTGGTTCTACATCTATACAAAACCAAATACATAAAAATACATAAACACATACACAAAATACGTAAGTACATAAATGTTATTAATTGGAACTATTTCACAGTGACAACAGGCAAACTACCTTTAGCGGTTGCTTTAAAAACACCTATAACGGGGCGCCTGGTTGGTTCAGTCAGTTAAGCGTCCAACTTCAGCTCAGGTCATGATCTCCCAGTCAGTGAGTTCAAGCCCCATGTCAGGTTCTGAGCTGTCAGCACAGAGCCTGAAGCCTGCTTTGGATTCTGTGTCTCCCACTCTGCCCCCCCCCCCTCAACATTCTGTCTCCCCATTAAAAATATGTTTTTAAATTGCTTATACTAACATTGAGATCTGTTAGTGGACACAGTCAAGTGTATTTTATTTTCTGAATTTGCATATTACAAATGTTATTTTGAATGTCAGGCAGGACTTGTTATAATTTGAAGACTTGTTCTTCATGAACTTGTGTTCCATCACTGATTAAGTGTAGAGAGCAGAAACGAAAAGGCCATGCTATGTAATCTTTACTTTGCAATGAGCCTCTTGACCGAGAGGATCTTTTATTCAAAATAATAATGTAGTTTTAAGGCGGGGGGGGGGGGGAGCGGGGGGAGCTTACTCTTTCAAAAAGGAATTATACATGAATGTCCCTTGCGCATTGTTACCATATTTTAGTTTGTGCCGCAGTCCCAAGTTTGAACAGTTTAATTCCTCCATTCCTTACTTTTGTTATGTGTAGTCAGTATTTGCAGAAGCGTGATTATTAACAGGGTACCCAGATTTAACAGATAAAAATATAGGATGCCCAATTAATCTGAATTTCAAACAATTGTTTTTAAGTACAAACATTAAAAAACTATTCGTTTACCCGAAATTCGAATTTAACTGGACGTTCTGTATTGCATTGGACAAATTCTGCTCCATTGTTCTTTCAAATGATTTAACTTCCTACAAAAATCTCTGTATGTGAGGCAAAAAGTAACTTGCCTGGGACAACAGCACATGAGGCTCACGGCAGGCGGCCTTCTCCCAAACTTGGCCTTTAAAAAAACAACAAAAAAAACCACCCAGAAGTCCCAGGAGCGTGCGCATTAAAGCGAGCCGTGAGCAGCTTTCCCGCCGGTTTTCTGCGAAATGCAGCACAGTGGCCACCCGCGGGGTGGAGCGCAAATGGCCGTGTCCTTGCGGGATAGGAAAGGAGGTGCCGGAAACTTTGAACCCCGGCCAGAGTACAACGTGTCCACTTAGACGGCGGTAAGTGCCGCCATTTTCTTTGCGGGCAAAGATCGGGAGAAGTTTCGGGCGCCACCTTGCCCCGTTAAGCGGATTGGGACGGGAGGAGGGGGCAAGGCTCGCGGCCTCAGCACTATGGTGACGTGGGATTCGGGTCCCCCCTTTTGGGGCTGATTTCTAGTGACACGTCGAAACTTGCCAAGGCGGGGAAAGGGGACGCCGCCTCTGTCCCGGATGTAAGATGGCGGCGCGGGGGTCGGCCTGGCGGGGCAGTCACGTGGTGGGGAGTAGCGCGCGAGCCTCCTTAAGTGATCTCTATGGTTCGTCCGGACGCACAGGAGCAGCGGAGCGCGAGACGGGCCGTGTGTCCGCGCGCGCAGAGCCACCGCCGCTGCCACCCAACACGTCGCCCGGCTCGGTTTCAGTTTTACGGGGCTTTTGTTTTATTTTCGCCTCTGCAGAGGTGTACGGGATATCCCCGAAGGGTGCCGGGGAACGGGTGGCCTCGGGACTTCCGGGCTATGACTTGGTTGCTGTCGCGGCGCCGGAGCCGGCGTCCTCCGCGGGAAGCGCCCCGGGCGCTCGCCCGAGCGGAGAGCCGGCTGGGCGCCGAGTGTGGGAGCGTGGCGGCGGCGGGGGCCCAGGCGCTTGGCCCGGCCTCCGCCCAGCCCCCACCGCGGGCTCGGAGCGGGGAGGGCCGCGGGCGGTGCAGCGGAGACGTGGCGGGAGCTTGGCGGGGACTGTCCGGAGCTCCTGGCGGGCGTCGGGCAGAAAGCGGGAGCGCGGCTTGCTGCCCCAGGGACCGTCCGGATCGCGCTGGCCTCTGGCTGCTCTTTTGCCGCCCATTTCCTGCTTTCGAGCGGCCCAGGGGACGCGCTCTCCTCGGGCGGCGGAGGAAGCGGCTGCCTCCGTCAGGACCCCTCCGCACCTTTTCTCTTAGCAGAACGGTCGGCCACGCAGAGGACGCGCCGCCCCGGCGCCACCTCTGCCTCTGGTCGCCGGCGCTCTCGGGGCGCGCCCGCGGCGGCCGAGCGGCGCGGCGCTGGGCGGGGTCTCCGGGCGCGGCGGGGAAGGGCCGGGGCGCCGGCCCGACGTCGCGGCGAAAGACTGAGGAGCGCCGCGGCCGCTTCGCTCGCCCTCGGCGTGGTCCGCTGCGTCCCCGACACCATGGCCCTGGCTGAGGTAGTAGTTTGTGCTGTTGGTCGGGTTGTGACATTGCCCGCTGTGGAGATAACTGCGCAAGCTACTGCCTTGCTAGTGCTGGTGATGCTCAGCGCCGCGGAGGACAATGGCTGGGAATCCCCTTTGTTTTCCGGGGCGCGGGGATGGCCCGCGGAGCCCCGGCGCGGAAACCGTTAGTTCTGCGTGTTCCCGGAGGGAGGAAGGAATTGCGGGGAGAGGGGCGGGCGTGCGGGCGCGTTTTTGTAGAGGTGGGAAAGAGCTCTGCCTTGGACTCGTTCTTTACTCCAGAAGGAAGGAAGGAAGGAAATCGTGCAAGACGTTAACAGATAACTTTTCCACCCTAAATCTCTTTAATGCTTCTTTTAGCAGTCGGTGCAGGAGTGTTTACCTATTTGACTTCATTCTGTAGGTGGGAGTGGAGTGGGCTGCCCTGTCGGGCAGAAGTGGTATTGGGGGCAGAATAGTAGACCCGTTAATCATAAAGTTTATGTCTTAACCTTTAGAATGTGGTTTTTTGATATATTCCCTCAGTAAATTTAAGAGTGTTTAAAATGTAAACCTAAAGCTATTAAAAGTTTCTCTTTAAACTTTGTTTGCAACTCTTTGAATGAGAAGATTGAATTTATAGTTCAGTGTACTATGGAGATTTTTTTTAAATGTGTGAGACAAATAAATTTTTTCTACAGTGTGCTGTGGCTTTTTTTCCCCCCCATTTTCTTTTTAGTTTAACTGCGGGGGGGGGGGCTACAATTCTGCTGGTGTTTTGTGTGGTTTCTTGGGTAAGTTTTTAGTGAGTGGTTTGTTTTTTTCTTTTTGGTTTTTTGATCCTCATACTTTTTAGTTTATGTCGGTGCATTTTTACTATGGGAGGAAAGGATCTCGGTAGGAATTAAAAGGATGGTTTCTGGATACCTTGGGCTTAAAATTTAATAATGCCCATTTCTTGTGAAGTACAACTACTTCAAATAGGAAGCACAGGATATGTAGAAAGAAAATGTAGTTCGGATAACTAGGGAAATTCCTTGATATTTTAAATGCCCTGAAGTTAGATAATTGTATTTAAAGTTTTTTAATTTACTGAGATAAATCAGTGGTAAATTTTAGCACTTAATACTGGTTTTGACTTTACAGAATCAGCTTTGAATATAACGTAATCACAAAATGCAGTGTTCTCTGGTTTAATATTTGATGCTTCATTCGGGGAAAAAAGGCAGTTCTTCACAAGAAAAAAAGGTTACATATGGAGAAAAAAATCTAAACCAACTAAATTCTTCTTGTTCACTTCAATAGGAGTGTGATGCTTTTGTAATTCAAAAGTGATCTAATAAGTGTGCCTTGATTTGGTTTGGTTTAGTTTTGAGAGATAACCTTAATCTGATCTCATCTGGATGGAGCTGCCTCATTGTGGGAAGGACAGTAAAGAACCTTATGTTGAATCTTAACATGCAGAAAATACTTGAATGTTGGTTCTTTGAGCTTGTTTTTCTTGATATGAAAGACCAGTTTAAATTCAGGACTTTATTAAGTGCCAGGGTGGTAGTTCAAATCTTGATTTATGGAGAAACTAATAATAAAATTCTAATTTCACTGTGATACTTTTCATTTTCCAAGACCCTTCATTCAGCCAGCCAAGCTCATCCTCATCCAGCAGTGGTCATCCTCTTGCCCACTACACCGGGTAACCTTTTACAGAGGACCAACAGTTGTTAATCTGTACACCAAAGTATTACAGATTCTGCTGGCAATTTGTTGAACTTTAAAGTGGGTCAGCAGATAGGAAACTACCATACAGATACAATGTTCATAGTTTATCCTCTGCGTTTTTAAAGAAAAAAAATTTTTTTAACGTTTATTTATTTTTGAGACAGAGACAGAACATGAACAGGGGACGGTTAGAGAGAGGGAGACACAGAATCTGAAGCAGGCTCCAGGCTCTGAGCTGTCAGCACAGAGCCCAAAGCGGGGCTCGAACTCACAGACCGTGAGATCATGACCTGAGCCCAAGTCGGATGCTTAACCGACTGAGCCACCCAGGCGCCCCTATCCTCTGCTTTAAAAGTAAATTCATCCAAAACTATGTATTGCCCAATAATAGGAACATTTTTGAGGTACTTCCTGCCATGTTATTCTTGTTTGCTAAAGTATAAGAGAATATACTGCTCCCAGCTGACTGACTTTTGGTACCATGGTTCTATTTATGCTATAATCTCCAATTGAAAAAGCAATATCAGCCTTTCACTTGCATATTCCTCTGTACACCAGAGAAAATTACCTATTGAACATTTTTTGACCGTTGACAGTGTCCTACAAGATGAATTTGCCTTATCAAAAGTACAACTTAACAATTTTTTTTTTTTTTTTTTTTAATGTTTACTTATTTTTAAGAGACAGAGGGAGACACAGAATCCAAAGCAGGCTCCAGGCTCCTATCTGTCAGCACAGAGCCCGACGCGGGGCTTGAACTCACAAACCGTGAGATCATGACCTGAGCCGAAGTCGGGCACTTAACCAAGGGAGCTGTCCAGGCGCCCCCAAATTTGGTATTTTTGACATTTACTTGGCACAATTAACTTTTTCGTTAAAGACCTGTTTTCAAGCATTTAAGTAATTTGCATTAGCAAAAACCACTGATGGGAAAGAATAAGGCAGTATTTTGGGTGCCTTTCTCAAGTTTTCTAGCAAAGGAAAGCTGGGTTATGGTAATGCCATTTTAATGTCATCCTCAATTACTGGAAACATAGATGTTACTGTATATGGGACATCTGGGGAAGATTCTTTGGAAACAGTTTTGCTTTAAATGCCCCAACGTTAAAAGTTTCTGATTTAGTCTTATATATAAAAACTGTGTTAATAAGCTGTTTAAATATATAATTGCCTTGGGGCTCAGTTGGTTAGGTGTCAGACTTGATTTTGGCTCAGGTCATGATCTCGCAGTTTCATGAATTTGAGTCCCTCGTGGGGCTCTGCACTGACAGCACAAAGCCTGCTTGGTACTCTTCCTCTCTTTGTGCCCATCCTCCGGTTGCACAGTCTCTCTCAAAATAAATAAACTTAAAAAAAATTTTAAAAATATAATTGCCTTCTGTCAGGTAGGCAAGACTGCTCAGCATGGGTGCGCTCAAGATATAGTGTGTCTTGTGCAGTAACCCCAAAAGAATTGTTGGCAAAGGAACCTGACAGCAGAGATTAGCTCTTCACTGTATAGGAACAAGGTGCCAAGAAAGCGGTGAGATTTCATTGTAACTACACATTCTCTCTCCATATTGTCTGTTATACTCCACTGTCTTAGTGGTAAAGAAACCTGACCAGAGAGTTGCTTTACTTACCTCACTGAATACTCCTCTGTAATTTCTGCAACAAAAGCAAAATCATCGTCAAAAGTTAGGCCAGATTAGTTACATCCAAGAGGAGAATTATGACTATTTTTGTAAAATCTAAAAAGCCATTGGAATCATTAAGACCCAGATAATCAAGGCAAAAATATTAAAATCACCTGAATGGTTGTCTAATGCAATTCATTAAGTGTTTTTGTTAGATCATTATGGTTGGGCACCATGGGGAAAGCAGAAAAATCATATGGCTAGGTCACTGCCCCAAAGGATCATGCAGTTAGAAAAGATAGACCATGAAGTGCTTAATCAAAATGTGGGCAGGTGGGAAAAACATTCGTGACCTAGTTCACTTTTGAGACCTGTGGAAAAGTGGGTGAAAGCTGAGGGGAGAGACCTGTCGAGCACTTAGAATAAATAGATGTTGTCACTTAGGTCTCTTGATTAAGTGTATTGCCATCAGTAGATGGGTGGAATTGGGATGTTGGAGGTGAGTGATAGAGTTGTAGTTGGTATTGAGTGGTAGTCTAGGTGGTTGTTGTTGAGTTGTCTGCTAATATGCTGGGGCTGTTAGTTGAATTAGTCCAAGAGAAATACTAGTTTGACAGTGAATAACAGTGTGCTTTCTCATGTCAAGTTGAGAGTTCTGTATTTTTGTTTAAGTTTTCATTTTACAGTTACCTTTTTTAAAAAGCGCTGTTTGGTTGGGATGTCATGGAATTGTGCCTCCCAGACTTCTGGCTACTAAATTTGAATAGGATCCTTTTAAGCTGCGGTGTTGACACCCAGCAGTACGAAGTTGCCCTTTTAATTATATCAGATATGAACAAACCTAAGACAGAAGTTTTGTGTTAGTTTTAAAGGGTAAAATCTTAGTTCTTTCTTCTTAATCAACTTCAGACATCACTTTCAGAAAACACACCATTTGCCTCCAGTTGGTTTCAAATTCTTTTGCTTCTGTCATAATTGAGTGTTTTATCACAAAGATCCAGGTTTGTCAGAAGGCCAAATGGTGTCAAATGTCAGAATAGTCAAGTAAATTAGAGACTAAAAAGTGTCCATAGACATTGGCAATTTAGATCATTGATGTAGTTGTAATGCTCTGTTTTATAAGTGAGCGATCCCTAACTGCTCTCTGGTTGAATAACAAGCTACAATTAATATGTGTTTCATACCCTTTGAACATAACAGAAAAGTATTGATTCGGAGGTTGCTGTTTCAATATTCTGCACATGGGCGTGCCTGGATGGCTTAATCGGTTAGGCGTCTGACTTCGGCTCAGGTCACGATCTCATGGTTTGTGGGCTTGAGCCCCACATCGGGCTCTGTGCGGACAGCCCAGAGCCTGGAGCCTACTTCAGATTCTGTGTCTCCCTCCCTCTCTCTCTCTGCCCTCCCCCACTGGTGCTCTGACTCTCTCTCAAAAATAAACATTAGGAGCACCTGGGCTCAGTTGGTTAAGTGTCCCACTTCAGCTCAGGTCATCATCTCACAGCTCATGAGTTTGAGCCCTGCGTCGGACTCTGTGCTGTCAGAGCCTGGAGCTGGCTTCGGATTCAGTGTCTCCCTCTCTCTCTGCCCCTCCCCTGCTTGCACTGTGTCTCTCTCTCTCTCAAAAATAAACATTTAAAAATAAATTTAAAAATGTTTCTTAAACATATTCTGCACATGATATATTCAAAAGCACTTAAAAAAATTTTTTTTAACAAGTATTCATTTTTGAAAGGCAGAGCATGAATGGGGGAGCGGCAGAGAGAGAGGGAGACACAGAATCCAAAGCAGGCTCTAGGCTCTGAGCTGTCAGCCCAGAGCCCGATGTGGGGCTCGAACTCACGGACTGCGAGATCATGACCTGAGCTGAAGTCAGCCACTTAACCGACTGAGCCACCCAGGTGCCCCTAAAAGCACTTTTTAACCAAAAAGCATTATATAGATACAAGCAATGGGCTAACTGTAGTAATGGTAACACTGACTTAATGTTACCTGAATAGATGGCAGAAAGAGCTGACTAAACTCTAAAAAACAGGGGCATCTGGGTGGTTCAGTGGGTTGAGCATCTATCTGACTCTTGACTTTGGCCCAGGTCATAATCCCAGGGTTGTGGGATGGAGCCCCAAGTTGGGCTCTGTGCTGAGCATGAAGCCTGCTTAAGACTCTCTACGTCTGCTGCTCTCAGACCCCACTGGCAAATGTTCTCTCTCAAATTAATTAAAAAATAATTACCCCCCCCCACAAAAAAATCTGAAAAAGAAGTAAGCTAATAGAAATATATTTTCCCACTTAAAAAATGTTTATGTACTATTTAATAAGACTTTAGGTGAATTGTGAGAATACGAATCCTATCTCCCTTTTAGTTCTTTAGTGAATGCAACTCATACAAAATAACTATTCTAGGTAAATCCATTCATTCATTTTATTTAACAAGTATGTTGAGTGCTTACTATGTAGCAGGCACTAGGGCTGCACAGAAGACTAAAATGAACAAATCTTTGCCTTTAACGGGATGTGTATTCTAATAGGAATAGATCTGAATAATAATAACAAACACATAGGGAACCCTATCTATGGGCCACTTGGGTTGTTTGCAAACTTGAGTCCCCCTCAGGTACCTACTCTAGAGCCCTTGCTCCAGAAACACTAGTGATATTGTGGTTGTGTTAAAAAAAAAAAAAAAATTCCCGGGGTGCCTGGGTGGCTCAGTTGGTTAAGCATTTGACTCTTGATATCAGCTCGGGTCATGATCTCACAGTTTCCTGGGATTGAGTTCCAGGGTTGAGCTCCGCATCAGGCTTCACTGCTGAGAGCTTGCTTGAGATTCCCTCTGTCCCTCCCCTACTCATGAGCGCTCTCCCTCTTTCTCTTTCTCTCTCTGTCTCTCAAAACAAAAAAAGTTCAGTCCCACCAGGGGAATGCAGACTGTGATATCTGGCTTTGCCATCTTTTTTTTAATATGTCTCCACAAGACAGTCAGGTATCACATATTAGGGTGGACATTCTAAATGTTGTAAAGAAGCAGGAATGCACTGAGAGTAGGATGTGGGTCTGGCCTCAGAGAATGCACATCTCTGGAATAGATGCGTTGTGACCGTACAAGTAATGGACAGTGGATTACGAGCCTTCCAGGGACTGAGTACAGGAGAGAAAGGATCGAGTATTTATTCTGCCTTAAACAAACTACACCGCAGGGTAACTAAATAGTTGTGAGGGACATCTTCTCATTATAGCGTAATTCCAGCTTAAAGATAAAGATGGTATGATAGTAGTAGGATGTTAACATTTACAAGAGCTAATGAACCCAGCTAGGATTCTTCAATGGCTGTTAAAACTATTAAGTGAGATGCTGATGGGGAGCTATTTAGTGCATGGATCAGGCTGACAGCGCCTGAACCTGCTGACCAGTCTTAACATTGCAAAAACAGACATCTAGACATTCTGTGTCCCCGGAAGTGTTGCAGTAGAGGTACAGAACCACATCCGTGAAATTCAGGTAATTGAACTTGACTCTGCTCAGGCTGGTAGACCTGACTACCGGTTTACTGGAAATTTAAGATAGACGAACATGTTAAATCACCACAGGGTGCAATTAGCAAAACACACACTGGTAAATTCTACATGACAAATGACCTGATCTTTGAGGAAAAAAATTGCAAGAAAAAAGGGAGAAGAAACCTATAGGTTAAATATGACTTTTTTGTTGTTGAAATTACAACTTTTGTAGCAACTCACTATGGCTAATATACATACAACGTAGGAAATAACATGATTATTAATATCATGTCACATCAAAACCAAGAAGAGCTTAAACAGTCAAGATGTGGAGGATAAACAAGCTTCTGTGTACTTTTTGTTTTTCTCTGGTGCATCTCTTCTGGCCCCTCTGTATCCACACAGACGTTTTTCTTTTTAGTTTTAAAAACCTTTTTGAATTTGGGGCACCTGGGTGGCTCAGTCAGTTAAGCTGCTGACTCTTTATCTCCGTTCAGGTCATGATCTCACATTTGTGAGTTAGAGCACAGAGCCTGCTTGGATTTCTGTCTCTCCCTTTCTCTGCCCGTCTCCAGATATGCTCCCTTTCTCTCTCTCTCAAAATAAATAAACTTAAAAAAAAATCTTTGTGAATTAAGGGGCATATCTTCAAACATTCCATGTAAAGAGATGACTGGTGTCAACATCTGATTCCTTCATACCCATAACTGACATCTCCTTGGAGAGCACATAAGATGTTCTGGGCTGAAGTCATCATCTGGTGGACCGACCAGAGACGTCCAGCCTCACTCCTATATAATTTTTCTTAATTATGACTCCATTTTTCTCATGTAATAGGACTTTCATTTTTCTCTGTCCTTCATTTTACTAGCTCATGTATTACCTTAGGCATTCAGTGCAGTTTGTGTGTTTTAAAAAATTGAGGTATGATTGACATATGACATTAGCTTCAGTTGTATAGCATTACAATTCCATGTCTATATATGACGAACACCAGGGTAAGCCTAGTTAACATCCCTCACCATACATAGTTACATACAAAATTTTTTTTCAGACTTAACCAACTGAGCCACGTAGGTGCTCTGACAAGAACTTTTAAGATTTCTCTTTCAGCAACTTCAAGAATACAGTACAGTATAATTAACTGTAGTCACTATGCTGTACATTAGATTCCCAGGACTTATTTATTTTATAACTGGGTGTTTGTACAGTTTGTCCCCTTCACCTATTTTTGTCCATGCCCTGCTTCTGTCACCCACTAATCTGTTCTCTGGATCTATGAGCTGTTTTGTGTGTTTGTGCGTGTGTATTTTAAGATTCCATATATAAGTGAGATCATACTGTATAGGTCTTTCTCTGACTTATTTCACTCCGTATAATGCCTTTAAGGTTGATCTTGTTGCAAATGGCAAGATTTCCTTCCTTTTTATGATAGAATAACAGTCTATCTCACACACACACACACACACACACACACACACACCATGGTTTCTTTAACTGTTCATGCAGCATCCAACACTTAGATTATTCCATATCTTGGCTATTGTAAGTAATGCTGCAGTGAACGTGGGGGTGCAGAGATATTTCTTGAGCTCATGTTTTCATTTTTGTTAAAATGGACTTAACGAGATTTAGGAGTCATTTGCAATGTGCAGAACTCATTTGGATTCTAATTTGATCAAAGCCAACTATAAAAAATATAAGACTAGTACAGTAATTAAAATACTGACCGAATATCTGGCGTTAAAGAATTGTTAATGTTTGATGACATTATTCCAGTTCTGTTTTTGAAAAATACTTCTCTTTTAGGATATGCATATGAAGAATTTACCAGTAAAAGGGTATGATGTACAGAATTTGCTTTATACTTGAGAGTAACCCATGGTCTTGGATGGGAGCAGGGGGCATGGACATGGATGGGAGGATACGTGAAAGATTGCCCTTGTGTTGGCATTTGTTGAGTCTGGGTGACATGGAGGTTTATTTACTTACTTAATTTTAAACTGAAGTGTAGTTGACATTAGTTTCAGGTGTACAACATAATGATTTGGCAATTGTATACATTATGAAATACCATAGTAAGTGTAGTCACCGTCTGTCACCACACAAAGTTATTATGGTATTATTGACTATATTCCCCATGCTGTACTTTTCATCCCTGTGATTTATTTATTTTACAACTGGAAGTTTGTATTTCCTAACCCCCTTCACCTATTTCACCCTTTTCCTGAGTCCCCTCCCCTCTTGTAATCACTTGTTCCCAGTATTTATGAGTCTGTTTCTTTTTGTTTGTTCAGTTGTCTAGATCCCACATATAAGTGAAACCATATATTTGTCTTTGTGTAATTTATTTCACGTAGCATTATGCCCTCTGGGTCCATCCATGTTGTCATGAATGGCAAGATTTATGGCTGAGAGTACTCCATTGTGTCTATATACACCATATCTTTGTTCTCCATTCACCTATTGATGGACAGTTATGCTGCTTCCGTATCTTGGTTATTGTGAATAATGCTCCAGTGGACATAATGGTGCATATATCTTTTGAATCAGTATTTTTATTTTCCTTGGGTAAATAACCATAAATGGAACTAGTGATCATTTGGTGTTTCTGTTTTTAATTTTTTGAGGAGCCTCCATACCCTTCCATGGTGGCTATACCAGTTTGTATTCCAACCAACAATGCTTGAAGGCTCCTTTTTCTCTACATCCTCACCAACACTTCTTGCCTGTTTGATACTAGCTCTTCTAACAGGTTTGAGCTGTTACCTCATTGTGGTTTTGATTTGCATTTCCCTGATGATTACTGATGTGGAGCATCTTTTCATGTGTCTGTTTGCAATCTTTATGTCATCTTTCGAAAAATGTCTCTTCAGATCCTCTGCCTATTTTTAATTGGATTTTTTGGGTTTTTTTGTGTGTTGAGTTGTATGATTTCTTTATATATTTTGGATATTCACCCCTTATCAGATATATCATTTGCAAATATCTTCTCCCATTTAGTAGTTTGCCTTTTTTGTTTGTTTGTTTGTTTTTGTTAATGGTTTCCTTTACTGTGCAAAAGCTTTTTAGTTTGATGTAGTCCCAAGAGTTTATTTTTGCTCTGGTTTCCCTTGCCTGAGAAGACAGATCCATAAAAATACTGCTAAGGCTGATGTCCAAAAGCTTACCGCAGCATGGAAGTTCTTTATGCTATTCAGTTTTCTGTGTGTTTGGAATGTTCCATACTAAAAACTAAAAACAACAAGAAAATAAAACAAGGGAAAGAAAGAATTCTGTAGCTGAGAGAGCACCAAAGGGAAGAAAAGAACCCTACCAAACCACACAAAGATTAATAGGATTGAATTAAGTGTGCTGAGGGTGTCCTCCCCGACTACTTTGAAATATCACCTTGAACACTATCACAGGATTAGTCCATTCTCCTTATAATGCAGATTAAAATTGTTGACTTGTACAATGGAAGTTCACACATGTCTACAACAAGAATACTATTGTTTATCTATTATAATTAAAACTATTTAAGAATAGAATTAATAAGGGATGTGTTTAAAACCTGCAATATTAAGTATTTTGTATGTGCAAAATAGTTGCTCTAATGTTACCCTATTAATCTTAAAAACTTTCCATTTTAAATATTGGTATTTTGCTGGTTCCATAGTCTTTTTGTAGAAGTATGCTTTGTTTTTAGGATCCTTTTTTTTTTAATCTAAAACAGGTATTCTAAGCTAAAACAATTTACTGAAAATATTTATTTTTTGGCTTGAACTATTTTCGTGAAGGTTAGTTTTTTCATCTTAAATGATCAGCTGTCATAATTGTTTTAGCAATTTATTAGATTTTTGTGTTTCTACTTTAAAAATTCCTTAATTTTTTTCTTAGTTTTTACTATCTGTATGTTTTATCAATATATAGTATACAGCATTCCCACTAATACATGTTAACTCTTAGTAATTATAGTTGACCTTTGAACACCACAGGTGTTAGGGGTGCCGACCCCCCCATGCAGTTGAAATCCTTGTATAACTTTTGACTTGCCAAAACTGAACTACTAATAGCCTACATGGAAGAGCATGCATGGAAGCTGGCAACATAGACTGTCAGTTAACGCCTATTTGTATGTTATGTGTAGTATATATTGCATTTGTACGATAAAGTAAGTTAGGGATAAGAAAATGTTAAGAAAATCGTAAAGAAGAGAAAATGTATTTACAGTATTATACTGTATTTATATAAAGAAAAATCCATGTATTCGTGGACCCCTGAAGTTCACACCTGTGTTCAGGGGTCAACTGTAGTTCATTGCGCTTCTCCCTATACCAGTATTATTAAGCTAATACTCTGAATATTAATTGAGTGCTGTTCTTTGCATATATTAGTACACTGTAGAGATTAAAAAGTACGACTGACAATTTTGCTTTAGGTCGAAAAGAAACAATCTGTTTTACTACCACAGAAATCATCCTGTTACTTAACACCGACCATGTGCCAGAGATAAACATATATAAACAGTATAATAAAATTGAAGGAAAAGAATTCTAATATTAAAGCATTAATTACAGATATAAGAAAATTCCTTAGATTTATAAATACTGTCGATATTAAATAGTTTTTATGTCCAAGTATGCATTCTAATGACTTGTTAACTTAGTACCTCTCTCTCTGTGTATACTTAGTAAACCACTATCTGGACTCATTGGTTTTAGATTTTGAAATAAGCCATGACCTTATCTACTACATACATGGGCATTTTCTATTTTAACACTGGGACTTCAGTTGTCTTACAGTAATATTAATAATTATTATTTGTACGGATGTTGCAACTACTAACACCTTTAGTATCTGTTGATGACTCTCTGTTAAGTCCTCCGTGGTTCATTATGCTTGAAATGACTATTCCTTACACTCTGCCTGACTCTGCGTTATGACCCCTTCTTGTTACCATTTTATTTTGGGGAATTAAAGCCACCATTTCCACAGTTAGGCATTCTCTAATAGTCAAGTCATACCATAAACAGAGATTCAAGAAGCAGAAAGGTCCACCACTCCCAGGAAATTACACACATTATCCCAAAAGTTAGTGTGCAAGTTTCAGAATGACCTCTGGGCATTTTGGTCCAATGTTCATCGTTTTTATCGTGCCCCTTCCCCCACATTTTTTCTAATGTCTGTGTGATTGTGGCAAAAATAATATTCCCCTTCCCCAAAATAAAAGCCATGATCAGTTGGAGGTGTAAAGGTGGTTGTGATGTCAGGTCTTATGTACATTTCTAATGTAAGAAAAGGTAAGCAAGAAAACTAAGGTGGTGGTCTTACAGGTAGATATGTGGTTTGTGCACCGTGAAACCATTGGGAGCAGTTATGATGAAATGCATGCATTTGAGCTGGGCTAAGTGGAAAGTCATGTTGCGGGACAGATGGAGTTTTGAAGTGCTAAGAAAATGATTTAATGAAACTGGGACCATAAAATTGCTAAAAAGAATGTCAGCTGATTTCCTCCAGAATTTAGGAGCTCTGGAAATAGAAAAGCCATAAGAGCAAGAACAGGAAAAGGTCAATTAAGCACCAGATCTGTACCCCTAGATGAACTTTGGGAAAAGGGTGGGTTTTCAGGAAAAATGCAAAAGGATCTGGGATCCTTCACTTATTTTTAAAAATAATTGTTTATTTGTATATTTATTACATATGAAGATGAGTAAGAAATACCCCCTGGCCTCAAGGAACCTTTCTATTTGAGGAAATAGACATGGGTGTAAATAACTGAGAGCAGAATAAACCAAGTGATACAGATCTCCATACAGCAACATGCCACGGAGATGCAGAATACTGAGCAGTTCCGATCAGGATCATGACCAGGGGTCAATATCTGAAGATATTGAGACAAGAGACAAGAATAAGGATGTTCTCAATATGGTAAGAATGAAGGAATGGGCATTTCTGGATACAAGAGCAGCATGAGAAAAGTTACACAAAAGGCATCGACTTTGAAGGACCATATAGCCTAACATAGATGTTACATAGGAATCTGGGTCCAGGGACATGGACGGTGGTACAAAGAGGCTGAGAATATGGTATGGGCTCCGACATGAGTGATCTGCAAGAGTGAGGAGTTTCAGCTATTCTCTCTCTCTTTTTTTCTTTTGAAATATAACTGACATACAACATTATATTAGTGTCAAGTGTGTAACACAGTGATCTATATTTGTTATTGCAAAATCATCATCACAATGTGCCAGACTTAACATTTGTCACCCTACATAGTTACATTTTTTTCTGATTTACTCTCTAGCAAACTTTCACATATGCAATACAGCATTATTAACTATATTCATCATGCTGTACGTTACATTCCCAGGACTTATTTTTGTGTTATAACTGGAAGTCTGTTCCTTTTGACTCCCTTCACCCATTTTACCCATTACCACCCTCTGCCCCTAGCAACCACCAATCTGTTCTTTGTAAGTTCATCTCAAAATAACGAATTTATAGATTCCACATGGAAATGAGATCATATGGTATTTGTCTTCCACTTATTTTACTTACATTGCATTCAGGGTCTATCCATGTTGTCACAAATGGCAAGATTTCATTATTTTTTATGGCTGAATAATATTCCACTGTAAATATGTATACACTCACACACACCTCCCCCCACATCTTTCTCCATTCATCTATCCATGGATATTTAGATTGTTTCCATGTCTTGGCTATTGTAAGTGATGCTACAGTGAAAATGGGGTGCATATGTCCTTTTAAGTTACTGTTTCCTTCAGTTAAATACCCAGAAGTGGGGGGCGCCTGGGTGGCTCAGTCAGTTGAGCGTCCGGCTTCGGCTCAAGTCATGATCTCACAGTTTGTGGGTTCAAGCCCTGCGTCGGGCTCTGTGCTGACTGCTTGCTCAGCCTGGAGCCTGCTTCAGATTCTGTGTCTCCTTCTCTCTCTGCCCCTCCCCCACTCACGCTTGGTCTCACTCTTTCTCAAAAATAAAATGTAAAAAAACAAAAAAAAAAAAATTAAAAAAAAAATACCCAGAAGTGGAATTCCTGGATCATATGGTAGTTTCCATATTTAATTTTTTTGAGGAACCTCCATACTGTTTCCACATTGGTTGCACCAATTTACATTCTTACCAACAGTGTACAACGGTTCCCCTTTCTCCACATTCTCGCCAACGCTTGTTATTTCTTGTCTTTTTGATACTGGCCATTCTGGCAGGTGTGAGGTGATAGCTCACTGTGATTTTGACTTGCATTCCCCTAATGATTGTAATGTTGAGTAACTTTTCATGTACCTGTTGATCATCTGTGTGTCTTATTTGGTAAATTGTCTATTTGGATCCTTTGCCTATTTATTTATTTATTTATTTATTTTTAATGTTCTTTTTTAAAGTTTTTAAATTATTTTGAGAGAGAGAGAGAGAGAGAGAAGTTGGGGGTGGGGAGAATCCCAAGCAGGGTCCATGCTGTCAGCATGGGGCCCAACGTGGGGCTTGAACTTACGAACTGTGAGATCATGACCTGAGCTGAACTCAATAATAGTCAGACACTTAACCAACTGAGCCACCCAGGCGCCCTGGATCCTTTGCCCATTTTTTTTAATAGTTTTTTTTTTTTTTTTAAATATTTATTTATTTTTGAGAGGCAGAGACACAGACTGCAAGCAGGGGAGGGGGCAGAGAGAGGAGGAGACATAGAATCTGAAGCAGGCTCCAGGCTCTGAGCTGTGAGCACAGAGCCTGATGCGGAGCTTAATTCACAAATAGTGAGATCATGAACTGAGCTGAAGTTGGACGCGTAACCAGCTGAGCCACCCAGGCACCCTCCTTTGCCCATTTTTTAATTGGCTGCGGTTTTTTTTGTTGTTGTTGGTTGTTTGTTTCGCTATTAAGTTGTATGCATTCTTTATGTATTTTGGATATTAATATCCTATCAAATATATGACTTGTAAATATTTTCTCCCACCCAGTAGGTTGCCTTTTTGACTATTATTAGGAATAAGAAACACATAACAGCTCTTGAAGAGGCAAATTACACAAGGGGAAAAGAAAAATTGCACACACAAAACTTGAGGGGGGGGTGAAAGGATTGTTTATTAAGAGATGAGAATGTTGGTAGGTGGATAGAGGACAAATTAGAAAAAAATCTGGAGATTCTAGATTGAACATACACTAGAAAGGGATAATTGATAGGATAAGGTCCTGTGTTATAGTATCTGCTCTCTTTTGTGGGGAAAATCTATATAATATCAAAAGTATCCTATAGATGCTCTTCTGCCTGTGGAAATCATCTGAAAACATATTTGAAAGTGCTTTAGTGAACAGGGATCAACAGATGTTACTGTAAAAGGCCAGATAGTAAATATTTTAGGCTTTGCTGGTCACATATGGTGTCTATTTGCTTATGCTGCTGCTTCTCCCTCTCCTCCTCTTTTCTGCTCTTTAAAAATGTAAAATCATTCTTTGCTTGTGGGGCTTGCAAGAAGAGGCCATGGGCCAGATGCCTGCAGGCCATAGTTTGCTGACTCCTGCTTTGGAACATTTGCTGTTCTCCACCACCACCAACCACCACCCCCCCTACCCCCCCATAAGTGAAGAAAGAAATAAGTCTTTTTTGGAGAATAAGAAGTTGGACTAATTTAATACATTTGAATGTATGTGCCCCCTGACCCGTTTTTGACCATCGTCTCTCATACTTGTTACTGTAACTGCTAACTATTTGGGACCATAGAATATAGGATGGTTTCAACAACAGTTCTTAAGCCTGCCTTCTTTTCTGTCCTTTTTTCTCTCCCTTTTCCAACTGTGGTAGTTTAAAAACATATCTGCAAACTATTTGACACTTGTCATAAAAAAAATAGTCTATATTCAACTATAGAGAACAAACAGATGGTTACCGGAGGGGAAGTGGGTAGGGGGATGGGTGAAATAGATGATGGGGATTAAGAGTGCCCTCATCTTGATGAGCACAGGGTGATGCACGGAAATGTTGAATCACTATACTGTACATCTGAAACTAATATAACACTATATGTTAACTATACTGCAATTAAAATAAAAAAGTATAGGGGCACCTGGGTGGCTCAGTCGGTTAAGCGGCCGACTTCGGCTCAGGTCATGATCTCGCGGTCCGTGAGTTCAAGCCCCGCGTCGGGCTCTGTGCTGACAGCTCAGAGCCTGGAGCCTGTTTCAGATTCTGTGTCTCCCTCTCTCTGACCCTCCCCCGTTCATGCTTTGTCTCTCTCTGTCTCAAAAATAAACGTTAAAAAAATTAAAAAAAAAATAAAAATAAAAAAGTATAAGTATACCACCATACTCTACATTTAGGTTAAAAAAAAGAGTCTGGGTCCTATTCCCGTGAACCCAGGTGGCTCTTGTGGCTGCCTCAACAAATAGGATGTGACAGAAATGACACTTTGTGATTTCTGAGATAGGATCATAAAAGATGATACAAATTCTGCCTTCCTTTCTCTCTCTCTCTCACATGACACATACATACATTTTGAAGTTATAAGCTGCCAAGTAAGAACAGCTATCTGAAAGCTTCCATGCTGCAGAGACCATGGGAGAGCACATGGAGATAGGGAGAGATGTCTGGGACCCCCAACTGTTCCTGCCCCCAGCTATACAAGTCTTTGGAGGTCCGGTGCCATGCATATGAATGAGCAAACCTTCAGATGTTTCCAGCACCAGCCACCATCCGGCTGCAACCTCATGAGACACCCTAAGCAAGAACCATCTAGCTAAGCTCAGTCAAGCCCCAGAACCCTAAGAGATAATAAAATGTGTGTTGTTGTTCTAAGCCAGAATTTTGCAGTGATTTGTTACATAGCATTGGGTAACTAGAAATGATTTTGGGATCTGGAAATGGAGTATTACTGTAACACAACCTAAAACATATGGCAGTATCTTTGGAGCTGAGCTGCAGGCATAAGTTGGAAGGGTCTTGAAGAGATTAGCAGCAGAAGTTGATGGCTCTTGAGGTTGTCACTAGAACTTAAAGGAAAACAAGGGAAAAATTACTAAATCTGAAGGAAAAGACATTGTTAATAAAACTGTTGCCTGTGATAGTGTAGAAATAGAAGATATGCCTAACGAACTGATGGATTGGCCCAAAGAGTTTTCAGGCTTGAGGTTGAAAGTTTCACCTGGTTTCTTTTAGCTGTCTGTCTGCAAATACAGACTATCATGTGCCATAGAACAAATGACTGTTTTCATGCAAAAATTTGAGGAAATACAAAGGAGGCTTGACTTGCTGGGTCAGAAAATAAAACCTGTTTCTTTCTGATGACCAGTCTCTTCCCACAGAATATACACAAAGTAAAAAAAGGCCTCGTGGGAAAAAAGTCAAATTCATTGCCATGTCACAAAACTTCCCAGGGTAAAGATGAGGCTAAGGATTTGACTGTCAAATCTTCTGTTAAGACCCTAGAAAGGTTTAAGTGGTGCCTTCTAAATACTTGCAAAAAGACAAAAGCTTAAGGATCCTTTCCATTAAACAGTCAGAATTTGAAAGAATATTAAGGACATGGATGTCCAGGAGCTTTACAAGGAGCCCAGGGTAGACAAGATTTGTTGATGTGGCTTTTGTCTAATGAAGCCAACTCCAATAAAATCAATAAGATTCATAGGAAACTTGCAAAGCTTTTAAGAAAATTATACTTGTAGAAATACTACCAGCCTGGACTAGGAAGAAAAATGGCTTCAAGATGAAAGAAGCTTTTAGACCCAGGAATTTTTACAGGCAGGAAGCAGGCTCATGAAACTACTAAACTTAAAATATGGTCTCTATTTCTTGGAATAGGAAGGATAACTCAGGGCAGAGCAAAGAACCCAGAGGATGATGCCAAGAGCTGAGGAGAATCATTGCAGGCAGCAGAAGAGAACCTTACTCAAGGGACTGGCAAAATGTGCCCATGTTGGATTTGCTATGGACCAAAGACCTCCACATGCCTTTCATTTTCTCCCTTGGTCATCCTGTGCCTGCTCCGCCATAGTTATTGAATGTGTGGGGCAGTTAATTGGTTTCTCTAGCTCACAGGTTTTCTGACAAAGAGGAATAGTAGTAAAAGGTAATTTTCTCATTGGTTTTCTTTTTTTTCTTTTTGTAACTTAAACCACATAATAAAACAACAAGAATATTTTAGAATGTAGCTAGAATGGCTGTAAAGTAAGCACAAAAATTCTCCTTCTTCTAGAGTCTCACGTTAGTATATTCTAGGTACCTAATACAGGACTTATTTAGTATGTAATAATTTTTTTGTAAATGTTAGTTTCCTTTATCATTCTTTTTGCCTGTCAAGGAAGTTACTTTATTCATGGTATCCAGCTCCCTTATGCTGACTTCTAGTTCACTAGGGCTTTCCACCCCTACAACTCCCCCACCAGCCAGCCCCTTCACCTCCCCATATGCTCTAAACAGTTTCTGGCCTTTTACTATAATCCAGACTCTGAACTTGCCTGTCTTAATTTTTCAAAAACTCAGAGTGACTAGTTAATATGATGAATGCTAAAATATTAACAAAAATTTTACTTATGTGATTTTAATTGCAACCTTCAATGTTTACCGTGTGGGAGAAGCAGAAGATTTCAGATGCTTTTGTAGGCCCTCTGACTCTATTTTGGGTGAGGATCCTGAAGTTGATACTCAAGTCATGACATTGATATTCCTTTCTAGTGGAGAGTTGCTGTTTTTAGGGATGTAATACAGCATAGAAACTGTGCTAAAATCTGTCCTGGCTCCTTTTCATGTTATGGGCCATCTGTGAAGCTTTCGAGTGTAGGTCAGATGTAGCTCTCATCTCCTTTCCCCCAGTATTTTGTACAGGATTCTAATTTAATTAAAATTAGTGTCAGTAGCATTATTGTAGCATTATGTTGAAGAGGAAAATCTAAAGGAGGAGGAATTTTGAAGGAAGGAGGGATGGAAAAGAGGAACGCAGTTTTACCTGGGTTGTTTTGCCTTGGAAAATAATGTGCTTATGTAGTCTTGCGAGTCAGTGAATATACATATACACATTAAAGAATATACATTTATTTATTTAACCAGTTTTATTGAGTATCACTATGGGGCTTCTTTGGAGATAAAATAAATCAGAGATCCTTACTCTGAAGGACTGGTTCCTGCAAGGATTTGGTGCTGCGCCCTGCATGGGGCCTGGGTGATGTGTGGATTTGCCATACCTTAGGGAAGGTTTCTGCCTAATGTTAGACCATGTCTCTTACTGCAGTCCATAGGCATTCTTAGATTTAAAGATAATACTGAGTTCTCAGGAAAGCTGAGTTCCATCAACAATAACCTCTTTCTGTAAATTATAAAAAATTATCTGACCTTAAGAATGAATTTATTACTGAGTGAATTTAATTCACCAAAGGAATTTTCTCTAATATTTAGGCTATTGTTGGTTTTGGCTTTTAATTAGTTGTTTGGTCAAATATTAAATTTGAGTCCAAAGATCCATCTCCTCTGAGGATGTGGTCTAAAGAGGACTTGGTAAATCATGGAAAATCAGATTTTCCAAGTTTTTTGGAGCAGTTCTCTCTAGTCTTTCCATGGTAAACAGTATGTGTGGCTTTTTCAGTGTTTCTACAAAATGGAGCTACTCCCTTCCTATGCACATACACGTGCTCTCATTTTTGCCTTGTTTTCTTCTTTGCTCGGTTTTTTCATTTCTTCTTGTTTGCCTCATTTCTTCATTTCTTCTTGAGTAAGGTACAACCATCTTTGGGGAGAAGTGGTGTGGCACCAGAAACGAGAGGGACACTCAGGATAGATACCCTGCTGACTCATCATGGGAATTTGGGCAAGTCACTAAGCAGGAAATTGGAGGAGTCAGTGCTGGTTAGGGAGTTAGTTGATGATGGAGGCATGGACAAAATCTGGTGACCTCAGGGCCTTGGCAGTGGCATTTCTACATGTTTCTATTGCCACCACCTACCTTATAGGTATTAGATGATCCAGCAGTGAGTTATTCTGTGCAAGATGGAGCAAAGGCTTTGGGGTCAGGGAGCCTAGGGGTTATTTCCTGTCTCTGTTGTTTAATAGCTGTGTGACCTCAGGTGAATTTATTAATCTCATTTACCCTCAGTTTCCTTGTTTGTAATACCTGCCATGAAAGGTCCTTCTGAGGATCACAGATAATACACCTAAAGTGCTCAGCAAAGTCCTAACACAAGGAGAGTGTTCATAAATGGTTGCTATTCGAGGGAGTCTAAAAAGTCTCTTTCAAAAACTTAATACACCCATATAATCCCAATTTTAATCTCTTTCTCACACACACACAGCATTTACCATTTTAAGCTCTTGAAACTGGATATCCACCCTACTATTTTAAAAGTGGGCTTCTGTCATCACAAAAGTGATCCTGTTGCCAGTTCAAAGGAACACTCATGAGGGGTGCCTGGGTGGCTCAGTCGGTTTAGTGTCCAACTCTTGGTTTCAGATCAGATCATGATCTCACAATTCGTGAGTTCGAGCCCCTCATCAGGCTCTGTGCTGAAAGTGCAGGGCCTGCTTAGAATTTCTCTCGCCTCACTCTCTCTGCTCCTCCCTGGCTTGCTCTCTCTCAAAAAATTAAAATCAACATTAAAAAAATAAAAGTAAATAAATAAAATCTGCTTAAAAATAAAACAAAGGAACACTCATAGCTAAGAAAAAAATTAAAAGGCAGAAATGTATTATTTTCTTAAATTATTCTCTGGTAATTCCAACTCATTCTCTTCCATGCCTAATAATGATGTCAAAAACAACAGCCAATCCACATCCTTTCTTGTTGACTGAAGCCCGGCTGGTCTGGAGCCAAATCACCCTTTGGGCTTGCTAGGAACTGCACCAAGCAGCTGTATTACATTGCTTGGATAGATAAATAAGTGGTCAGGAGTCATTTTACACGACAGCCTTCCAGTTCTACAGAAACTAAAAAAGATGATCCATACAAATGGCCAGGATCCCCAGGACCGTGTACCTGTATGTTGCCCCTACATTAGAGCACCTTGCAACTGCCTTCTGGGGCAAGGATGCAAGGATGCAGGGCCACCAGGAATTGTGTGACACTGGTATGAGGAAGCTGGGGCCGGTGCAGGGACCCCTGCAAGCAGTGTGCTGCCTGCTGAAGGATATAGCATTGCTCTTGTGAAAAGTGCCTTTTTAGTCAAAGCAATAAATCTTCCCTTGTTTAAATGACAGATGGTTAGGATTGTCACTTCTGTTTCCAGCAAAACCCGTAAGAGGGAAAACAAATAACGGGCATTCAGAGTTCTTGGTTTTCAAGAATACCACTTGGAAAAATTTGAAACCGTGTAGCTTTAGCACAGTTATAGGGTGTTTTGGTCGACACCAAATGCCCCACCCCAGTGATGTACCCGTCCTAATCCCTGGAATCTGTGACTATGTTATGTTCCATGGTGAAAGGGAATTAAAATTGCAGATGGAGGCAAGGTTCGCTAATCGGACAGCTTTAAAACAGGTGATTATCTCGGATTGTCCAGTGGTCCCAGGGCAATCACAGGGGAAGGAGGAGGCCAGAAAGTCAGGAGTCAGAAGCAAGGTTTTAGTGATGTGAGTGAGGACTTGACCCGCCTTCACTGGCTTTGAAGAAGAAGAAAGGGGCCGTGAGCCAAGGGGAGCGGTGGCCTTTAGGAGCCGGGAAAGGCAAAGGAGTGCATTCTGCCCTCGAACTTTCAGAAAACCTTGCAGACACCTTGATTTTGGTCCAGTGAGGCTCCCTTCAGACTTCTAACCCGCAGAACTGTGAGATCAGAATTTTGTGTTGTTTTAAGCAATTACACCCATGGTGATTTGGTACAGCAGCAATACAAAATTGACATAGCATTTCGCTCTGAACAACGAAAGATCTAAAATTGACGAGCCCAAATTTCATCTCTTCCCTTTTTCTAAGAGAGTGGGATGACAGAGCCAAAGCAAGGCAGAGGACCGTGACACCAAAGGGCCCAGCTGGCTGGCAGGGTCACGGCTGATCGAGACCTGTACAATCAGTTCCCTGGCTATTTCCCCCTCCCTGCCTTACACCATGGGGTTCTTCTCCACTGGCCCAGGCCTCATATTGCCTCCATTTGCTTTCACTCCTCTTTGCTTGCTCTCATCCCCTTTTTCATGATTTTTCTCTTCTGTTTCCCTAGGTGTCTCCTCTCCACTTCTCCTCTTCCACTCTGATAGGGTCTGGCAGTGGCCCAAGCTGGTAAGGGGAAAGTGGACATTCCTACATTTCCCTCCCTCTCCCCTCAAAGTCTGTAGTCCCTGGGGATAGAATCTTGAATGAAAGTGCAAAGAGTAAAAGGAGCAGATAGGAAAAGAGGCACCTGAAAACAGTAAGGATCCAAACAAATGGGAAGGACGACAGACAGATGCCACCTCGTCGTGTTGACTTAAGTGTCACCGTTTCCCTTACAAAGTCATTCCAGTTTACACCAGGGATGACAGTAGATACCATTCCTGTGCTCTTGTTCCCTAAATAGTTCACTGCACACTCCCAGCAGAGTTTAGGATGCAGAGCTAAGTGCTCTCAGCGTACCCAGCCCCATCACCGTTTGTGGCGTGTGCAGAATTTGATGGATGCTTCAAGCTAGTCAGATATTCACTGAGCGCCCACTGCGTACTGGGCAGTGCACCAGGCACAGGCCGTGCCCGGGCTGTGGGGCCTGCTGTCTGGTGGGGGGTGGGCTGTCTGGGACTTGAAGCAGTTGCCATTTTCCCAGCGCAGCATCCAAGCAGTTTACCGCGGGTGCTGTCCTAAAGACACAAGCTTATCTAATTTAGACAAGAACCACACAATAGAAAATTTCCGCTAAAGGTTAGTCAGTGACTCTGTGTGCCTCCCAAGAACACGGTAAGTTCTTCCTTTGGAGTCGGGGGCTGCCTCCAGGGCCCAAGGACAGAACATTCCACCCTGCTGCCTGCGACGTGATGTCCCAAGTACGCTAAGTAATGCCTGTATCATCTCAACCATCTTTGGTCATTTGACAAGCTTTATCAGATGACTTCATATATCGGGTGGAACTGAATCTTTAACAGGGACGATGCTGCTGCTCTAACACCCCACCACGCCCTAGGCAGACTCTGCCTCAGGACCGCATTTTCATACATCGGAGATGGAAACTGTCTGCTTCTAGTTCCCTGAATTGCTACAGCCTCCAAATGCTCTCCTTGGCTTCTGTCTTTCCCTCCTGCAGTTTTGCCCAAAAGCTTCTTAGAGGGATCTTTTAAAAATAACACTGAGCCACCCCTTTCTGTCCCTCCTGCCTCTGTACCTGAGTTGGACGCTTTCATAACACCCACATTTCGCCCTTTGTTTCAGTCATCATACCCAACTGTCATTGCCTGTGCACCCAGTGCATCTCCCACTAATCTCTGATCCTCTGGCTGGCCTGTGCCTGTCTTAGGTTTGTATGCAGACTGCTCAGCCCTGAGGCCAGGAGCCAAACACTCCATGGGTCTTGAGTGAGAGCCACTCTGCTACCTGAGAACTGAGTGATCCCCCACTGTTCCAACGGTCAGGCCCAGACTCTTCATTTCAGTTTTCAGCTACTCTGATTTTCCTTATGTACAAGCTTTCAGATCTCCTGTTGGCCCTCATCTGGTTCTTGCATCTTCAATCTGTCAGTGGTTTCCTCTGCCTACCTATCTGTGGTAACTTGTCTTCCAGAGAGAGCCGCCATCATTGTCTTCTCTTCTGTGTACACATACCATTCCCCCACTGAGAGACGGGGCTCCGTTCCTTGAATCTAGGCTGGCCTCTGACTAATTTCACCAATAGAATATGGTAGAAGGGAAGGGCCAGTTCTGGACCTACTCTTTAAGAGGACTGGCAGTTCCCACTGCCTGTCTCTTGCAGCCCGGAACTGCTATCAGTAAGGCCAGGAAACTGTTCTGAGAGAGAAGCCACATGGAGTGGGGCCTACACACCAGACACATGGTCTGAAGAAGCATCTTAGACAACCGGCCCCGTCAAGCCATGAAGGGAATCCAGTCTGAGTGTAACAAGAGGAGAGATCCCAAGCTGAGTACAGTCAGCCTACAGAGATAACTGCGGTTTTAAGCCACTAAGTTTTGGGGTGGTTTGTTATACAGCAATAAATATCCTAAATACTATCCTTCAAAGTGCCAAAGCCAAAGCTTTGCCTTGGTGGTTGCTAGTCTAGGTGCCCTTGATCTCTAACTTCTTTAATTCTCATTGATGCCACATATTTTGTTATCCAACTATATATATTATTATTTTCTTCATGACCAAACTCTCTGGTCTTTAAGGTGCTGAACAGCGGAAATGTCTTTTGTAATCCCTTCAAGTCCTAGTACTGAACACAAATGTAAGCAGTAAGTTGTTGAATTGAATTCTTGGTCATTGCATTCTTGGTCATTTTAGCTCTCTGCCAACTGTTTACATTTTTTTAATGTTTATTTTTGAGAGGGAGAGGGGGTTTGAGCAGGGGAGGGGCAGAGAGGGAGACAAAGAATCCAAAGCAGGCTCCAGGCTCTGAGCTGTCAGCACGGAGCCCAATGCAGGGCTCAAACCCACAAATCACAAGATCATGACCTGAGCTGAAGTCGGACGCTCAACTGACAGAGCCACCCAGGCGCCCCATCTGCCAACTATTTTAGCTTTGACTCTCCTTCACGGGCTCTTTCGGGGCATTCTTTCAAGGCATGGTTATGAGACGTGTGTGTGGCAGCAGGCAGCCCTCAGGGCCCTTCTGCCGGGAGACTGTGTGTTACAGTGCAGTGGTTCTCAAAGTGTGGCTCCACATGAGCAGATTCAGCATCATCTGGGGGCCTGTTAGTAATTCAAATTCTTGAGCCTACCCCAGACCTATGAGATTAGAAGTTCTGTGCGGGTCGGGAAACCCAGCCTTTGGTGTTTTAACAAGCCTTCCAGGTAATTCTGACATATGCTAAAGTATGAGCATCACAGTTATAGCGGAAAGAGGCCTGTGTTAAGGTCAGAAGGCCTAGGATTCTGTCATGAACCAGCATTTGTTAAATACGCACCTGCTTGTGCCAGGTTCTGTGCTGGGGGCAGGGGACCCTAAGATGGCGGTAGGTTTGTCTCTGCGCTTGTGGGCCGAGGGAGGGTGGCGGCAGCATGTGTGCACGAATAAACGAGACACGCCCCACGTTATCTCTGCTCACTAAATGAGAGAGTCCCAGTGTTTTGCCCTCACCTTTCTACCTGTGGATCAGATGCCATTATCATGAAACTTCACTTAGGAATGAAGGTTCACTAAGGTTGAGGAACCCTTTTATTAGAATGGGTTTGTATTAAAGATCGGTTAGTAGGGGGCGCCTGGGTGGCTCAGTTGGTTAAGCGTCCGACTTTTAATTTTAGCTCAGGTCACGATCTTGTGGTTCCTGAGTTCAAGCCCCGCATCAGACTCTGCACTGACAGTGTGGAGCCTGCTTGGGATTCTCTCTGTCCCTCCCTCACTTGTGCTTGATCTCTCTCTCAAAAATAAACATTAAATAAAAAAACACAAAAAAATCAGTAGCCCACTGAACAGTTTATACACAAGCTCAGCGTACAATAGAAAATTAAGAGCGAAAATCAGAGTCATTCGTAGCCCTACCAACTTACAGATCATAGATGACAGCTAATACCATTTCGGTGTATTTTCCTCCAAACTCTTCAACGTCTGCATCTCCTCTCCCCTTAGATATTCTCTTAGTGGCATGTGGTGACCACCGTAAGTCACTTGTTTCCTGGAACTTCAGTGTCTGTCGGGGCGATGGAGGCAGCAGGTCACGGTGTTTGTGGGCAGTGAGCATGGCCGGCTGAGGCGTGGGTGCAGTGGTAGCAGAGACAGTTCCTGGCTCCCATTCCCCCTTGGGCCCGTCTTCCCCCTGCAGTTACTCCCTCTTTTCTGGTCAACTGCACAGACTCTTTCCTGCTTCTGCGTGTCCTGTTTTTCCTCTTTTTACTTAAGCTTTGTTTCCCACCTGTGGTCAGCCCGACCTTCCACGCCCCTCTCCCCTCGACCAGTTCCTCTTAGTCCTTCAGGACCCAGTGCAGTGATCGGCATACGGGGCCAGTGTTCCCCGATCCTTGCAGACTCCTAATCCCACTCTCCTCTGGTTTTCCGCTGCTCTCCTTCATGCCTGCATTTCGGTACTTGTCTCGTGTGAGTGTTACACAGGTAGGTGTCTGATGCCCTTGCCCTAGGACAGAGGCTTCTTATTCATCTCTCCGTCCCCTAAGATACATGAAAGGGTTTGTGTAACGTCTGCAAAATGAATAAATAAAACCTGCAGGCCTGTCAGAGTCCCCCAAAACTACTCTTCACGAGCACGGGACCCACTGGCGAGCCCCTGGGCTAGACAGGCTTCTGACCTTGATACACCGGCACTGTGCTTCCTTCAGGGAAGCCTCTCTGTGGTTTGGATTTGAGCTTTTTGAGAGATTTTTAACAATCCAGCCACAATGGAAGGAAGCACTTTCACGTAAGATGGGAAATGGGCAGAATAGGAGAATAGAGGTCTTGGAAATGCTGTCTGTGATGGCCTAGAATCTTGTAGCAGACTCAGACTCCCCAGACTAAGGGAACGTGTATTCTGTAAGATGAGATCAGTACTGTTACGTCTTTATAGAAAAAACCAGAGCTGCCACGAGACACAG
This sequence comes from Panthera tigris, assembly GCF_018350195.1. Classification (NCBI taxonomy): domain Eukaryota; kingdom Metazoa; phylum Chordata; class Mammalia; order Carnivora; family Felidae; genus Panthera; species Panthera tigris. The sequence goes on from NC_056666.1 coordinate 87,488,143, forward strand.
CCAGTGAGGCTGACTCAAGACAAAAGAGGCATTTTTCTGTTTTCTTTAACAGAGGGTAGCAATCAATTCTGTAGTCATCACTCTGATCCCTGACAATGAATGGGTCAGAGGGAGGAAGAGAGAGATTGGGGGGCTGAAGAAAGACGGAAGAGTGAGCAGTATCTACAGAGCGGCCCGGGAGGGAACTTCCCAGAGAGCAAATGAACGCAGACAGCTGATTTTGTTGTGATGACAGAGGAGGGTCCATGCGGTGTCCTGAGAGCAGCCTTGCGGGAAAGGCGGAGGGGCAGAGCCAGACCGTTGTGGTTGTGCAGACATAGGGGATGCTGTTGCTGGCGGCCACCCAGCTGGCCTGGGAGAACACCACCGGGGTTCAGTTGGAGAGCTAGGAAGATGGCTCTTAGTACTTGTGTGTCACATGTCATATTAGTGGGGTAGCACTATTTGTAGCTAAAAACAACTCTACTAGGATTTCAGAGTTGAGTTCTCTGTGACTTTGGCCCACTCTGCCATCATTAGGGCTAGACGTGCTCACAGAGACACAGCTTTCTATTATGTTCTTGAGAAAATCAGAGGAGACACCTGTTAATCTGTATCAGGGAGTGAAATTTCTGGCAGCTCACAAGCTCACAAAAGACGCAGGTTGAACTCGTTTAGGGTCCTCACTGGCACTAAATAGTGTTCTTTGCCTTGTCTCCTGTATGCGCTGGGATCCACCCGTGGCCAGCATGACCTGCACCCTCTCTCCTGGACCCCCTCATCCTTCATGACCCAGGGCAATGGTCAACGTGTGTGGCCAAGCTTCCCTTGTAGAGTCTCCACAGTGCTCCCGTCATACCCTGCTTATGGTTATTTCATGTGAACATTTCATATGTAGGCAGCTGGATCCAGGACCCTTGTTCACATGCACGTGACATGGCTTGTGGCCTAAGCACGTCCTTGCTCCTGACCGCCAAATCATTTCTTCCTGTTCTGGGAGGTAACCCTTAACTTTCCACTGCACTTTGCTCTTGTAATAGCACTAAACGGGCCACCTTTGTTTCTACTCAAGCAGCATTTGATGAGACTAGGCAGCAATGACAGGAGGCCCTCATTCCCCCACTGAGCCAATTCTACCCTGCAGGATTGCACGTGCCCACCTTCATAGGTGGCGGGACAATTACTGGTCGCCTTCTAGACCTGCTTCAAAGCTTCCTGGAACCTGGCAGTGAATGAAATGCACAACCTTCCAACTCAATGACATTTAAGGCAACCACTCATCGGTTCAGGCAGCAAAATAAATTGGTACTCAGATGCTCCTAGTCTATTTTTCTGGTTAGAGCTATAAATAAAAGAAATGATTGCACCACTGCCGGTGTGACACCAACCTGCCCCCTCCCCAAGCAATCACATTTTCTTGCTCGCTCTCTGGCTTTGTTCTGGGCCCCCTGAGGAACACAGTGTTAAGGTTGTATTTCGAGGTTGCCTGGTGGTGTATCTACATTTGAGTCTCACACAAATAAATATAATGAATGAATGTGGATACATTTCAATTGCATATCCACCCGTACTGAATTTGTAATTCATTCATAGGAAAATAGTTTCCATTAAACATTCTAACTCTTCCAATATTCTTACTTAGTCCCTTTTGTTCATGGGACTAAGTTGCATCACTCAGTGGTGACATTTAAATGACAGTTTCTACAGTCACACTGAGTGATGACCTTGTGAAGTGTGGTGCACTGTGTGCTTATCCAGTAATTTATATATCTCATAAATACTAGTTGTGATGTCTGAAGAGAACTCAGATGGCAAGAAGTATTTTCCCCCACACAAATGCAACATCTTTGGAAGCATGTTCTGATACTTATTTGCCCCATGATTCCCCAAATTCCTTCCCTTCAAGGCCATAAACATTCTAAACATTGCTTTCCCCACCCCAATACCCCAGTACTTGAACGTTAAAAATAAAAGCAAAACAGGGTTCCCACTCTCCTTCCCACCCCCCAAGACACTGATGTCTGTACAAACACAAAAGGCGGGGGGAGGAATCAATCAAATCAAATGATCTTCACCTCTTTCAAACGAAATCTGCTTTAATCAGTATGCTAGCACATTCTGTCAAACTCCCCTGACCTTTGAAACAATACATTATTCCTTCAATTTCAGCCAAAGCTAAGCCTTTGCCAGCCCCAAACCGGCTCTACATAGGGGCTGTTGCCAAGCTGACTTCCCTGGCTCAGTCGAGAGGCTGCTCCCCGGCTCTGCTCGAAATTAATAAGGCCAATCAGAAATGCACAAAACCTGCATGACCAATCATTCTCCAGGCGTTTGCCATCTCCTCTGCGGTCAGATAAATCACGTTGAAGCTATTACACCAATGACCATAAATTAGGGGGCCTGGCGGTGCGTCCCTCCCGAGGACACAGCAGGCTGAGACTGGGGAGAGCGAGTGCAGGTTCCCGCAGCGGGGGAGGGAGGTGGGAGCGCGGGCCCGAGACCCCCCCCCCCCCCAACCCGAGCTGGACGCGCGCCCCCAGCTGCTGACGCGGGCTGCTCAGGGCTGGCCTCGATCCCCCAGGTGCGGGGACTCCATCTGCGCCGCTCCGCCAGGCTATTTACAGCCGAGGTTAGGCCGGTGATTGCTGGCATGGAAAACTCATTTCTCAGCCTGGCTTTTATTTACACTCTTATTAAGGAGCCCTTCACTCACGGCGGAATGGCAGCGAGTGGCCGCGGCGCGCGCTTGGCCCCGGGCCAGGCAGCCGGAGGGGCTGCGGGTGAGCGACGGCCGCCCCAGAGAGCGCGGTGCGCGCGGGGACAAAGGCGCCCTGGAAGCCGGGCGCCGCGGCGGGCAAGAGCCTGGGCGTTAAGACCACCCTGCAAGAGTTCGAGCTCTTTGTGTCCAGATCGCCCCTCGCAGTCTCCGCCCCCTTGCTCGCCGAGCTCCTGGTAAACGTTGAACAAGAGAAAGCAAAAGAGTGATGTGCTTTGACCTCCATCCAAAACCCTAGGTAAAGATTCTGTCCTCCTGCAGCCCCTCTCCACCCGCCGAGGCCTCCCCTGCCGGGTGTAGTTCCCTCCCCCCTGCATCCAGCGGGGGTGGACTCAGCAGTAACGACTCCGGAGGGGGAAACTTCCCGGCTGTTCTTTCCTTTCCGTTGGCAGCACGTAAAACCGGAGCAGGCCTGCGTGTGTGCCTGTGAGCCTGAATGTCCTGAAAACCCTCCAGCAGCCTCTGCACGTCTGGGGCTCCTCAGCATGCATATTCATGCCCAGAGCAGTAAAACCCAGGTCAGCTGCTTGGGGACTGTGATCCTGAAAGCTGACCAAGCTGGAGAATTCAATAAAATGAAGACTGAGCAGTCGGAGGCCCGTGCAAAGAGGACTTGGGGGCATTCAGGCAACGTTTTTTGTTCCCCCCCCCCACTAAAAGGGACAAAGGAAAGAGGAAGAAGTTTCCTGGGGGACGGTTTCCACAGCCCTTCCCTTTGCTGTGGACATCGTGATTTCTTTCTTGAATCCCGCCCACTCTCTTTCCTAATGTCCTCAACCCCTGTCATCTTACTGCTTTTTTCTGCACAGGGTCCCTCTTGGTTGAACACGTTCTTCCTTCCTCTATCCTCTCATCTGATGACACCACTCTTCCCCCTTCCTTTTCTTCCCAGAAAATAGTGGGTTCCTCTTCTGTCCTCCTGATCCTCATTTCCATCACTCCCTTCAGAAATGCCCCTTTCCTCTTTCCTGGTAGCTCAGGACACGGTCATTTTTTTGGTCTAGGGTGGTGCTGGGGAGAGTGAAGACACCAGAGCAATAATGTACTGCCCTCTAGGACTGCTGTGCAATGGGTAGCAATATTATGGCGCTGCACTGAGTCTCTGAAAATTTATTTGTTGAAGACCTAACTTGTAGTGCCTCAGAATGTGACTGTTTGGAAATAGGCCCTGTAAAGAGGTAAAGAAGGTAAAATGAGGTCATATGGGTGGGGCCTAGTCCAATATGACAGGTGTCCTTCCAAGAAATTTGGACACACAGGGTAGACACCAGGGATGCGTGAACACAGACAAAAGACTACGTGAGCACACAGCGAGAAGGCCAAGCCAGGCAAACCAAGCAGAAAGGCCTCGGGAGAAACCAAACCTGCCAACACCTTGCTCTTGGACTTCTGGCCTCCAGAACTTTAGGAAGTAAAATTCTGTTGTTTAAACCCCCCAGTGCGTGGTGCTTTCTCATGGTGGCCCTAGCAAACTAACACAGGTACTAAGGAAGCCTGCCTGGAACATTCCTCTGGCCCTCCCTCCGCCTCCATGATTTGGAAACTCTCCCTCAGGATGGCTTTGCCCTGGTACAGCTTTCCTTTTTGTTATGTTCCAAGTGATCTTGTTTAAGAACCTACCAACCAGTGAAATTTCTCTGCTGGAAGAGCTTGATTTTTATGCCTTCTAATCTGCACTTCTGTTCTGTGTAGGGTTTCCAGATAAAACACAGGATACCCATCTAAATTTGACTTTAAGATGAACGGCAAATAATTTAACTATGTCCCAAATACTGCGTGGGACATACTGTTCTTAAATTTTTTTTTAAATAATTTTTTAATGTTTATTATTTTGGAGAGACAGAGACACAGCGTGAGAGAGGGAGGGGGAGAGAGGGAGACACAGAATCCGAAGCAAGTTCCAGGCTCTGAGCTGTCAATACAGAGCCTGACTTGACCTGAACTCCTGCACTGGAAGATCATGACCAGAGCCGAAGTCGGATGCCTAACTGACCGAGCCACCCAGGCACCCCTGTTTTTTAAAAATTCTTTATTTGAAATTCAGATTTAGGTAGCCTGTAGTTTTTATTTGCTAAATCTGCACTAGTTCAGGGGTGTGTATCTTTAATATCTTTACACTGTGGTTCTCACAGTCTCCTGAAGAACATTTTGAAAATACTGATGGCTGGGTTCCTCCCTGGGGGATTCTGATTCTGATTTAATTAGTCTGAGGTGGGGCCTTGTCAAAGGGACTTTTTTTTTTTTTTCTTTTTTAAGCTCCCAGGTGATTTTAATGTGCAGCCAGGGCATAGACTCCCTGCAGGAGATAGGTATTAGCTAATTAAATGCTCAGGGTGACTGCATTGTTGGATTTAGGCTCCCTTAACCTTGAATTCTTTGGGTTTTATTCTGTGAAAAAATGTCATCACTGTTCTTATGGCTGAGCCCAGAGGCAAAGGTCAAGCAGATCACCGAAAAATGCCCTGTTGGTATGTGAAATGGTCTTTTTACTTCAGGTCAACTGAGCCCATAAAGAAAGAAAGATGTCGAGAGCTGTAATATTGACACCACTGTAGCAAATGACTCTCCATCTCAACACTTCAGGTTTTGTAATAAATAGTGCAGCTGGGCCCCCTGGTAAAAGATTTACCTTTTACCATTACTTTTATTACAGGTCAGTGCTCAAGAACGCAGGATCTGTTTTTAAGTACACTTCTAGTTCAGGAGGAGTTTGGACATAATTTTGTTCTGTTCTTCCAGACCCTGGGTTTCTGTTCTTCAGCTGTTAATTGGCATGTATGGAGAAATTCATAGAAAGTTTAGGTATTGTGGCTACTACCTCTGGGGTAGCACACTTCTTCTTGTGCTTGGGGACAGGCCTTCTAGTTGAGCCTGGTACTCACTTTCATGCTGAAAATAACCATTGCCGACAGAAACCTTTCCACTGAGTGCTTAGGAGATGGTGGCACAGAGCTCCAGCTGCGAAAGAGTCAGAACCAGAGTGAGAGGGAAATAAAATGCCTGCGACAACACATTTTATAGAAAATGACATGGGTGGGTCAGCAGAGGATATTGCTTGATGGCTCTGTGCAAAGTTCAGGACTGGAGATTTGAAGTGAAAGAGCTTTGTGGGCCACCTGGGTGGCTCAATCAGCTAAACATAGGACCCTTGGTTTTAGTTCAGGTCGTGATCTCATAGTTTGTGAGCTCGAGCCCCATGTTGGGGCTTGGGATTCCTTCTGGCCTTCTCCCACCTGTCACATGCTAGCACTCTCTCTCTCTCAAAATAAACATTTAAAAAAGAGCTGTGTTAAAAATGTCATCTAAGTAATCATAGACACGATGGAGGTTTTGCAACTACTGTTTACCTAATGAGAAGTTCTAGAAGCTGTTACAGTGAGAGGTAGCTGAGTGCAGAGTATAAGTTTTGGATTTGAAATTCTGCTTCAGTGCTCCTTGCTTCTCGTGTCCCTGGGCAACAACTTAACCTACCTGAACTTTTATTTCTTCATCTGCAGAAATGCTTCTGGAATAGTAGGATAAGGACTTTTGCCATTCCATTCTCCCATACAATCAAAGAGAACACTGGTCAAAATTGTGAAAGTCAGCTTTTTCAAAACACTGGAAATTAACCAAAGGATTGCAACAATTCAAGGAGTGTTTATTCAAGAAAATCAGCTGAATCTCAGTAAGAACAGGGAGCTTTGTGGCATTTTAACTTAACCACTTTCCTTACCCTCACTCCAGATATGTGATAGCCTTGAACAACAATAGCCTCACAACCAGAGTAGCCCTTTTTTCTTTTTTTTAATTTTTAATGTTTATTTATTTTTGAGACAGAAATGCACAGAGTGTGAGCAGGGGAGGGGCAGAGAGAGAGGGAGACACAGAATCTGAAACAGGGTCCAGGCTCTGAGCTCTCAGCACAAAGCCTGATGCAGGGCTTGAACTCACGAACCATGAGATCATGACCTGAGCTGAAGTCAGACGCTTACCTGACTGAGCCACCCAGGTGCCCCCCAGAGTAGCTCTTAAACCCAAAAAACTAACAGCCAATGAAGGGGGAAGAATGGGTTCATAGCTCCCCCAGAAGCCACAGCCCCAGAGAATTGACACAACTTGACTGTCTTGAATGCTGGAAGCAGTTCCCTGGAAAGACCCCATTCCTAGGGCTTGTCTTAACTTGACCAGTTCTGTGTGAACAGGCCTATTCCCGATGCGTTAGTCAAAAACAATTAGCAACAACTATTTAACATCACAGCTGTCTAAGGAATTCATAGCACTTGAGGCTAACAACAGACTGATCCAAAGTTTTAACTGAAAAAGCTAAAACTGGTCAATGAGATGTCCACAGAGGGCACTGAAAGGCTCTAGCATATTCCTAGAGATCCGTGAGTCCTTGCACATCTGCAGGTCAGTGCACATACCCAGGAGATCTGACTAGGCCTACTCTCTATCTCTGGTTGATTTTAAGGCTCTTTAAAATAAGAAGTAAAGGCTAAGGTAGGGTCGTCAGCTACTTTCCAAAGCACTGAATGTGTACTCCGACTTTGATGAATAACATTAACCCACATATCCAAGGAGTTCAGTGAACTCCAAGTAGGATAAACCCAAAGAGATCACACATAGACACAACATAATCAACTTCTTGAAAGCAGTAAGAGAGAGGTAACTAACTCATCACAAAGGATGCTTAGTAAGTTTAATGTCCCAACAGAAACCATGCAGGCCAGAAGGTGGTGGAATCAGAACATATTCAAAGTGCCAAAAGCAAAGAAAACAAAACAAAAACCCCTATTAGCCAGGAACTTAAGAGCCAGCAAAACTATTCTTCAGAAAAGAAAAAGACATCCCCCGATAAACAACTGAGAGAATATGTCACAAACAGACCTGTTTTACATGAAACACAGAAGGGAATCCTTTACTGAAATAAAAGGATACTAGATAGTAACTTGAATTCACATGAGAACACCAGTAAAAAAAAATATATGAGAATTATAAAAGAGTAGAAACTTGTATTTAAACCTCTTCTGTATTTTTTAAAAGCTGCATAAAATAATTATTAAACTTTTGATAGGTTTACATTGAATACAGATCTAATCTGTATGACAGTATAAAAAAGAGAAAAGGAATGTAAGTATATATTGGAGAAATGTTTTTGTTTACTAATGCAATTAATCTGGTATTAATCTAACTTAGATTGTTTTAAGATGCTAATTGTAACCTTTAGGAAAACCACTAAGAAAGTAACTTTAAAAAATATAGTAGTGACACAAGAAAATATGTGGAAAGATAACAAATACTTGCAGACTAAAGACCATCCTACTAAAGAATGAATGGGTGGGGGCACCTGGCTCAGTTAGTTAAGCATCTGACTTTGGCTCAGGTCATGATCTCACGGTTTGTGAGTTCTAGTCCTGCATCAAGCTCTGTGCTGACAGCTCAGAGCCTGGAGCCTGCTTCAGATTCTATGTCTCCCTTTCTCTCTGCCCCTCCCCTGCTCATGTTCTGTGTCTCTCTGTCTCAAAAATAAATAAATGTTAAAAAAAAAATTAAAGAATGAATGGGCTAACCAAGAAGTTAAAGAGGAAATTAAAAAGTACATGGAAGCCAATGAAAATGATAACACCACAGAACAAAACCTCTGGGGACGCAGCAAAGGTGGTCATAAGATGGAGGTATATAGCAATCCAGGCCTTCCTAAAGAAGGGAGAAAGGTCACAGATACACACTCTAACCTTACACCTTAAAGAGCTAGAAAAAGAACAGCAAATAAAACCCCAAATCTGCAGAAGACAGGAAATAATAAAGATTAGAGCAGAAATCAATGCTATCGAAACAAACAAAAAACAGTAGAAAAGATCAATGAAACCAGGTGCTGGTTCTTGGAAAGAATTAACAAAATTGATAAACCACTTGCCAGTTTGATCAAAAAGAAAAAGGAAAGGACCCAGATAAATAAAATCATGAATGAAAGAGGAGAGATCACAACCAACACAGCTGAAATACAAACAATAATAAGAGAATATTATGAGCAATTATATGCCAATAAAATGGCAATCTGTTAGAAATGGACAAATTCCTAGAAACCTATACACTACCAAAACTGAAACAGGAAGAAATAGAAAATTTGAACTGACCCATAACCGGTAAGGAAATTGAATTAGTAATCAAAAATTAGAGTCCAGGGCTGGATGGCTTTCCAGGGGAATTCTACCAAACACTTAAAGAACAGTTAACACCTATTCTCTTGAAGGTGTTCCAAAAAATAGAAATGTAAGGAAAACTTCCTCTTTCTATGAAGCCAGAATTACCTTGATTCCAAAACCAGTCAAAGACCCCACTACAAAGGAGAACTATAGGCCAATTTCCGTGATGAATATGGATGCAAAAATCCTCAACAAGATACTAGCAAACTAGATCCAACAATACATTAAAAAAATTATTTACCACTACCAGGTGGGATTTATACCTGGGATGCAGGACTGGTTCAATATCCACAAAACAATCAATGTGATACATCACATCAACAAAAGAAAGGACAAGAACCACATGATGCTCTCAATAAATACAGAGAAAGCATTTGACAAAATACAGCATCCTTTCTTGGTAAAAACCCTCAAGGAAGTAGGGACAGAAGGATCATACCTCAAGATCATAAAAGCCATAAATGAAACACCCACCACTAATATCATCCTCAATGGGGAAAAACTGAGAGCTTTCCCCCTAAGGTCAGGAAAAAGACAGGGATGTCCACTCTCACCACTGTTATTCAACATAGTATTGGAAGTCTTAACCTCTGCAATCAGACAACACAAAGAAATAAAAGGCATCCAAATCGGCCAGGAGGAGGCCAAACTTTCACTCTTCACAGATGACATGATACTCTATATGGAAAACCCAAAAGATTCCACCAAAAAACTGCTAGAACTGATCAATGAATTCAGCAAAGTCACAGGATATAAAATCAGTGCACAGAAATCAGTTGCGTTCCTATACACCAATAATGAAGCAACAGAAAGAGAAATCAAGGAATCAATCCCATTTACAACTGCACCAAAACCATAAAATACCTAGGAATAAATCTAACCAAAGAGGTGAAAAATCGATACACTGAAAACTATAGAAAACTTATGAAAAAAATTGAAGAAGACACAAAAAGCTGAAAAAAATATTCCATGCTCCTGGATAGGAAGAACAAATATTGTTAAAATGTTAATACTACCCAAAGCAATCTACATATTCAATGCAATACCTATCAAAATAACACCAGCATTCTTCACAAACAATCCTAAAATTTGTATGGAACCAGAAAAGACCCTGAATAGCCAAAGCAATCTTGGAAAAGCAGAACCAAAGCTGGAGGCATCACAATCCCGAACTTTAAGATGCATTACAAAGCCGTAATCCTCAAGACAGTATGGTACTGGCACAAAAACAGACACTCAGATCAATGGAACAGAACAGAGAACCCAGAAATGGACCCAGAAACGTATGGCCAAGTGATCTTTGACAAAGCAGGAAAGAACATACAATGGAATAAAGACAGTCTCTTCAGCAACATGGTGCTGGGAAAACTGGACAGCGACATGCAGAAAAATGAACCTGGACCACTTTCTTATACCACACACAAAAATAAACTCAAAATGGGTGAAAGACCTAAACGTTAAGACAGGAGGCCATCAAAATCCCAGAAGAGAAAGCAGGAAAATACCTCTTTGACCTTGGCCGCAGCAACTTCTTACTCAACACATTTCCAGAGGCAAGGGAAACAAAACCAAAAAGGAACTACTGGGACCTCATCAAAATAAAAAGCTTCTGCACAGCGAAGGAAACAGCAAAACTAAAAGGCAACTGACGGAATGGGAGAAAAGATTTGCAAACGGCATATCAGATAAAGGGTTAGTATCCAAAATCTGTAGAGAACTCATCAAACTCAACACCCAAGAAACAAATAATCCAGTGAAGAAATGGGCAAAAGACATGAATAGACATTTCTCCAAAGAAGACATCCAGATGGCCAAGCGACACATGAAAAAATGCCCAACATCACTCATCATCAGGGAAATACAAATCAAAACCACAATGAGATACCACCTCACACCTGTCAAAATGGCTAACGTGAACACTCAGGCAACAACAGATGTTGGCGAGGATGCAGAGAAAGAGGATCTCTTTTGCACTGCTGGTGGGAATGCAAACTGGTGCAGTCACTCTGGAAAAAACTATGGAGGTTCCTCAAAAAGTTAAAAATAGAACTACCCAAACAACCCAGCAATTGCACTACTAGGTATTTATCCAAAGGATACAGGTATGCTGTTTTGAAGGGACACCTGCACCCCAATGTTTATAGCAGCACTATCGACAATAGCCAAAGTATAGAAATAACCCAAATGTCCATCGATAGATGAATGGATAAAGAAGATGTGGTGTGTGTGTGTATATATACTCAACAATCAAAAAGAATGAAATCTTGCCATTTGCAACTGTGTGGATGGAACTAGAGGGCATTATGCTAAGTGAACTTAGAGAAAGACAAATATCATATGACTTCACCCATATGAGGACTTTAAGATACAAAGCAGATGAACATAAGGGAAGGGAAACAAAAATAATATAAAAACAGGGAAGGGGACAAAAACATAATAGACTCTTAAATATAGAGAACAGGGGGTTGTGGGAGCAGTGATGGGCTAAATGGGTAAGAGGCTTAAGGAATCTACTCCTGAAATCATTGTTGCACCATGTGCTAATTTGGGTGTGAATTATAAAAAAATAAATATAGAAAAATAGTAGAGGTACAACAAAGGAACTAAAATGGTGTACTTGAATTTGTTTAATGCAAAAGAAGGCAATAATGAATGAACACAGGAACAAAAAAGACGTAAGACACATAGAAAACAAATAATAAAATGGTAGACATAAATCCTACCTTCTCAACAATTACATTAAATGTATATGGATTAAACATTCTAATCAGGGGAGCCTGGGTAGCTCAGTTGACTGGGCATCTGACTCTTGATTTCAGCTCAGGTCATGACTTTTTGGCTAGTGGGTTCTAGCCCCGTGTGGAGCTCTGCACTGACAGTCTGGAGCCTGCTTGGGATTCTCTCTCCCCTTCTGACTTTCCCTGGCTCATGCTCTCTTCTTCTCAAAATAAACTTAAAAGATAAACATTCCAATCAAAAGGCAGAGAGTGCCAGAATGAATTTATAAACCTGCTGTAATTATATTTTCTCTATAACAGACACTCTTTAGATTCAGAGATACAAATAGGCTCACAATAAAAGGATGGAAAAAGATGTCCTATGCAAGAAGTAACCAGATAAGAGAACAGCTATACAAATATCCAACAAAGTAGACTATAAGATGAAATCATTACCAGAGACAAGGGAGGACATTTCATAATGATAAAAGGGTCAATCCAACAGGAAAATATTACACACACACACACACACACACACACACACACACACACACACACACACATATATATCTAACAAGAGTCCCAGAATACACAAAGCAACCATAAAATCGAGGAGGGAAGCAGACAATTTAACAATCATAGTTGGAGACTTTTACACCCCACTTTTAATAATGGATAGAACTAGGCAGAAGATCAACAATGAAATAGAAAAGGTGAACAATAGATAAACTAACTATATCTAACAGACAACTAAAGAACACACCCAACAGCAGCCAAATATAAACATACACTCTTCTTGTGTGCATGTGGAACATTCTCCAGGAAAGACTACAGGTATCCCCTGCTTTTCAAAAGCTTGCTTTAAGACACTTTGCTTTTATGAAAGACCACCATTAGACCTCCATTACGAAAGACCTCCTGTTTTTGCTAACTGAATGAAATCCAAAGAGGATTTTCACGTTTACAAAGAAAAGGTAAAAATAGTGTTCCGCATTGGTTTTGTAGCAAGCCATTATAGATAAGTGCACACCCTGAACAACAGGAGTGGCACCACCAAGCTCTTTCCCCAGGAACTACACTCAGCATTTCAGCATCAAGCTGCCAAAGCTTTGAACTGTGTCTGTGAGCATCTGCTCTTCAGCTTGATTTATTTTGTGCATCCATTAGCAAGATGTGTAACACGAAAAAGCGCAAAAGAGGTCTGGGAATGCTCAAAAATCTTTCTATATAAATTAATGATAATTGCTTCTTCACTTTATGCCATTTCAGCTCACAAAAGTTTTCATAGGAACACTCCACTGTTGGGTGGGGAGAGACCTGTTTATGTTAGGTCATAAAACAAACCTCAGTAAATTTTAAAGGACTGAAATTGAACAGAGTACATTCTGTGATCACAGAAGATCGTTTGTAAAATGTGATAATATTTACCTGAAAAGGGGATAAAAGAAATCAGCTCTCAAGTACCTGGCACAGGGCCTAATAAATATTAAGAATATAAGACACAAACGGTGTTGTATTTTATCTCATGCTAGAACGTGGTAAATGATAGGGTAACTTCATCCTTAAAAATTAAATATTTCACAGCTTTAAATTGGTGGTGGATTATATAACTGATGGTGTCCCAGTGTTGAAGAAATACAGTGTCACAACCCTGATGCTTCAACCACCACTGTGGCTAGAAATTGAATATAAAACTATCTTAGCAGTAAACAACTGGCAAATTTCTAAATTATCCTGTTTGTAACTAAATAAGATAAAGGATTATTGATCTTACCTGGTTTTTTTTTTTTTAATGTTTTTACTTTATTTTTGAGAGAAAAAAATGACAGAGAGTGGGGGAGGGGCAGAGGAGGAGGGAGGCACAGAACCCAAAGCAGGCTCCAGGCTCTGAGCTGTCAGCACAGAGCCCAACCCAGGGCTCGAATCCACAAACTGAGATCATGACTTGAGCTGAAGTTGGACACTTAACCGACTGAGCCACCCCCAGCGCTCCTACCTGGTTTTTCTTAATGATAGGCCATTATTGTTCATTAATAAGTTTGACTCTTTCATTTCCCACCAGAGAAGATCAGGCCTTATTTTCAGGAGTTAATTCTTCTGATCAAGATCTAAAGTTTGATTTTTTACTTTGCAACAGAACCTAGTTCAGATGATCTGTGGCTACTTTCATGCAACAAAGCAGAGTTGAGTAGTTGTGAGAGAATCTAAATGACCCATAAAACTGAACTATTTATTAGCTGGCCCTTTACAGAAAAAGTTTGCTGAAGCCTAACCTAAGAACTAAATAATCCTTAGGTGGGCCTCGTAGATGATATTTCAGGAAAGACACTGAAAAGGCACGCAGTCATCCTCTTATTTTCAAGTTTGTATAACTTTTTTCAACATGGCCAATCTTGTCTCATTCTGAATGCCCATCACCGCCCCCCACTCAACGTTTAAAGCAATTTCCAGATATACATTGTAACATCATCTATAAATACGAGTCTATCTGAACTGTATTTTAAGACGCATAAAATGAATAATGATAGCACTTATCTTTTATGAAAGTATGAGCACAACCAAACTACAGTGTTAATTTTCAAATTCTGTGCATTTGGTAGATCGGCCAGATGGCCCCTGATTTATATTTTGGACTTCCATGATTTGGAATTTTCATTTTTTCACCTGGGACAATGAGAGTAGAGATTTTATAGTTCTCTAGAATCTCCCCCCAACTTTTTGTCTCACTGACCAAACTCTGCAAGGAAGTGATCTTGGATTCAGAACTGCTAAAACTACTATTTTCAGGTTCCACAATTCCTTTGTTTTCACTAGAGATGCCTGGTCACTGACATACTAGTAGTACTTAAAGGGTTTGAAATGACTTGGTTTGGGACATTTTGCTACCGTGATTTCACTTTTCCCTCATGTCAAACATTCCCCCAGCCCCACTCCCACCTCATAGCAGTGCCTTCTGAATGCCTTTTTGGTGACTATATTTGGAAATTACAATTTTTAAAAATTTTTTAATGTTTGTTTATTTTTGAGAGAGAGAGAGACACAGTGTGGGTGGGGAAGAGGCAGAGAGAGGGGGACACAGAATCTGAAGCAGGCTCCAGGCTCTAAGCTGTCAGTACAGAGTGGGATGTGGGGCTTAAACCCATAAACCGCAAAATCTTGAGCTGAAGTTGGATGCTCAACCAGCTGAGCCACCCAGGTGCCCCTGAAATTATAATTTTTTTAAAAAGGGTAAAGGGGGTGCCTGGGTGGCTCAGCTGGCTGAACGTCCAACTCTTGATTACGGCTCAGGTCGTGAGTTCGAACCCCACACTTAGGCTCTCTGCTGACATCACAGTGCCTGCTTTGGATTCTCTCTCTCTTCCCCTCCCCCAGCTCGTGCTCTCTCAAAATAAATTAAAAAAAAATAATAAAAAGTAAAAAAAGGGTAAAAGAGAAAATGCAGATTTATATTCCCCTTTTAGAGAAATGCTATCCTCCAGGTTGACATCCAACCTTCCAAAGCCCTGTCCGTGGTCCCCTCCGACCAGCACATGGTCAGATCTAGTGCCCTAGAGGAAATCGGTGAGCACCCTGCCCCCACCTTGTGCTCATTCACACTCTGCATCTCTTGCAGTCAGCTCAAGTGGAACCAATAAAGCAAAAGAGGTTAGCTGGCTGGAAAACGGCATCACAAGTGAAAGAGACTAAAAACGGAGAGTTGCACTGAGAGAGCAGTGGTCTGTTCAGGGCTCTAATGATAGAATAAGCAATTAAAAAGACAGACTAATGGCTAGGATGCATAGCTCACTTTTTGGCCTGACATTTAACTGAGGGAAAAGCT
Organism: Panthera tigris; assembly: GCF_018350195.1. Lineage (NCBI taxonomy): Eukaryota > Metazoa > Chordata > Mammalia > Carnivora > Felidae > Panthera > Panthera tigris. The sequence continues at coordinate 87,503,623 of NC_056666.1, forward strand.
GGGATGGCAACAACTTTGAAGGGGGGATTTAAAAAAAGACACATGTACATACAATTCAAATATGGTTTTGTTTTCTCTCAGATATAACTTGTCACTCTCAAGCAACAGTCCTGGGAGTGAAAGAAGCTGGTGACTCCCCCAAGGGTCACAAATGGTACATCATGGGATGGTCCTAGCGTTAAGTGAGGGGTTAAAGACCTTCCTTTCCCCCTTGTAGTCATCATTCTCCCGGCTTAGTGATGATCATTGTAAGCTGCACAGTGACACAAAAACATAGGTGTGGAGGAGAGCGCTTGCTGGGACCCAGATCAGCCATCAGATTCTCCACATTACTGCCCTAAGTTGGTTTCCCTCATTTCAGTAACTCTGCCAGGTTCCATATGGAGGATTCATTGCCCAGTTAACACATGTATTTTCCCAATGCCCTTCTCTTTTTAATTTATATTTTAAAACACTCTACCCCAGGTTCTCTATACCTTGTTTCAGTTGTGTATTAAGGTATCCAAATCTTAAGTGGCTTAAAGGAAAACCATTGTATTTGTTCATGTTTCTGTGGGTTAGGAATTCAGGCAGGGCTTAGTGTGGATGGCTCCTCTCTGCTCTGTGATGTCTGTGGCCCCAGCTGGAGTGGCCTGAACAGCTGAGAGCTGGCTAGGCCTCTCTCTTCTTAGGGTATCACCTGGAGTGACTCCAGAGGGATTTGGGGATGAAGGATGGCCTCACTTCCAATGTCTGGGCACTCTGGTTATCTCCCTGGTGACCTCTCATTACTCAGTAATCTAGTCTGACATTTGCAGTGTGGCTGGCTTCCAAGAGTGAAAGCAGGTGCTACAAGGCCTCTAGAGGCCTAAATTTGGAATTCTCAGAACGTCACTTCTGCATTCTATTAATCAAAGTAAGTCACCATCCAAACCAGATTCAAGGGGTGGGGAAACAAATGTCACCTCATGATGAGAAAAGGAGCATTTGTGAACAGACACAGGAGGCAGATGGCAGCCATCTCCGGAGACAACCTACCACAACTTTCAAGAGCTAATCTGATAAGCTAACTGCTGCTCATGAGAGAATGCTAGAAGACTCCTCCACCTTCCACAGAGACTCCTCCCTCCATCTCAACCTTCAGGCATCTAATCCTGGGATTGACTCTTCATGAGTTTCTACTACTGAGTGGGGAACAAGAGGCATCATATGCATTAGGGTACAAGTAAAATGAAAAAAGCTGGGAGGGTTTTACAATGAAACCATTCTGAGTGTTTTCTAACTAGTCTGCTCTTCCAAACTAAGCTTCAGACAAGCTATAGCCTCCTTTTAGCTTTCTTTTGTGAATCAAATGACTTAGTTATTTTTAACACTGTGTTATTTTCTAGATTACTTTTAACTTCCTGGACTCTAGAACTAAGCAGAATTAGCATTCTTTGCTATCCTGTCCCATCTGTTAACTTTTCTCTATAAGACAGAACATTTTACTAACACTTTGTAAGCACTTAAAATGTTTAAGTGACTAAGGAGAGTCTTGACTTTTATAATCTTAGGCAAGTATATAACTCACTAGCCCTCTCAAAAATATCTCTTGGGATGAATGGTTCAATCAACAAAGGATATAATACTTGTAAATATTTATGCATCCAACGTAGGAGCAACTAAATAAAGCAAATATTGAAAAACTGAAAGGGAGAAATAGACAGTAATATGATAATATTAAGGGATTTTAATACCTCACTTACATCAATGGGCAGCTCATCTAGAAAGAAAATCAATAAGGAAACATTGGCCTTAAGTGACGGGTTAGATCAGATAGATTTAAGAGATCTATATACAGAATATGCCATGCAAAAGCAACAGAACATATAGTTCTTCACAAGAGCACATGGAACTTTCTCCAGGACAGATCATTTGTTAGGTTACAAAACAAGTCTTAACAATTTAAGACTGAAATCATATCAACCATATTTTCTGACTACAATCGTATGAAACTAGAAATCAGTTAGAAGCAAGAAAATTCACAACTATGTAGAGACTAACCAACATGCTATTGAACAATCGATGGGTCAATGAAAAAATCAAAGAGGAAATCAAAAAATACCTTGAGACAAAAGAAAATGGAAATACAACATACCAAAACCTACAGGATGCAGCAAAAGCAGTTCAACAGGGAGGTTCATAGTGATAAATGCCTACCCTCAAGAAACAAGAAAAGTCTCAATGTAATTACACATCTCAAGGAATTAGAAAATGAACAATGTTCAAAGTTAGTAGAAGGAAGGAAATAACAAAGGTCAAAGCAGAAAAGAATGAAATAGGGACAAAAAGAAAATAGAAGAGATCAATGAAACCAAGAACTGGTTCTTTGAAAAGATAAATAAAATTGACAAACCTGTAGCCAGACTCACCAAGAAAAAATAGCCAGGACTCATAAATAAAACTGGAAACAAGAGAGGAGACATCACAACTGATATTACAGAAATACAAAGGATCATAAGAGACTGCTACAATTATATGCCAACAAATTGGACAACCTAGAAGAAATGGATAAGTTCCTAGAAACATACAACCTTTCAGGACTGAATCATAAAGAAATAGGAAATATGAACATACTGATTACTAGTAAGGAAAACCTCCCAACAAACAACAGTTTAGGACCAGATGGCTTCACAGGTCAATTTTGCCTAAGATCCAAAGAAGAATACCAATCCTTCTCAAATTCTCCTACAAAAGAGGACATAATACTTCCAAACTAATCATATGAGGCCAGCATTACCTAATACCAAAACCAGACAAGGATACCACAAGAAAAGAAAATTATAAACAAGTAACCTTGTTTATCCTTGATAAACATGAATGCAAAAGTTCTGTAAAAAATATTAGCAAATCAAATTCAATGATATATCAAAAGCATCATTCACCCCAATCATGTAGGATTTATTCCAGAGGTACAAGGATGGTTTAATTTCCACAAACAATGTGATACACCACATTAACAAAATCAAGGACAAACATATGATCATCTCAATAGATGCAGAAAAAGCATTTGGCAAAATTCAACATCCATTTATGATAGAAACTCTCAACAAAGTGGTTATAGAGGGAATATACCTCAACACAATAAAATAAAATAACACAATATATGACAAGTCCACAGATAACATCATACGGAATGGTAAAAAGCTGAAATCTTTTCTTCTAAGATTATAAATAAGAAAGTGATGTGTGCTCCTGTAACTTTTATTCAGCATAGTATTGGAAGACCTAGCCAGAGCAATAAGAAAAAGAAATAAAAGGCATTCAAATCATAAAGGAAAAGGTAAAACTGTCACTATTTGCAGATGACATATTATATATTAAAAACCCCAAAGAATCCCTCACAAAACTGCTAGAGCTCATAAATGAATTCAGTAAAATTGTAGGATACAAAAGCAATATATAGAAATCTCTTGCATTTCTATACACTGATTACAGACTTTCAGAAAAAAGAAATTAAGAAAACTATTCTGTTTATAACAAGGTCAAAAAGAATAAGATTCCTAGCAAAAAATTTAACCAAGGAGGTAAAAGAGTGTATACTGAAAATTAAAAGACACTGATGAAAGAAACTGAATATGACCCAAAGAAATGGAAAGGTGTACTGTGTTCATGATTGGAAGAATCAGTGTTATTAAAATGTCCATACTACCTAAAACTTTGTACAGATTCATTGCAATTTCTATCAAAATTCTAATGGCATTTTCCACAGAAATGAACAAACAATCCTAAAATTTGTAAGGAACCACAAAAGACCCCAAACAGTCAAAACAATGTTGAGAAAGAACAAAGCTGGAGGTATCATGCTCCCTGATTTCAAACTATATTACAAAGCTATAGTAATCTAAATATATACAGAGTAATCAAAATACATAGTATTATGTAAATACTATCCTGTTAGACACATAAATTAATGGAATGGAAGAGAGAACCCCGAAACAAACCCAAACATATGTAGTCAATTAATTTATGACAAAGGAGCCAAGGATATACAATAGGGAAAGGACAGTCTCTTCAAAAAAATGGTGCTGGGAAAACTGGACAGCCACATGCAAAAGAATAAAACTGGACCACTATTTGCACCGTACACAAAAATGAACTCAAAGTGGATTAAAGACTTGAATGTAAGCCGAAACCATAAAACTCCTAAAAGAAAACATAGGCAGTAAGCTTCTTGATATGGATCTTGGCAGTGTTTTTTGTTTGTTTTGTCTTATTTTATCTGACACCAAAGGATAACACATCCACAACAAAAATAAACAAGTGTAATTATATCAAACTGAAAAGCTCTGCACAGCAAAGGAAACCATCAACAAAATGAAAAACCATCCTACTGAATAGGAGAAAATGTTTGCAAATCATTTCTCTGATAAGAGGTTAATATCTAAAAGGAGCTTAATACCCAAAATATATAAGGAACTTCTACAATTCAGTAAAAAACCCAAAGCAACCCAATTAAAAAAGAGGCAGACGATCAGAATAGGCATTTTTCCAGAGAAGACCTACAGATGGCCAACAGACACATGAAAAGAATCAAAACCGTAAGATACCACCTCACACTTATTAGAATGGTTACTATAAAAAAGACAAGAAATAACAAGTGTTGGCAAAGACGTGGTGAAAAGGAGAGCCTGCGTGCTGTTGGTGGGATTGTAAATTGCCACAGCTACTATGGAAAACAGTATGGAGGTTCATCACAAGATTAAAAACAGAACTACCATATGACCTAGCAATTCCACTTCTGGGTATGTATCCAAAGAAAATGAAAACACTAACTCAAAAAGATATATGCACCCCCATGATGACTGCAACACAACATAATTTACTATATCCAAGATATGGAAAAACCAAGTCTCCATGAATGAATGAATGAATGAATGAATGAATGAATAAGGAAAATACACACACACACACACACACACACACACACACACACACAACATTATTCAGTCATAATAATGAAAATACTGCCATTTGTGATCACATGGATGTACCTTAAGGACATTATGATAAGTGAAATAAGAGAAAGATAAATACCATATGATCTCACTTCTATGTAGAATCTAAAAAATAAATAAAAACCAAAAAAAAAAAAAAAATCACAGGCACAGAGAACAGATTGGTGGTAGGGAGAGGCAGGTGGTGAGGAGTGGGAGAAATGGGTAATGAGGGTCAAAAGATACAAACTTGCAGTTATAAAATAAGTAAGTCATGGAGATGTAATATACAGCATGGTGACTGTCAATAATACTTCATTGCATATTTGAAGATTTCTGAGTGAAAAGTTCTTATCACAAGAACAAAAAAGTTATGTTAATATGAATGTGATAGATGTTAACCAGATTTTTTGTGATGATCATTTTGCAATATGATAAATATATCAAATCATTATGTTGTACACTGGAAGCTACTGTAATGTTGTATATCAATTATACCTCAATAAAAAAGAAGAAAAAAGAATACCTCTTGGGAGCAATTCTTGGGAATAATATCCAAGGTGCTTCTTCTAGATGCATTGTTGAAATACATAGCCTTTACTGCTATTCCTGTGAAGGTTTATGGTGTTGGCATCCATTCCCTTTCGATTTTCTTTGGAGTCTGTTCATAGTTCGAAACTTCACACGAGGCCATGACACTCCTCATTCCATCACCTGATATGAAGAAACTTCATAGCGAGTTAAAAGAAGTAACACAAAACTTTTTCTAAAGGTATCCTATATACATATATATAATACTTTATTTTAAAATGTCATTGAGCATATACATTTCTTTAGCTTTGTCCAGGGAACATTGCACCTAAGTCTCAAAACACACAAAATAGATCCCCTTTACTAAACAGTGTTCATTTTTCGGGTTACAAAAGTCAAGGTTTCACAATCACAAAGCATAAAGGTACTTGGTTCTGAAACCATTTTCAGGCAGATTTCCTCTCATTCACTGTACATACGACATTTTTGGAAACCCAGACCGCGATACATTTCTTACAAATGATCTGCACTGTGGGCCTCCCTGGGTCTCCAGAAGAAGCAAAGAAAATGGAGGCAAAACGGAAATGGAGAATAACCTGAGGATTCCCCAAACACAAAATACGATGGAAGATTGAAAGATTGGGGGACACAGGGCTGTCCTTCAAGTACATCACAGTAGAAAACAACAGCACATTTTACAGCCTCATTTGGTCACTGTCTACCTGGTTGCTACATGAACAGAACTTCATCTAAGACGCAATTAAGGAACAATTAAAGCTATTTACATATAACATCATGGATTAGAAAGAGCAGTAGGCTGCAGACGGGCACTCGGATCTCACGAAGAGCTGCCTCAGTGCTCACACAAGAGGCAAGTCAGTCTGCTCAGGTAGTGTCCTTTGAAATATTGCAGTGTGCATACAGACACCACATCACCCACAGAACCAACGTCTGTTCATGGTGGGCTATGGTATGCAGACTCCCAGCGTTTCTCCACAATGGTAAAGCCCTCAAAAACCCAAGTTTCTAACGTAAAATTCTGTCCTGCGGCCAGATACGGTTTTACTCTTTTCTTACATCTGGTAAATTTTAGTGTCAGCCTGGTTGTTCTTTGCATAGACAATGACTCTCACTGCTTTCTCCAAGTGTCCCGAAGCAGTAATTTACTGAAAATAGAATCTCATAAAAGCTTAACATATTCCCTCTGAGAGCGTGGGGCTGTGGGGTCACTTAAGGAAAGGTTAGATCCTCAAACTGTGGTGGAAAGAAACCACTGGCTACTCTTGGCCTTGTTAAAAAAAAAAAAAAAAAAAAAAGACTGGCAGACGAGGAAGGAGGTGCAGTCAAGAGGGGAGTCAGAATTTTCAAGATGTGGGAGTCTTTTTCCAAGTGTTCCCATGCTAGTGCTCTGGGTAAACTGAAAATCCTATCCTAATGGCCAAGATCCCAGGCCAAATTCAGGTACCGGGACGGTCATCTCCGCCCACCAATATCTACCTACAACTGTAGTTGTTCCCAAGAAGTAAATGGATACTCAGGAGTAAGAAAAAGGTGAGCACACAGCCCTGAAGAGGTGAAGTTGCTAGAATTAAAAAATTAAACACCCCAAATTCCCCAAAGCTGTTTACTGTGGGAAGTAACCGAAATGGCCACTTTCCGTGGCTTTGTCCTAGTACACAGCCGAGTACTCGGCCCCGCCCGATTTTCACCTGTCCCTTCCCACCCGAGAACCACCGTTAGGTGAGCATAACCACTGCAGAAGACAGTCCACCTCTGACTGCAGGTGTCATGAGAACAAAGGTTTGGCTGTTGCCTGGCAAAATGCTGCAGGGTGTGGATGGAGGGTGAGTTTGTTCTCTTCCAGGAAAAGACTGTCCCCAAATATTCAAAGAGCAGGGTCCAGCCCAAAAAAGAGATTTAGAACTCAAAGAGCCTTTCATTATAGAGGAAGTGGCCACACACACCCCAAGGCAACCATAAAGGCCTGACTAGGAAATCGAAAGCTTTTTATTAAACAAGATTTCCTCTGAGACTATTAGGACAAGCAGATCTGGCTATAAGTCAGATACACAAGATTTCAGAACCGCTTATAAATATGTTCTTCAGAATTTTGAGCGTGCTGCCTTTTGACCTTTCCAGGAATGCTCCAAGGGCTGACCCTGTTATGTAGACACAGTTAGTTACTGCTGTGGGATGGGATGGCATGGGGCCTGGGTGAAAAATAAGGCCAAACAGAGTAAACTCAATTCACAGAGCAATATCAGTGCTGGGCAGATCTGCTATGGGCATTAAAAAATCACTTTTTCCACATATGATTTATTCACCTCGTTTGTAATTTTCCTCCCATCCCCCAAACAGAAATAGGGCTTCAGCTTTTACTAAGATCTTTCCACCAAAGAGGCTTATGAAAAAAGAATTCCTGGATACCATTCTAACTAAAACCAGCAGGACTACATGCTCAAGACTTTAGGATAAATTGAAAAGTCGGGGGGGGGGGGGTTGTTTCTAGAATTTTTCCTGAGACATTTCTTGGCAGTAAATGAGTTGGTGAATTGAGTAGAAGGCTGTCATGACATCTACACCCAAAGTTAGACTCTCGTGGTTCGAATAAAACGAGAAAAGCTCAAGGTCGGACCAACATAGAAGCCCAGGAGAGAAAACAGATGAAAGATAATGGGAACATGAGAAAGAGGTGACTGCCTGTGAGGGCAGCTTCCCAAAGTCGGCCATTCAGAGTCCCACAAAAAAAACCTTCTTGTTTCCAATTTGTACAAGACTTTGAGTCGGGGCAGGAACAGAAAGCGGATGACACTGCTGTAGGGTACCTGCATGTTGTCTCATAGCATCACATTCTGCCAGAGAAGCAGATGGCTTACCACAAACTTGTCCCCACAGAGACATCTGGGGTAGCTAAGATCTACTGGAGGAGGAGGGAGGCTGTCAGATGAAGAGGACCCCCTGACAAGGTAGTAATCCGATTCTCCCTGGGCAACATTTTGGCGAACAGCTGATGCGTGAATTCCCATAGTACCTCACCTGCCAGACAGGGCATCCTTTCCACATGGTGGAATGAGTTCATTCCTGAGTAGAGAGGCTCTAGGCCTTTCCTAATAAAATATCTACAACTCCAGGAAGGTGATTAACTATCCTGGAGGAAAGGTTCCTGTCCTCTCCTCTGGGGAAGGGATTCAACAAACATGCGAACTCGAAGTGGCTCTCCAGGAGTTCAGGGAATCATGTCAATGACATTTTTCTTTGTGGGGTGGGAAGAATGTTTTCATTACGCAGAACTGTCAAGATGGTGATGATACCACAGGAAGTGTGCGGGAAGAAGACTCAGTAATGGGACGTCGCTCTACAGAGCCCCTCAGTGCAGGGCAGTCGTCTGCCTGAGAGAGAAGTGATTTCTAGAACACTACTTGGTGATTCCTCCCAGCAGGGAAGCAACAGGTAGATCTGCTGTCCACTGCTTCTTCAGCTCTTGTAAGGAACACTCAGAAGTGGAGCATCTGTGGGAACTGGGGTCCTTAGTTGCTGGGACGTGATTCCAAGGAGAAGGAATGGGGTGCACAGCATGAGGATGACCAGTCAACTCAATTCAAATTCGCTTTTATCAAAAGGCTATTCTGAGTGGGTCCTGCCCAAAGACGAGGGGGAAGCAGGACTGCCGCTCCTTGACGGTATGCGGATACTTACTGTTGTGGGGTGGCCCTGCGAACAGTCACAGTCCACAGAACCTGGATCCAAAATGGAGGAATGGTCATCACATGAGGTATGGTGAACTGAATGATACATGGAGCTTCCTGTACTGCTCTCTTAAACACTGCTTTACATGCGTCCCCAGGGCACAGCAGGTGGGGAGGGCCGATGAGACCAGAAATGAAAACCTAGATTCTCAGAGAAATCTCTAGCCACAAAAGGGGGACCCTTGAAAACAACAGAGAAACTGTTGGTTTAAAGAAACACCCATATTTTCATGAGAACACACTGATTTGGTGAGAAAATGCAACCCGGGAACAAACTGTTACACAACAAAGACAGTGCTCTGTCAGCCAGGGCACTGATCCAGAAGGCTGCCTGGGTGGTGTGGGCTACAGGATACGGGGACAGCCTGGGCTGCACTTTGACATACAAATTCCTCAGCAAGGAGCTGGAAAGTCCCAGGCCTGTTTTATGGAAGGGAAACAATTAAGATTCAAGGAATATCAAACAGAAAAAAATCCCTGCTTCACCCCACCATAACCATGAAAGAATGAAGAGAGAGACACACACACCACACACACACACACACACACACACACACACATATATAGCATTCCCTGAAATAAATCTCAGGCTTACTAGAAGATGGGTGCTTACACCTTCTGAGACATGATCCCCAACTTTCCAATGCAGCACTTTTAACCCGTAGAGAAGCTGGCAGCTTGATAGGCCGAAGAATCTCCTGCCAGTTACACCTGAAAATGGCTGCCCCAGCTACTCCAAATAAATATGATGTGTGTGCCCAAAATTAGGTAGTGGCCACCTAGGAGGCCTATTAAAGGAACCAAAAGAAACACAGTACTCAGTAGCAGCCTTTATGTTTTGCTCTTGTTGAGTATCCAGACCTGTTACTAAAGAGGAAACTGAAATCTAAGGGTCCCCCAGAAGTACAGCCAGTAGCCTTTCGGCAGCAAATCCCCCACCTGGCCTGGGAAGAGGGTGCATCACCTGGAACTCTGCTGGGGCACTTCCCAGTTCTGCCCTGCCAAGACATGTCCCAGTTTTCTCCCCTGTTGTCCTCCCAGCCCTCTGGGCTGTTTTCATGAAAGTTTGTTCCCATGTATTAAAGGAATGACATATACAGAAATGTCGTCTCCTGAGCCCAGCCGGTCATTAGATATCCGCCATCCTCTGTCCTTCAGGACACCGCGGGCACGCATCACCAGGTCCTGAGCTGCCAGTGTGTACCTGTGCAGAGAGAAGCAGGAATGAGACAATCAGTGTGGCATCAGACAGAGTCTGGAGTCAAGTGAGGCTGGGAAGGAGGCATCACTACAGCTGTGTAAACAGTTGTGAAATATCCCTAAAGTCTCAAAAAGTCTAGGCCATCTTTTCCCAAAATTGTGATGCCTAACGTGAGGTTATTCTTTTAGGTGGTAGATGGACAAGGCACCACATACATTAAATAATCCCCTAAATTTGTTCTGCTGTGGAATCCTCCTTTGAGGTGTTTGATTATGTGAAGGAGAGAGTCTCTCAGTTTGGTGTGAGTTGATCTTTTAACATGGATCTGCTCAGGCTCACAGCTTTGCATGGCAAACTATGGCTAGTTGAAAAATTACATGGGAAACATATGAGCTTTGTTTTCAGTGTTTATTTTTTGCACCACATTCTTTTTAGGACAAAGGATAGTCATTTCCTATTTTTGGTAGGGGTCAATCTTTTCAAATGAAATGGTTTTTAAAAAGTGAGTTAAAAACATGAGTAGTACATGTGGCATAGGAATATAATAAAAATGTGAAGGTGTTTTTGGGAAATGACTGATAAACCTTGGTGTGGATCAGTATAGGCGTGGCAAGGGATCCCCCTAGAATTTGAAAATAAGACTGTTCAGGGAGATTTAAACTTACGGAAAAAGAATGACTATGCTATTAGTCAATGGAAAGTATTAACATCTAAAGACCAGTGTGGGAGGGGATTTTGGTGGGTGTGGGCCTGGGTTGGCCTTGAGGCATTAAAAAAACAAGGCATAACATTGGCAGGTGTCTATCTAAATACTGATCAGAGCAGAGGGAGTCTTAGCTGACAGACTTCAAAGAGATTCAGTTCCGCTGGTAGGACCATATTTAGTGTGGATGAATTATTCTCTTAGCCTGTGCCATTAAACATGATTCACCGTTAACTCTGATTTCACGTTCACCAAATAGCCTGATTATGATCTGGCTCCTTGTGTAGGCCTGCCTACAGGAAAAGAATGAGCTAGTCATTGTACTTTGAGAAGATCAGTCAGTTATATTTCTCCATATAAATGTCAACTGGAATTTCGGTTTCCAGATCAATCTTGTGAGTGTGGTTAGGGTGAGTCCAGCTCTGACAATGAATCTGTTCTTTGTGTGTTGATTAAACCAGGTTCTGAACCTGAAAAGCTAAAAGCCAGACTCTGATAAATCACCAAGATAATAAATGTCACCCTATAAGGACGACTTCTTGGAAACCAGCCTGTGGACCTTTAACAACAGACCACCCTGGTATTACTAGTGGCTTTTCCCTACTTTGGAATGTCTCTGCCTTGCCCTCAGGACTGTGATTTTACGGAATTCAGAACACCAGAAGGCTCTTTTGTTTCTTCTGTTAAGACCCCTTATGGATTTACTGAGTCTCATATTAAAAGAGACCGCCATCTCACCCATCATTACAATTTTTAAGACTAAGGTCTGTAGCGAATTATCTCAGGATTAAGATTTTAGGTCATTTTAGGTCATTAAAGTCTTTCTTTTAAATTTTTTTTTAACATTTATTTATTTTTGAGACAGAGAGACAGAGCATGAACGGGGGAGGGTCAGAGAGAGAGGGAGACACAGAATCCGAAACAGGCTCCAGGCTCTGAGCTGTCAGCACAGAGCCCGACACGGGGCTCGAACTCATGGACCGCGAGATCATGACCTGAGCCGAAGTCGGACGCCCAACCGACTGAGCCACCCAGGCGCCCCGGTAATAAAGTCTTTGAGACTCAAGTGTGTTTGCAGCCCAGGTAGCGGAGAGAGGTCTAGCATACCATACAGCTGACAGAGGAGAGGCTATTTTAGTTAATACAAAATACCTTTCCTCCTGGAGGATAGGTGATAGGTGATAGGTGGTGATAGGTGATAAGATAGACACCTTTTTCTATCTGTATTGAGAAAATTATCAGCTTTGAGGCAGGAATCCCCTTTCTTAAAAAAATATTTTTTGTAGTTTATTTAGAGCAAGCGAGCATAAGTGGGAGAGGGGCAGAGACAGGGGTGGGGGGTGGTGAAAGAGAAAGAATCCCAAGCAGGCTCCATGCGCTCCAGCAGGGCTTGAACTCATGAATGAACCCTGAGATCATGACCTGAGGTGAAGTCAGACAGTTAACTGACTGAACCACCTAGGCGCCCCAAGACAGAAATCTCTTAGGTTGCTCTTGAGGGAAGATGTGGCCAGTTAGCCCTCTCTGAAAGTTCAAAGGAGTCCAGAGAGGCCTTTGGCTAAAAAGCCAAATAAATACCCCCAATCCACATACCAGAGGTTATGCTATATTCAGAAGAACCTCTCAGATGCTCACCCCAGGTTACTCTTGGTTGTATATTAAATTGTGTATCTGAGACACGACCACGTGGGGAAAGGCTACCAAAAAGATCAGAGTGATGTTTACTATCCTGCTGGTTGACCAGAGGCCAAACGTTAGTCTTTCAAGAAGCCTGGGTGAGTCAATACAGAGTAGATGCATTGGTCCGAGCTGAACACACTAGCTCAAGAGCATGCCAGACATGGAAAATTATGGCAAGTTATGATAAAAGGTGGCTGACAGGAAAAGAAAGATGCTCAAAGATCTCAAAAAATAGATAAAAGAACTCTTGATGGCACTCTGTGGTTAGTCTAGAGGGAAATCCTCCTGGAGGCCTTGGCAGGTCCTGCTGCCATGGGGCAACGATGGAGAGAGCTCAAAACAAGGTTAAATGAAGTCACAAAGGAGTATCACCCTTAGTTAAAGGCCAGAGACCACCCTGATATTGCTATTGCTGGTGACTCTGGGTATTTAAAAAATGGTCAAAATTAGCAATGGCATCTTAAAAAGCAGCATCAGGTCACTCAGAAAAGCTGGTTACCCAGGAAACTCATTTCCCCAAGGACTCTAGATAATTAAGGTTTTATTCTTAAAAATGGTGATTGCCTATTCCAAGATAACTTCCCTTGAGCCTGAATTTCTCTTTACCATCCATTCCGTCTTCCTTTAGGTGCTGACCTTCTTGAGAGAGAAATCCATTTCTGCTTCTTCAATGTCTTCTCTTTTTTCCTCCTTAATCTCTTACCAGTAGGCCCACTACCATACTAAACTGGACCTAAACCTTCTTCCCAGTACTCATTCAGCTCAACCTTTCTCCAGCACAGACACCGCTGACCATCTTCTTTACCTGTGATATCTCCTGTCTTCCTAAAGTCTCTTTTTTTGGGGAGGGCAGGGGGTGGCCTTCCACTCCTACTACATGCTCCAAGTACTTCTGTGTCTGGGCTTCTATGATACACAGCACAAATTCATCTCTCTGATGCTCCTTAAGTTCCTCGGTAGACCCCAGTTAAGACTTAAGAAGCAGTCAATAAATGTTAACTTCTTTTCACTTCCAAGGTGGGACTTCCCCATCTGTCATCCTTAGCTAACGTGATTCCGAGTCTCTTAGGCAAGAAATCATAGTCATTTTCAATGCCACCTCCTCACCCTGATACTTTTCAATGATAGCATCTACAAAGCAGAGTAGGACTTCTCAACTTTGAATTTTAAAGTGTATTTCACTAGTGGCATGTGGCTAATTAAAATAAAATCTAATCTCAGTTATTACAACGCGAGCTAAATTTGCTTATTGTAAAAACTGATACATCGGAGCTTATCTCTGCCATCGCTAATATATATGTATTAATATATATAAAACTTCCTATGTATTTTCTGTTTATTATGTTTTTCTTCATCCTTGCTGTCAGGTTGATTGCTTTAACACCTTTTCCCTCCCTCAATGGTTTAGAAGTGATAGTTTATTTCTATCATTTTAGTAGTTATGCTTAAGTTTTTAATATGTAGGTTAATCTGTATTTATGTCCTCCTCCAGAAAATAAAGTGATCTTAGAATGTCTTCTTTCATCTAACATGTTACTGCCTGGTAGTTGAATTCTGTCTTATTTTTAAGCCTCTATTAGTCATTTTTATCATTTATAATCTACAGTTATATAAATAAACCAAAATACTAACTTCTGTGCTCTTTGAAATCCATTCCTTCCGAGTTTGATTTTTTTCTGTTGAAGTCCATTGTTAGTAAACAGCGGTCTGTAAGGGATACAGTCACCCAGTCTTTGGACCACAAAAATCTTTATTTTTGCTTTTAATCTTGCATGATAGCTTTATTGGGTATAGATTTCTAGACTGACCATTATTTCCCCTCAGCAGTTTAGAGATAATATTTCATTTATTCTGGCTTCTCTTTTTGAGAAGTCTGTCTTGTATCATTTCTTTGCAAATAACAGTCTTCTCGGTAGCTTTTAAGTTTTTACTGTTGTTTTGTTAGGATGTTATGAAGTTACACTAAGAAAAATGAGGATTCCTTTTTCTCTATCATGGCTGGAAATTTGTTTTACTCTTTGAAATGAGAAGATATTTCTTTGATTTTGGAAAATTCTCAACTGTGAGCTTTTTGAATATTGCTTGCCCTCTATTTTTTATATTTTCTACCATTAGACCTTTTCATTTTACCTTCCAGATTTCTACTTATTTCCTGTTCTTTTTTCTCTCTCTGTGATTTCTGTAAATTCACTAATT
This sequence comes from Panthera tigris, assembly GCF_018350195.1. NCBI lineage: Eukaryota > Metazoa > Chordata > Mammalia > Carnivora > Felidae > Panthera > Panthera tigris. Next base: position 87,518,635 of record NC_056666.1, read on the forward strand.
CCTGCTTTAAGCAGTTTACTCTTCAATCCATTCAGTACAGTTAACCCTTCAACAACACAGAGGTTAGGGGCACCGACCCCTGCACAGTCAAAAAGCCAAGTAGAACTCTTGACCCTCCCAAAACTATTAATAGCCTATTGTTCCCTGGAACCTTTACTGGTAACATAAACAGTTAACATGTATTTTGTATGTTATACTTATTACTGTATACTTACAATAAAGCTAGAGAAAATGTTTTTAAAAAAATCATAAGGAAGAGGAAACATATTTACAGTATTGTGTCGAAAAAATCCATGAAAAAGTGGACTCATGAAGTTCAAACCTATGTTATTCAAGGTCCAACTATAGTAACTTTATTTCAGTGACATACTTACACCATTGTGAATGTTCATCTGGTTGTTTTCCACATCTACCTTTTCTTGCCTTGTGGTTCTATGTGTACATGTTTAAAGTTTCAACCTGTTCTGTTGGGTTTTCTTGGTGAGTTAAAGGGAAGGCTCCATTGTATGTAGTTATCCTTTCTCATAGTGGATTTGAAGGTAAGACAGGAGTTTCTCTTCAGTAAGGGTTGTTTGTGCCCTCAGTTACAGAGAGAGCTTTGAATTTGCCTTTACTGGGAGACACTCTGGGTTTTTCTAGCTGTAGAACATATAATTTCTTGGTTTTAGGATTCCCATACCACAGGAGTGGTGTGAGGCTGAACTTCACACTTATCCTGTGTGGTGAGCCTACCCAACTGTAACCCTCACAGAGCTTCAGTTTCATTGGGTTCTTGCCATCACCCACGCATCCGTGTGTTTCAAGGAAGGACGGCCCCAACCTGAGTGGGAGGCTTAGGGAGAATGCCTAGGATCACTTCTTCCAACACTGCTGCCAGGAGCTCAGATTCCTCCACGTGACTTCTCTTCGCCAGACTTCTCTGGCGAGTGTGGTATCCCCCTCTGTGAAAGAGCAGTCCATGTGGACAACTGAAGGGGACTGATTAGATGCTGTATTCAGGGACTTAATGGTACAGCTGAACTCCAGGACCAATTTCCTGACATTTCCTTCAGGCTACAGGAGACTCTACTGAAATGGAGTGAGAGACATTCAGGTAAAATGAGGTGACCTGCAGAACGCTTTCCTCATAAATGATCACCTCAACACAACCCCAGAAACCAGCTCTTGGAAGGAGGTTGTTTGCCCCAACTCCAGTATTCACCCAGGCTGGTGGCCATTTCAGAGCATACTGACATCCACATTTAAGAGCCAACTTGCCTCGGGCATGAAACCATTTGTAAGGTTGCGTTTTATCAAAAGCGGTAGGAGAAAAAACAACTTTCTCTGATGGTAAAAAACTGGGTCTCCTCCCTGCCATTTGGTTTTCCTCCAAGGGAAACCTGACAAGGGCTGCCTGGTTGGGGACTCAGAAAGAAAAGGCTACATGAGACAATAAAACAGGACAGCTCTACAGATGTTGGTACTGAGGCTGACCACAGGGGCATACGCGTGCCATAGACGGAGTCAACACATGAAATTTAAGCACAAAGTACTCAGGAGGGCAACAAAGAATATGGTGCAGCTGAAGACAGTGACAGGGAAGTGGATTCCAGTACACCCGGGCCGGGGCTGCGAGGCAGGCTTGAGGAGCCTGGAGATCTAGAAACTGACGTGGAGCAGAGGAACGGCCATTCTCCATCGCCTTTCTTCAGAATGCTTGGTCAGACTGCAGGAGAGAACTGCTGGAGCAGTTCGAAGGTTTCACTCTCCTGTAAGAAAGAATCTCCCTGGGAGACAAGTTTTGTATTTTGAGAACATTTTTCTTCTCTCGCTGAAGCTTTCAATATTGATCAGCAAAGCTCTGCTCAAAGAAATGGCTGCTAGGGAGGGAGCTGACTTGGCAGGCAGCACAGGGCTTGGCTCAGAGGCTTCCTCAGGCTCTGAGGGGGAGGGAGCAGAGAAAGGACAGCAGGGGAGGGGAAAAAAAAACAAAGGGAAGAGGGCTGAACAACTACGGGAAGGCCAGGAGCTCTGTTCACTAACAGGGTGGAAGGAGGCTGATAAATCCTCAATTGTCTCTGTTGTCCCAGCCACGTCGGTGGCACTTCTTAGTTCTTTCACCTCTCCAGCAGGGCGCACAAAGGGCTCAGGGTGTGGGCGCAGGTTGCCTAGGGTCCAATCCTGGTTCCCCGCCGCCCTCCGCCCAGATGGGCACTCTGGAAAAATTCCTTAGCCTCTTGGAGCCCCTCTTTTCTTACTTATAAATCTGGAATGATGATAGTGCAAACCTCAAAGGCTCCTCCAAGGAATGAATGAGATCCTTCCACAAAGCATTCAGCACAGTCTTGGGTCACTTGGGTCAGAGATCAGTAAACGTTAGCTACCATTCTCATTAAACATAAAATGCCTTTCTCTTCGCCGAGAGATTTGCCTTCAGTCATCCACCTCTTTCTTACAGAGCCTGTTTCTCACAGAGACCACATTTGAATCAGCACTGGTGTCAAAAATACTGTCCATTTCAGGCCTGAGGCTATAACCGTGCCTTAAAGGCTTTAATAGTTCTAGTTGGGTGGGAACTGCTATTTGCCATTTAGATGGTACAGATCTGGGGCTTTCGTGGCAGGAACTGGGGGATTAATGGGTTCCAAATATTTGCATATAAAAGGCAGCAGCGTCCATCTGCTGATGCCCAGCAGTAATAGAGTGTGATGGGAACAGGAGGAGGAACCTTTTTTGCATTCTGAGCAGGCCTCTGAAATTTAAGAGGTAGAAAAGCTCTCCTAAGCTTTGGAACATTGGCAGGGATCTATGGTGACTGGGTGGGTGGGGGGGTGAGGGGTGGCTTGTAGAGGGCTCCTTATTGTACTTGGAACCAGGCAACTCATCCCGGGAGGAGGCATGACTTAGGCTCACTGCTGGGAGCTGACCCACATGTGTCCCTTGTCCAGCTCTGAAGTCACTGAAACCACTCGTGACAGCTTCTGTCCCCTGCCTAGGGCATGGGGATCCCAGTCAGGTGGAATACCCTGACACACTGGAATAATGATGGCTACTGTCCGTGACACGGCCACTGTGTACATTAGGGATTTATGTGGCAGCAGGTGCAAGGCCACAGTCTGGGGAGAGCTGCCCACCTCCATGGGAGAGGGTGAGAACATTTGTCAGGCCTTCTCCACCCTTATGCCCCTGGCATCTCCTCCCTGGTTCCTTAGGTGGTGCATGTTTGTTTTAGTTTGTATCCCAAACAGCAAAATTTCAATGTGAGAGGGAGCAGTAGACCATTTCCTTTTCAGTCTTCCCTGGCAAGCCCTTTAAAATGCCCTGATGTTCCAACTAAGTGGCCACACAGCTCTGCTCCAGCAGCCACATAAACAGCAGTGAGGGAGGCAAGATGGGCCTGGCAGCGTGCTGTTTAGAGGCAGGCTCGCAGGCTGGCTTCCAAGTTCTCATGGGTCTAAATACGCTCAACATTGCAAAAGAAACAAAAATGCAGATTTTATCTAGTCTTCAAACAGCAGATCAGGCACTCACAAATTTGTTCCTAAGACATGTAATTGATGCTGGGGGGGGGGGGTGGTGGTGGTGGTGAGGGAACCCTTCCTTTTTGCATCTGAGGCATAGTTTTTCAAAACCATGTGGTGCTGGTAGAAATTAGTTCAGCTAATTCACGGAAAGATTTCACAAAAAGAACTTTAGTCTTTTGCCAAAACAAATTTCGTATTATCGAGGAAATACAAACTGGCACTTAAGAGCTGCATCAGTATACTGCTGTCAGTGTTGGTGGGTGTTTTGCTACCAACTTCCCACTGATTAATCTCTTCCTCATCAAGGCACACAGATCCGAGTCTTGGAGAGCATGGACCTGAAGAGTGACATCTGAAGGAGAACCATCAAGACGGCTTCTCTTATTAGGGAAATGCTCTGTGGAATTTACATTATATGTGTACTTACAGATTTAATACCCCATAATAAGCACCTTGAGTGTCATGGCAGGAAGACTGAGGATCATTAGGTCCAAGTTACAAAGATGAGATTTCCACAGACAGGTTTTGGGCAATCGAGGACTGGCAGAGCCTTGCAAAGTTATGCTTTGGCATTTGGAATGGCTACATACTATGCTTTCATGTTTGGTTAACTGTTCTTTGGCTCTCTTTCCCCTTGGCCTTACCCATGCCCTTACCCCTTAGTAATACTGACAATTTCTTACTTTCTGACGAAATATCAAGCATCCTTTTTGAATGTTTACACACATGCCTCCATTTTGAATATTCCTCGCAAGAGATCTACCGCCAAGCCTTCAGCCTGACAGAGGGGATAAGTCAATCCTAGATATTTTGCCTCAGAAAAGCCCTTCCAGGCCTTTCTTTGAGCACCCTCTCCAAATTGTGCAGGGTGTGTAGGCCTCAAAAGAGAATCTCACTGGTATTAGAACTACAGGTTGTGCAGCCCAACCTTCGTGACTTCCAACCATCCCACTCAAGTGCTAGCTTGGTAGATTTCCTATACACGATCCAATTCATAACCCCACGAAGACTCCCATACCTGCCAGCCCTGCTGTACTTCAGGGAATACTCCCATCAAAAGGAAAGAAAAAGGGAAGGAAGATGGGAAGGAAAGAAGGGACTGAGGGAGGAAGGAGTCCCACCACACTCCTTCTGACTTGTCCATAAAGGCTCCTTTTAATTTTCCGGTTCCTTTGTGGAGACAGTTCAAAACAGCAAGAGGACTTCATAAGATAGAGTCAAGAAGATGAGACAGCTTATTTATACTCCATCTCTGCCTGAGAGGATGGTGTGAGGGTCAGAAATTCACAAACCTAATCTTTATGCTTCCCTCACTCTGTACTGTGGAGGGGGGAGATGCTATTTTAAGTTCCTTGTTGGAAAGGATATCATCACAGGAAGACAATGCTGGCAGTCACTAAGAAGAAAAGAAAAAGACAAAGGAAACAACCTACACGTAACATTAAAAGCAAAGTCATCCAAAGGCAACCCCCCAAAGTCCTGCCTGTCACAGGGCTAATGGTCTGCCTCTTTCTGTTGTGCTACATTCTAGACAAAACTGTGTTAACTCAGCAGAACCCAGAGTAAAGCAGCCCCATTCAAAACCTCAAATGAAGAAACATTTTGTGGTTCTTCTCACTTGTTATGTTGCCTTCCCTCCCTCTCAGGCCGCCTGCCCTGGGGGTACACCTTTCCTCTCTCATTTTCTATCAAACAGTAGGCTGACCTCATCTGGTCAGTGCCTCAGGTTTGAACCCTCCTCCTTTCTCCCCCACGACCACATAGACAAAACTTCGGTCCTGGGGTGCATTTGGAGAGAAAGGAATCTTGGCCAAGGAACAGCCCACAGAGCCTCCGGAATTATAAAGTGAGTCTTCCCTCCTCACAGAAATTATAATTTAGGCTAAAACTTATTAGGATGGCTTTCACTCATGTTTGTATTGCACAGGAAGATCAGAAGAGCTCCCAATCAAAGTGAACCCCTGTCATGGCTTTTGGGACTGAGCTCTCCATGGGCCGCACAAGGGAAAAACTCACAGGGCATGAGCACGGTGCCCACCTCCCAAATTACACACAGATGTGTACAAATATGTCACACACATATCTTACACAGCTTCGAAGCCATGAGTGTGAAATAAATTCAGTTTTTCTGATTTCCCGGTATTGTTTAAATTACAAAGGAGCACACGGGGGTAGAGCAACAACCCACATCTCAGGTTTTCACCATCAGATGGCACAGAATATTTGCTGATTATGGACTAGGATGAACGAATTACACAAATTCCCCATCATTATTACAGGCTCCCTTTCCTACAACTAATTTGCACATTCATTAATCTTGTGAGTTCGTAAGGTTGGCCATAACCTGGCCCCTTTCCCTGTCACACCTCCTCTGTGGACAGCACAGACTGAGCCCGGTCAGCCCTCCTGACTGTCTGCTTCCTTGACCATGCCATGATCTCCCTCCCCAGCTGCACCTCGCCCTACATTGCCCGGCTCACACTCATTTGTTCTTCGGGTTTAAATTTAGATATCCCTTCCTGTGGAAGGCTTTCTTGGGTATCCCTTGCTCCCGGTTAGGCTCCTCTCTTTCATCACTTATGTTGTAACTTCCTTATGTTTCCATAACCCCCTCTAGACTCTAACCTCCCAGAGGGCAGGGGCCAGGTCTAAACAGGTTCCCTAATAATATTTCCCAAACGAATGAATCTGAATTGGAGTTATCTGGCAGAGACGAAACCTTTGCCCATGGTCTCCAGCCTGATATTCTCTCTCTTACTAATAAAACTGTGCTCATCTTACAACTTTCCCTTTGACACATCCATCTATCTGATACAGGATTCTCTCTTTGGCTTTGGTTTGCCATCTTCCCCAAAAGGCAGACAAAAAAAAAAAAATGTTTTTCCTTCCTGCCCTGTTTGTTCCACGGAAATCCCTATAAGCCCTGCTTCTGGAGGCAGTTCTTCTGAACCCAGGAGCCTGCTCTGACCTGGTGTGCACCTGCCCAGCGACAACACTGTCCATGGGTTACTGCTCCCTGGAGGGCAGATTTGTTGCCATGGAGAGAGGTGGGCTGGTAAGCAAAACCAAGCCAGCCTGGAGAGATTAAAAAGAAAAGTGTTCAGTGCCTTTGCACTCATACCTGTCAGCCGGCTTTGCAAAGCTTTATAAAAACAATCACAGTAGAGAAAATCAACGAGAATATTGCTAACAAGCAGGTTATAAAACACAGATTAAAGATAAAAGCTCAACAGGAGAAAAACACATTTAAGTTCAAATAAAAGAATCCAAACAAATGGATACCAAACAAGTCTAAGAGGGAGACAGTCGAGCTTCACTTTTTTCCTCAAGGGGTATTTTTTGTTGTGAAATACATGAAACATAGAAACACAGCATCAAACACAGAATAAATTCAACAAACCACAACAAACATCACTGCTCTATGAGGTCAGTACTATTGGAACCCCCATTTTACAGTTGAGGAATCTGAGGCACGGAGAAGTCAAGAAACTTCTCCAGGCACACTTCTAAAGTGTAGAAGGGGCAGAACCTGGATTTGAACTCAGGCAGTCCGACTAGATTCCCTGCTAGTAAGCACTAGGCTATACTGCCTCTCATACTTTTTTTTTTTTTTTTAATTTTCTTTTTTTCAACGTTTTTTTTTAAATTTATTTTGGGACAGAGAGAGACAGAGCATGAACGGGGGAGGGGCAGAGAGAGAGGGAGACACAGAATCGGAAACAGGCTCCAGGCTCCGAGCCATCAGCCCAGAGCCCGACGCGGGGCTCGAACTCACGGACCGCGAGATCGTGACCTGGCTGAAGTCGGACGCTTAACCGACTGCGCCACCCAGGCGCCCAATACTGCCTCTCATACTTGACGTACAAATACTTAACTACAACATGTATATAGTTTCAAAATAACATGCATAATCATGTTCCTGCCATCTAGCTAAAGGAAGAGAACATTACCAGGAGTATCTCAGAAGCTCCCCGTTAGCCCTTCCTCAAGCACATACATTCCCCTGCCGCCCGCTACCTCTCCTACCAAAGTAACTATTATCCTGAATTTGGGGTTAATTCTCTTGCTTTTTGTTATAGTTTTATTATCTACATGCCTAAATGATATATTGTTAGTTTTCTACTTCATGTAAATAGAATCATAATATGTGTATTCATCTGTGACTTGCTTATTAAGCTCGACATTATGTTTTGGAGATTTTTCCCTGCTAATGAGCACAAGTTTGGTGCATTCCCTTTTTTGAGCTGTAAAACATTCTGTCCTTAGTTTATCCATCCTGTGACATGTGTGTTGATTGCAGCTTTTGTAATAAGAACAATTCTGTGGATCTCTTTTTGAGAGCACCAGATCACCTAGATGGTTGGTTAAAACACCAACTGCTGGGTCCCACCACTGGAGTTTTATTTGGTAGATGTGGGGTGAGGCCTGAGAAATTGCATTTGTAACATGTGCTCAGAGGATGCTGGTGCCATGTGAGCCAAGGACCGCACGTTCAGACCCACTGCTCCAGGGTACAGAACTAGGAGAACTTCGAGTCACAGGATATAGAAACGTCCAACTTCACCAGGGACGCCAAGTGTGACCAGTCCTGTCTACAAATTCACAAAACCATCTACGGTTACTCTACGTCTTTAATTTTACCTCTCTGCGTACTGCATTTGAGTGTTTTATTTTGTTTCTTGTTTGTTTTTTTAAGCAGGCTTCACACCCAGCACAGGGCCCAACGTAGGGTTTGAAGTCACGACCATGAGACAAGACCTCAATCTGGACCAAGAGTTGGATGCTTAACTGATTGAGCCACCCAGGCACCCCTGCAGTTGAGTGTTTTTTAATATATTTATTGAGGTGCCTGGGTGGCTCAGTCAGGTGGGTGACTGACTCTTAGATGTCAGCTCAGGTCACCATCTCGCAGTTCATGGGATCAAGTCCCAAGCTGGATTCTGCGCTGACAGGGTGGAGCCTGCTTGGGATTCTCTCTCTCTCTCCCTCTCTCTCTGCCCTTCTCCTGCTCTCTCTCTCTCAAAATAAATAAATAAACTTAAAAAAATATATATATTTACTGGCCATTAATGTTCTTCTGGGTCATGAGTGGTTCTTGCTCATTTTTCTACCAGGTTGCTGAGCTGTCAGCACAGAGCCCGATGCACGGCTCGAACCCACAACCACAGGATCATGACCTAAGCCGAAGTAGGACACTTAACGGACCAAGCCACCCAGGTGCCCCAATTATGTTTAATTTTTTGAGGAACCACCATATTGCTTTTCATAGCGGCTGTACCATTTTATATCCTTAAGAGTAGTGCACAAGGGTTCCAATTTCTCCACATTCTCACCAACACTTGTTATTTTCTGGTTTTTCTTTTTTTTTGTTTTTTTTTGTTTTTGTTTTTTTAAATAGCTATCCTATAGCTATTTAAAAAAATAGGGTATATTTTATATTTTAAAAAAATATAGGGTAGGGTGATAGCTCATTGTGGTTTTGATTTGCACCAATTTACATTCCCACCAATAGTGTGCGAGGGTTTCCTTTTCTCCACATCCTTGCCAAACTTATTATTTATCTTTCTGATACTAGCAATTCTGACTGGTATGAGGTGATATCTCATTGTGGTTGATTTGCATTTCCTTGATTAGTGATGTTGGACATCTTTTCATATGTCTGTTGGCCATCTGTAAGTCTTCTTTGGAAAAAGGTTTATTATTCAGGTCCTCTGCTCATTTCTTGTGTGTGTGTGTTTTTTTTTTTTTTTTTCTCACCTGGGGTGTTGAGTTGCCCTTTATTGGATATATCACATTCTGCAAAAATCTTCTCCCACTCAGTAGGTTGCCTTCTCATTTTGTTGATGGTTTCCTTCCCTGTGCACAAGATTTTTAGTTTGAGGTAGTCCCAATTATTTATTTTTGCTTTTTTTTCCCCTCCCTGGGGAAACACATCCAGAAAACTACTGCTAAGGCCAAGAGTTTATGACCTAAGTTTTCTTTTAGTTTTATCATTTCAGGTCTTTAATCTTTTAGTTTACTTTTGTGTATGGTGTATGAAGTGGTCCAGTTTCATTCTTTTGCATGTAGCTGTCCAGTTTTCCCAACACCATTTGTTGAAGACTTTCTTGTCCCCATTGTATATTCTTGCCTCTTTTGTAGGTTAAGTGACCATTAAAAGGTGGCCTTATTTCTGGACTCTCTATTCTGTTCCATTTGATCTATGTGTCTATTTTTGTGCCAGTAAAATACTGTTTTGATTACTACAGTTTTGTAGTATATCCTTATATCTGGGATTGTGATACCTCCAGCTTTGTTCTTCTTTCTCAACACTGCTTTGGCAATTCAGGTCTTTTGAGGTTCCATACAAATTTTATGATTATTTTCTTCTAGTTCTGTGAAAAATGCTTTTAGTATTTTATTTATTTATTTATTTATTTATTTATTTATTTATTTATTTATTTATTTTTTGCTTTTGGTATTTTAATTGAGTTCGAATCTAGATTGCTTTGGGTAGTGTAGATATTTTAAGAATATTAATTCTTGTAATCCATGAACATGGGATATCTTTCCATTTTTTTTCTTCTTCAATTTCTTTCCTCAACGTCTTACAGTTTTCAGAGTACAGGTCTTCACATCCTTGGTTAAATTTATTCCTAGGTATTTTATTCTTTTTGATGCAATTGTAAATGGAACTGTTTCCTCATATTCTCTTTCTGATAGTTTGTTGTTAGTTGTATAGAAATTCAACAGATTTCTGTATATTGATTTTTTTATCCTGCCACTTTACTGAATTCACTGATCATTTATTTTTATCATATATTTGTTCTCTGTTTTCTTATCTATAACTTTTCCTTACATTACTTCTGTGTTTGCTTTCACTTCTTAAATTAGATACTGTTGTTGAAGTAAGGACCACAGATCTAAATTTTAAAATTAGGACAGGTATTGGGGTGCCTGAGTGGCACAGTCAGTTAAGTGTCTGACTTCGGCTCATCATGATCTCACAGTTCATGAGTTCGAGCCCTGTATCTGGCTCTCTGCTGACAGCTCGGAGCCTGAAACCTGCTTCAGATTCTGTGTCTCCCTCTCTTTCTGCTCCTCCCCCACTTGCACTCTGTTTATCACTCTCACAAAAATAAACATTAAAAAAAAAATCAGGACAGGTTTTTACTAATAGTCTGCACTCAGGAAAAGAACATATGACTTACAAGTAGATAGCTCTACTCCTTTGGCTCCTAGCACCTACAAGTTATACAAAGTCTTTAGGTACATGTCTATGTGGATAATATAGGCAGAAATAGCCCCATAACACAAGTCAGCTCTCAAGGTCCTACTCAGAAAATCTTTCTCTGTGGTAAAGAATCTACAGCTTGTGGCCAGGGGTTCCTTGTGATACAGTAGGGAGTCCTGGAAAAAGGTATCTTATGACATGGAGGGGATGTGGGTACTTCTGGCAGGTTGGGGTGAGTGTAGTCTTCATCTATGCATAGTTGATTAGACGAAAAAAGAAAAAAAGCCTCAGATTCAGCCTTTCAAGTTTTGATATGCAGTATTCTTCCCATTATTTAAACCCCTAGTTATTTCTAATTTTTATTACATTTTTTTGATTTGTAAATTATCTAGAAGTTTGTTTTCTGATTCCCTGTAGGTTTTCTCTCCCTTAATTAGTCTCAAAGTTATATATTCTATTTGTTTTGTAGTCTTTTTAGCTATTAAAACACATTTAAAGTCTAAAGCTAAATGCGTATAAGAGAACCTCTTTCCAAATAGTATACTGTAGCCAATTACTACCCCTGTTGCCAATTTATTGTGCAGTTTTTATTCAGCATTTTAATTCTATCATTTTTTACTACCACACATTAGACATCCTTGTTTCTGTTTTGCACAGTGAATATATCTACAAATTTACTAAGATCCTAGCTTAATCCATTCGACTTCTCAGATCTTCCATCTGGATATATCCTTCAGAATTTTCTTCCACACAGTTTGGTTGGTGTTAAAATTCCTCACATTGTGTTTTGCCTGAAAATGTCCTCAACTTATCCTCTTCAATGATATTTGTACTACATTAGAAAATTCTTTCATATATGTTAAAGAAAAACTTACGTGTTAATAAAATATTCTTTTCTTAGGCAATTGAAGATATAACTCACTGTCTTTTGGCTCCTATTGTTGTTTCTGAAAAGTCAGCTTTCAGTCTAAATGCTATTTATATACGTATCTGTTTTGTCTCTCTTTCTGGCTGCTTTTAGTAGTTTGTTTGTTTAAAGTTCTTCAGTTTCACTATGACATACCTACTTATAATTTTGATTTCTTCTGCTTGAGATTTGTTGGGCTTTCTGGATCTTCGGTTCATTATCATCCAACAATTCTGGAACTTTTTCTTTTTCTTCTCATCTACAGTATTTCCTTCCGGAACTCTACTGAGAGCATCTTAGGTCATAACCCTAGTCTCATAATCTCATTTTACATTTTCCCTCCTCTCTGTCTCTATGAGCCCTATTATGGATTATTCAGATCCATTTTCCAGCTCACTAGTGTTCTCTTCAACTGTCTCTAATCTGTTTAATGCATTAAGTTTGTAATTCTTATTTTTATATTTGTTATCTCCAGAAGTTCTATTTCCTTACTTTTAAAATCTGTGCAATCAATTTACAGTCTCTGGTCCGTGTTCCTATTTTCAGTGCTTTAAAAAATTTTCTTAAATGTTAAAATATTCATTTGTATTTTTGACTGATAAATTCAAGAATGAAGTATTTACAGGTCCCACTCCACTGTCTGCTGTTTTTACTGGCTTTTACGCACAATGAATTGTTTTCCTTGTGTTCGAAGTCAAAGCTGCCTTTCTCCTGAGAGGAATTTCTATTTATTTCTGAGGGTCACCTAGAGTTGTTGAGGATATTTACATTGCCATTATGCTACAAAGGAAAACCTACTTTAATCTTTCTCTCTTTCCCCAAGGTTTCTCAAAAGAAATAATTTCCCAACAGATAAAAATCACTGCTGGGAGCATTTGGTATTGCTCTCATCAGGAGGATCACAAATTGGATTATTTCCACTTTGGAATTATGAGGGAAGAATGTGAGAAACATATGCTGTCGAAATATCTTACAAATCAAATTCTTTATACCACTTGCATCTAGGTTCAACTTGAGGAGGGTTTTTACTTGGCTGTGAAAGTACTTCTAATAAGAAATGCTATCCCTTTTGCAGTTTGGTTCCTAATCCATATCAGCTCTACTACAAATCATGAATGATGAAAAGTGCATGATTATTATTTATTGTAGTCACACCGTGTAAAACTGGCGGCAGGTATAACCCTACAACCATGAAAATACACAAACCTGTGAGGGTCATCTGGATCACAGTTAGGAAGAAACTGAGAGATGGCTTCTGCCACTTCTTCATTTGATAAAACATCCCAGAGTCCATCGGTGGCCAAGATCAGCACATCATCTGCTCCATGCTCATATTTGGAGAGATCGTAGACTCTTACCTGAAAAGAATGGGAATACTCCTACTTAAGAAATTGGGAGCACGTTATTTCCCATAACAAATTGGTTTCGGAATTCTTTTCTTCTCCCACCTCGGCTAGGGGTTTTTAGGTACGCGCTCTGAAGTACTTGGTTGTGCAACCAGCTTTGTGGCCATGGGTAGCCTCCTTTGGAGACTTGCTGTATAGACATATGGGACTCAACAGGTGAGCTTAAGAGTTGACAAGGAAGAATTAATTGAAAATTAATGCCTGACATAGCTGGAACAATACTTATAATAGATACAGTGCGAGCCAGAAAAGCAACCTGAGGCTTGCTTCCTTCCTTCCTTTGCACACCCATTCCACAAGTAAGGGCCTGCTGTGTGCCAGGTACTCTATGTATAAAGATGAATAACAGGGGTACCTGGGTGGCTCAGTAGGTGAAGCCTCTGACTTCAGCTCAGGTAATGATCTCACTCAGTTTGTGGGTTCGAGCCCTGCGTCAGGTCTGTGCTGACAGCTCAGGGCCTGGAGCCTGCTTCAGATTCTGTCTCCCTCTTTCTCCGCCCCTCCCCCTCTCATGCTCTGTCTCTGTCTCTCAAAATTAAATAAAATGTTTAAAAAAAATTTTTTAATCTTAAAAAAAAAAAAGATGAATAACAGATTTCCCTGCTTCTTAGCTCTGTCTTTTGGAGAGATAAGGCCAGCCCTGGATCTTTAGTAGTTACTCTGTATTTGTCTAGGACTGAGGAGACACTTTATTTAATGGGCTCACTTGAATCACATTTTGGCTTACCTGTTTGAGCCCCAAGGGGCAGGATTTCTTTCCTGTAAGGATGGGGCTCAGACACTACACTCAGGTTTAAGAGGCCTTAATCTAGCCTAAATTACAAAGGACACATGCAAAGTCTGAATCTCCGAAGTGGATCTTGGCAAACTTGTAAGTCTTTCCTCATCTCTAGTACCTGGAATGACTTGGGATATTTCAATATCCACCTAACCTCTTTGGGAAGGAAAGAATAACCTTGATGAAAGTAGTAAGAATAAAAATCAAGCAGTTATTTGGGTTAGGCCACAACTCTATTTTCACCCAACTTTGGCGGGAAAAGAGTCTGGGATTTTTTTTTTTTTCCTTTTAAAATTTTAACATTTATTTATTTTTGAGAGACAAAGAGAGGCAGAGCATGAGCGGGGGGGGGGGGGAGAGAGAGAGAGAGAGAGAGAGAGAGAGAGAGAGATACAGAACCCGAAGCAGGCTCCAGGCTCTGAGCTGTTTGTTAGCACAGAGCCCGACGCGGGGCTCGAACTCACGAACTGCGAGACCATGACCTGAGCTGACGTCGGATGCTCAACCGACTGAGCCACCCAGGCGCCTCAAGAGTCTGGGATTTCATTGCCATTCCCTCCCCATTTGGCAGAACCAGCCCCTGTGTATACACACCTCATGAACTAAGGGCACAGGCAAGTCAACTTCATCAACCTTCCAGTTCCTTCAACCCTTCTCTTTTTTCCCTCCTATCTTCTAAAAGCAAGTCTGAGTAAAAGCTGTAGGTCAGCGGAAAGTCAGGGAGAGGAAGGAGTTTATAGAGTTTAAGCAGCCATGTGTCCCATCACACACAGTCACTGCTAGGTCATCTCAGATCTGGAGAGAATTTGATTCTAAGAGGCCGACAGACTGTTCAAATCCACATCTTTGAAAGCCAAGCCTCCTAGCTTTAGAAAGGTTTGCCCAGGCCTGTGACACCCTGACACAGGGCTGGTCCTGTGGACTAACAGACTACACCCAGCAGCACAAAACAACAAAATAGCACACGCCTACCGACGGAGCCCTTGGAAAATGAGCTCAAATGAAAAGCAGCCTCCAGGTACCAGGCCTCTGCGGCCTGCTAACTGCGTGGTAACAATTAGCTAATGGCCCGGTGCACGGCCCACACAGAGGAGAAGAGAACTCAGGGGTATACTGGACTGGCTTTTAACATTTTCTCAAAAGGCATATTCACTTTGAGGGTAGAAGTTTACATTCTAGAGAAGGCACTGTGCCTCATGAGGCCAAATTAAGGAAAACAACAAGGGGGATCTTAAGCTTACAGCAGTCTGGAAAGTCCCAGATGCCAGAATTCGATCCTCAGGGCACTCACTGAATTCATGTGGTCCAGTTTTCACTCTACAGAGGCAACCAAATCCCTTTTGCTTTAATTTGTTGTGACTCCTGGGCGCCACAAATGTTAGAGCAGTGCTTCTTAAATGTTAATGTGCCAGGAATCAGCTGGGGATCCTGCTAAAAGGCAGAATCTAATTCAGTTCTGGGGTGTGGCCGGAGGCTGCCTTTGCAGCTTACTTCCACGTGATGCTGATGCTGTGGGTCCTTGGACTGCACTCTGAGTAGCAAGGCTGAAGAGAATGCCTACTGGCCCATTTGCAAAAAAGGAAATGTAGGCCTTCGTGGCCTCTGTGATGCCTACACAGACTGTCTTCTAGGGCAGGCTTTAGAGAGGACAGCAAATGTTGGCTCTGGGCTCCCAAGTTCAAGTCCTGGCTCACTGTGTTATTATTTCCAGTATGTGATGACTTTGCCTAAGAGAGACTGCTAGCTTCTTACTGGGGTAGGTCTACAGTACATTTCTGTGAAAATCTGAACTCCACAGAATAAGAAATGTTACAGGAGGTGGGGGAGATGATGTCAGGTGCTCCAGTTCCAATCTTGCGCTTGTAGCTAAATAGGAGATTCCATCTGCCTTCTAGCGCCTTCTAAAAGAAAGATTTCTAGGTCTGAAGATAACATCCATTTAATTTCAGGACTACCCTGGGTTTGGGGTGCCAGAATCGTTTCAAGTGCTTTCTGCTGGCCAAAAACATGTAGAGATCTGAGCTGTTTAAGCTTAAGTTATCCTGCCCACTACTCAGCTGGAGATCTAGCCAACAGAATGGGAGTGGAACGATAAACAGAAACATGTTACAAAATGCTCTCTTCAATTCCATCAATAAATTGAATCCTTCCCTAATTCCGCTATTCACATTTCCACACACAGTTCTCTAATGCTGTTTCATTAGCCAACACGAAAATCCTTTCAAAACCATTCTCGAAGTATTTTTAATGTAAATAATAAAAAGCTGGTCTCAACCCTGTTCCCTGAGGCACTCCCCAATTAACATCCTTTTAGGTTTTTATTGCTACCCTTTATTTCCTGCCCTTTAGCCAATTTCCAAAGGACTTTGCCAACTTTCCACTTACAACTCGTGTCTTGTACATTAACCTGTAATGCAGAACATTTTGTGAAAATGCTCTCAGAAAAACTGGGCTGCAGCACAAGACAACCCGCTTCACGCCCATCCTCCCTGGCGGCAAGGGCTTCAAAGGATTCTGGCGGGCTCTGGAGTCCTGACCTCCTCTCCCTGCAGCTGTTGTTGGCTCTCCTCAGTCAGACCACACTCACCTCTCCAAAGTCCCCTCTTCAATTCCGTAAATAGCATCTTGATGTTCCAGGAAGCCTCACATTAAACTAATGGGCTCTGAGGCTCCCCCGGACTCAGACACCAGGAAGAGAGTATCCCAGGCCCCAGTAGGGGCAAGGTGTTTAAGCAAACGCCTTTGTCTGCAGGAGAGCTGGAGAACAGAGTCAGGGCTTTGTGTGACTCCTTCCCGTGTTCCCAGCTGCCCAGAGAGGGAGAGAAAGGCCACAGGAATCCTTGCGATCCTTGCAGTTTTTCAGAGTGATATAATTTGAACCGCTGAGAGACGGATGGAGCCTGTGTGGGTCCATCTGCCCTCCTAGAGCCGCCTACGTGTTGACTGAGCACTTACTATGTGCCAACTACTCTTCTAGGTGCTGCGGGTACAGCTGTGAACAGAAGTGACAAAGTCCCTCAGAGCATCTAAACTAGTAGAGAGACAGACCCACAAACCGCAATGTCAGAAGCCGACAGGTGCTCTGAAGAAAAGTCACAGTAAGAAGAGTGACAAGACAGTCCTTGTAGAGGACCTCCCTGGGAAGGCACTGTATGAACAAAGATCTGAACGAGTGAGGTGATATCCCAGAGTCCCTTCCTGTGCTCCCCCTTCCTTCCCTCAGGGACCTGCCAACCCTCTGGGTCCGGTTAGATTGTGGGCTGCAGTGCCACGTGCAGCTGCCAAAGCACTCCTGAGGCAAAGCAACCAACAAGCAGCCTCGCTTTCTCTTCCCTGGTCCGCGCAGTCGCCATCCTCCACATCCCATGAGCACGGCATTTGTACCTGCCAGGTCCACGTGTCTGTCTCTTGCACAAGACTGGTTATTCTCAGATTTTAATGTGCTGCAGAATCGTTTGGGGTGCTAACTGAACAAATTTAGATGCAAGGGGCCACTCTTTAAACGTTCCGAATGTGTCGAGCTGCGCCCAGGCACCAGCTTATGTGGGCAAGGGCCAGGTCATTCCAACGCAAGTGGTGGGGGAGCCTAGCCTCGAAGACACGGTCATCAGCAATAAGCTCCTCAAGGGGCAAGGTCTGAACTGGCCTGTTTCTGTCCCCAGAATACAGAGCATTCGGTGAGCAATCAATAAATAACCAAGAGAAGCATCTGCCTCATCGGACACTGACCCTTGTTCTGCTTACAGCGAACACCCCTTCAGGTGGTCACCTTCTCTTCCTTCCCAAGATTCAACTTCTGGAGGCCAGAGACCCCACTTTGCATTTCTTCTGTGGGCCTAGCACTATTTTTTCAGAGTAAATAACAAGAGACCTTCAGGACATACTTACTGAGACAAAGAATAAATGAGAGGAAGGGAGGAAGAAAAATAATTCCACGTAGGAGATCTAGTCAGAGGACGCTCTAATATGGTGACCCGGCCGATTTAGTTTTTTACCTTGGACACTTCCAAGCAGCCACCCAAATCCCACATGCTGATATTGGACACAGGTAGCAGACTCTTTCCTTTTCTTCCCCTGTCCTCACTGGAGCTGCTAACAAACAAACTCAGTGTAAGGGAGTGGGCAGGAAAGAGTCTGGGGGCACAGAAGAGCCTTGGCTAATGTGCCCCTGAAGGAGCCAAGTGCTGACTGCTCTCGCAGGACCCTCGGCTTCAGAGCACTTAGAGACGTCCTTAACGTCATCGCCGGGCATCTATTTGCACAGGAGCCTGTGACAAGCGAGTCTTTAATCGAGTACTTCTACTCAGGGCTCGGCTGCAGGCTGCTGCTTCAGTGTTTGTGTAATGTGTGTTCACCTCTTTGCTCTATTACTGATGAGATTTCAATGACGTGTTGGGAGGGCTCACACTAGTGTAAGCTGACGCCAGCTTCTTGAAGCTACTTTAAAAAAGAATCCATCAGTGGGAATGCAAGCTGGTGCAGCCGCTCTGGAAAACAGTATGGAGGTTCCTCAAAAAACTGAAAATAGAACTACCCTCCGACCCAGCGATTGCACTACTAGGCATTTATCCACGGGATACAGGTGTGCTGTTTTGAAGGGACACGTGCACCCCCATGTTTATAGCAGCACTATCAACAATAGCCAGAGTATGGAAAGAGCCCAAATATCCATCGCTGGATGAATGGATAAAGAAGACGTGGTGTGTATATATATATACGTATATGTGTATATATATATATATATATATATATATATACACACACATATACATATATACGTATATATATATACGTATATGTGTATATATATATATATACATATATACATATATATATATATACACACATATACACACACACACACACACACACACACAATGGAGTATTACTCGGCAATCAAAAAGAATGAAATCTTGCCATTTGCAACTACGTGGATGGAACTGGAGGGTATTATGCCAAGTGAAATTAGTCAGAGAAAGACAAAAATCATATGACTTCACTCATACGAGGACTTTAAGAGACAAAACAGATGAACATAAGGGAATGGAAACAAAAATAACATAAAAACAGGGAGGGGGACAAAACAAGAGACTCATAAAAATGGAGAACAAACTGAGGGTTACTGGAGGGGTTGTGGGAGGGGGGGTGGACTAAATGGGTAAGGGGCACTAAGGAATCTACTCCTGAAATCATTGTTGTGCTATATGCTAACTAATTTGGATGTAAATTTTAAACAATAAAAAACAAAAATATTTTTTAAGAAATCCATCAATTCTTCCATTTGCCAAATCTCAGCCGCTTCTCTAGGATGCCCTCACAGCTCTTACAGCTGTATCAACTCAGCAAATTCTCCCAACCCTTTTTCCTTTTGAAGTACTCAGGGCAGGCCCATGAGCCCCCATGGCTGAGGCCTGGCTTTCTGAATGGCAAGAGCCCTGCCTTTGTTATAAGAAGCCCTCACTTCGGGTCTCTGCTTCCAACCAGCTTTGGGACTTGAGATAAACCACTTACTGTCTTTTGCTCTCAATTTTCTCATCTCTGAAATCATTGTTTAAAAATTGGGAAAAAAATGCGAGGATACCTGCTCTACCTATTACAGCTAGAGCCAGTATAAAGGTCAAATGAGATAATACGGACAGAAACCACAAATTCTAATGTACCACATGGTTTTTTGTTTTTTTTTTATGGCACCCATCTCAGGGCAGAAGACCTGAAAGTAAAGCAGCTGGGGGAAGGAGAGGAGTAAGAGTCAGGGCCTTGGGGTTCAATTACAAGTCTCATTTCAAATAACAGGGATTGCGGCTCTCACTAGTGTTCTTAGCAGAAAAGCCAGATGGTTCCCAAGATAAAGGATGCCAAGAGGTAGTAGAAAATGAGGGCACAGAGTCTTATCCTCTCTACCCCATGTAGCCAACCACGAAGCTCAACCTATAGAACTCTGAATATGGCACCTGTACTAGAAAAAAAGAAAACTCCAGCATATTCCCTGTGGTCCTACAAGCCAAGTCAATTATTTCAATGTTAGCATTTGAGCAAGCCACCAAAATTGCATCCAGAGTCTCTGTTGCTGTGATTCTACCTACACTATGCCACGAAACACATACTGAACTTGGTGGCGAAAGATGGGTTTGAAACTCACTTCTCCTTAAAATTCAGGCAAAACCACTTTGGTTATTCATGTTTTCAAGGTCCACTGACCACCTGCTGGGAATATAGAAAGAAGCACTGATTCATCCTATGGAGTGCTGGGGAGAAGCAGTTGAATCATATACCTTACACCTAGAGGGAACACCTAGGGAACTAGGGACCAAACCCTGGGGAGGTGAGATGAGGGCTTTGGTGGCTTTATAGAGCTTGATCTGGCTATAGTACTGGACTTTCACTGAGGAATGGTGAGGGGATGAGGCATGACCTTTCACATCTTCAGTGTTTCCCTTTGTGGAATGAAAGGTTAGGACTAGGTGGCCACTTCAGATGCTTACGGCACCAATGTTCTCAGACTCTTTCATCATAGGATGAGTTAGGGCTGGATGTGACTGGCCACATGACCTCAGAGCACCTGACTGCAAATGCACCAAGGGACATTTAAGTATTGTAAGTATGTTGGCTGTTGGGGCTGTGGGTGTAATTTTACATCTGAAATATACCACCGATATTCTTGAGGGTTTGCTTTTTCTATTGTAGTCTACAGACAAAATAAATATTCGATTTTTGAGGGTGGATACCACCTAATAGCTAAAACATTTCTAAGCCAGCTAAAATAGTAGGTAGCATGAAAAGAGCCTGAAACTGTACCCAACACCTAGTTGCTATAGCATAAGTCTTCCACTGTCTCCTCGTGAGGCCAGTAGTTTGCAGCTCGGTGAGCTAAGCTACAGGAAGGAATTTCCTTTACATGCTGGGCTTCTCTCATCATCTACTCCTTTCTCTGGGCTTCCAATGGCTTGTGCACCACTGAGCCAAAGGCTCACTGAATGAATCAGTGAATGAATGGGCTTGAATCTAGCTTATTGATCATTTGAGGAATACGTTTCTGTTCATTAAAATGTCCATTTATAAAGGTCAGAGGAAACCCCAGCCTGTGAGTGAAACTACATGGGTGCAGTGTAGGTGGGTTAAGTCATGTCTAATCCAGCGACGAGGCACACAGAGTGACCATATGTCCCTGTTTGCATGGGCTAGTTTGGGTTTGTGCTGTTTTCCCAGCATAATTATTACTAAAGTCCACACTGACAGTAAGTTATATATGATCACCTAATGAATAATTAGTGAAATGACTGCTATTTTTTACACGTGTAGTTGCTACTGCTGGCCATTGGGGACTCAACATAATCACATAACCAGAGTGTGTTCTTACTTCACAGGACTTCGCTCAGAATGGCAGGATTTCAGAGAGCTCAAGTGAGCAAGAGAGCAAGTTACTATGGACCTTGCCTTAGGAGAGGAGACACAGTCATGCCTGGTGGGCTCTGGGGCACCTGGTGGGTGGCAAAGTCAATCCGACTGATCGTGGTTCTCGTGAAGCAAGTAGCGCAGGTCTCAGCAGACCTCTGTGCACGTGGAGAATGAGGTATGTAGTATCCCTAACCTACCAGTCTGGCGCTGAGCCGTGTGCACTGTAAGACTGAATCACCCAGTCCAGGACTGGAACATGGATGTATAATGAACCCATGCGGGGATTATAAAACTCAAGTTCCTGAAGCACAGTGAAGAATGGCTTATGACCGTATTATTTAAAGAGTGGTCTTTGGATCACCTGCTTGAGAATGGTCTAAAAATGTGAAAACTCCTAGGACCTACTCTAGACCCAGTGCCTGAGATTTTCAGGAAGTGGATTCTAGGGATTTGCTTTTTTTGGGGGAAACATTACTTTATTCAAATACCAGGCTTATCATACATGGCCCAAGAACACTCAAATGATAAACCAGATATACACAGATCTTAAAGAGTGTAGTGGTGGCCACCGAGATGTGGATGTTGTTTTATGTTGGCAAGAGCATAGGCATGCATTTTTTAATATATAATAAAGTCTGTTTTTATTTTTAGTTTTTAATTTTTTAAACTAAAATCTGCACCCAGCATGGGGCTCAAACTCATGGCCCTGAGATCAAGAGTCACATGGTCTGACTGAGCCAGCCAGGCACCCCGGGGTTGCATTTTTAAACAAACTTCTCAAACTGTCCTTTTGTGTATAATGCAATAAATTAATGCAAAAAAGGATACTGCATGTTTGACTGAAACATTCAGGTGAAATATCATTTTTCAGAAGGGGATCACAGGGAAACAATTTCTAAGGAGAAGAAATATTTGACACAATATAGAGGTTGCCTCCCTTGTGTGACCATAAATTTTATGAGTTGCCAAGCAAGATTTTTTGGTGTCAGAGTAAATGTCAAATTCTGGTTTTATCCAAATGGCTGGTTACTTCCCAAGGCACTTCCCAATGGAAACAAGCCGTTAAAATGTCACACACATGCATACAAGTGATTCTTACGGCTAGAGAGTTAGCGATGCAGATGGAGGACAGGCTAAGTCAGGAGGTCTTCTCGTGTGTGTAGGTGCAGTGGCACCACAGACAAATGAAAGCTTCTCTACACTCTTAATACGATTCCCCCACCTTCCCCAACGTTTTCAAGGTGGTGGTGGGAGAGGGGGGAGGGGAGCATACATCACCCCAACCAAGAAGAAAGATGCGCGAGATACTGGTTGAAGGGCACAGACTTCCAGTTACGAGACTAGGGATCTAAAGTACAGCATTAGGACTATAATTATATATAACCTGTATATGCTGTAAAACATACATACACTATATAATATATACATATGCTATATAATACATATATATATATACATACACTAGTATATATACACTAGATACATAAAATACATATACACTAGATACATAAAATACATATACATAACCTATATACAATGACTTTACTGTATTATATACTTAAAAGGTGCTAAAAGAGTAGAGCTTCAACGTTCTCACCACAAAACAGAAATGGTAGTTACAAGATGTGACAGAGCTGTAGTGGTAATCATTTGGCAATATACAAATATAAATGCATCCAACCAACACACTGTATACCCTAAACTTATATAATGGTACATGTCAGTTATATCTTTAATAAAACTGGAAAAAGTGGGGCATCTGGGTTGCTCAGTCAGTTAAGCGTCTGACTTTGGCTCTGTGAACTCACGGTTCGTGAGTTTGAGCCCCACATCAGGCTCTGTGCTGACAGCTCAGAGCCTGAAGCCTACTTTGGATTCTGTGTCTCCCTTGTCTCTGCCCCTCCCCCACTAGTGCTCTTGCCTTTCTCTCTCCCCCAAAATGAATAAATATTAAAAAATTTAAAAAATAAATAAATAAAACTGGGAAAAGAAAATTCTCAAATACCACTGTCCTAGACTATCAGAGTATCCTTAGGTAGAACTCCTCATTTTTCCTTTGTAAGAGTATCTGTGGTTTCTGAGGCTGACATTTACAATCTTCGCAGCTCTCTTTAAAAAAACTGAATACAGAAATAATTATGAATACAAACATAGATACTAATGTGTTTCATTCAAGAGAGAAGAAACAGAGACAAATTACTAAACCATGGAAAATGAGGTGTCTTTCTTTTGAGAAATGTTTACAAAGAAATGATTCCTGACTCTAACCTTGCTTCTCCCCCCTACCTAGAACATTCTTCATGCCTTAGAAACAACCAGAACTCAGTAAGGACTGGTCCAAGTGAAGAGCCCTGATAACTTATGTTTAACTAGCTTCTTTGTAAATCTGCCTCCATTCTGCAAACTAGATTACCTCTGTTGAGTAATTAGCTAAACAGTTAACTCATCAACTTATTATTAGTTTGCACGGGAAAGAAAGATGATTATTTCTCTAATCCTCAAGTTTTCACAGCAGGGAGGGCACATTCCCCAGCCCCCCCAATTTGTTTGTTTGTTTGTTTGTTTGTTTGAGAGAGAGAGAGAGAGAGAGAGAACACGTGAAAAAGGGAGAGAATCCCAAGCAGGGTCTACGTTGTCATTGCAGAGCCTGATGCAGGGTTCAGTCCCGTGAACTGTAAGATCATGACCTCCATGACCTCGGCTGAAATCATGAATCAGACGCCTAACTGACTAAGCCACCCAGGCACCTGGTGGGGGGAGCTTCTACAGGCAGGGTGTGGTATGGAGCCTCCAAGATGGGCACTGTCAATCCCGGCCCTCCCTGTACAAGCACACTGCTCCTCTCTTCCAGAGGTGGATTCCAATTCCCCTCTCCTCAAATGTGGACCAGCCTTAGTGATTTCCTTGGCCACTAGCATGTGGCAGAGGTGATGGTTCTAGGCCTTCTGAGGCCAGGTCCTACAAAGTCCTATAACTTCTGCTTGGCACTCTTGAACCACTCACTGTTGAGATGTTTTCTCTCAGAATCCAGTTGCCACACTATGAAAAGCTGAAACCCCATGGAGAAGCCATGTGGAGCTGCCTCAGCTTGACTCTTCAGCTGCTACCTGCCCTCACTTGCCAGCCATGGGAGTGGAGCCACTTTGGACTTGCAGCCCATCTAGCCTTCAGATCCCTCTAGCCCCAGCTGACATCCAGTTGTGCTGTGTGAGACTCCCAGAGAGAACCACCTAGCTGAACCCGTTCAACTCACAGAACCATGAAAGGCAATAGCATACAAAGACATATAATACACTGTTCCATCAAGACTCCATGTTCCGGGGTGGTTGGTTTTGCAGCCCCCGAGGGCACAAAGGCATTATATTGTGATGTGTCACTTCTAGGCCCTCTCCCTCTGTGGGGCTGGGGAGAGGGGATGGGGCATGGAGTCCCCTGGAGTTTTCTCCCTGGTCTCGACTTGTCCATCACAGCACCTGTTCCCTTTGCTCCTGTCCTCTAGCAGGTAAATATTAGGCAGACCACTCTCTGTGGGGTGGGGAGAGGAGAGCCCACAGCTATCCAGGGCATACATTTAATCTGGGGGGTGGAGGACAAAAATAAGAAGTCCATTCTGGTCCAAAATCCGTACCATGGTTTCTGGTCTAACTTTATACTAACTATAAAGTTAGTTTCATCCCAGGCACCTGTGTCTATGTTTTTAATTGCTCAGAAAACTCAGAGGGAAAAAAAAGCATAAAATTAGTTTTCCTCTCCGGACCTCCACAAACAGCATTCTTCCCTTTTCTTAGGCTAGAGAACAATTTATTTTTAATTTTTAGAAAATTTCACCCCGCTTCATCCACTAAATCCAGTCTGCCATCAGTTTTCATTACATTGTTTCTTTAAAATGTTTCTCGGATGTACCTCCTTTTCATTTTCCTGGTCCCTTCCCTAGCTTTTGTCCTCCTGTTACAGTTTCAGTTCTACAGCGGTCACCCTGTTTGCCTCTCTGCACCCCCCCACCCCTGTCTACGTGCTGTGACAGGCCCCCACCCCAACATTTATCATGCTGCTCTCCTTGCTGAAGCCCTTACCTACTGCCTTGGGTTTGGTTCCAGGCCCTTCAGAATAATTAGCTTTGTTATAGACAATAGCCCTTCAAGCTATCTTCCAAACCCAGTGACCCCATAAGGCAGATTTTACTTCATAACAGACTCACTCCTGGTTCCTTCTTATTCTTGTCCTCCTTCTTCGATTATGTAGTCCTGTCTCCCTCTTCTGAACTCCCCTCTTCTCTTAGGAAGCAGGAATCACAGGGTTTATGGCTGATTATTCTATTAGCCCCCATTCCAACTTGTCCCAAAATTCCTAATGCTTTCGAGGACATGTTCCCTAGTGTGATCAGTAAACACTATTGGACTCATGATCGCTACGTATAGAGCCAGTGAAACTTCGTGGTCTTAGGAGGAGCTAGGAGCTAATACTTATTATGCCACGTTCTGGCTAAGTACTTTATTTATATATGTTATTTAATTTGTTCCTTGAGTTCCTGTCCTCTTTTTATTGAAGAGGAAGCAGAGATTTGGGTAAAGTACCTTTCTCAAGGTCACCCAGCTGGCAAGTGAAGAGACAGAGCTTGAAGTCAAGACTAATTACCAGTCTGAGGTTTTAAGTTCTACATTACACCACCTCCCAAGGTATTTTTGAGGGGAATTTTTAAAACCAGTTTATCCTACTCTACCACCTGAAGATGATTACTGTTACTGTTTTATTAAATTTCCTTCACGCATGTATTTGTCTACACATGCATGTAACTTCCTACCAACTTATGATCACACTCTTTGTATATACAATCATATTCTGTTTCACTTAATATAGTACAGCTTTTTCCCCTTTCATTATGCACTGATACTGTTTTTTATACATTGTTCAGACTGCAGAAAGTACACAATACAATAAAACAGGCTCTTTCCCAAAATGGGACTTTGGCTTGGAGTATGAAAAGCTACCAAGAATAAGGTGCTGTCAACAATGAGCTCTTCTTTTTATTTTTTAAAAGTTTATTTATTTTTATTTTTGAGAGAGAGAGACAGAGCGTGAGTGGGGGAGGGGCAGAGAGAGAGGGAGACACAGAATCTGAAGCAGGCTCCAGGCTCTGGGCTATCAGCATAGAGCCCAATGTGGGGCTCGAACTTACAAACTGTGAGATCATGACCTGAGCCGAAGTCGGAAGCTTAACCAACTGAGCCACCCAGGTGCCGCCCCCCAGCAATGAGCTCTTAAATACTGTTCATGTTTTCATGGGAGACAACAGGGGAGGCTCAAACAAGACAGTCATTCTCTCTTAATATGGAAGTGACTACTGGGAATCCCTAAGTGTAAAGCTTTCCAGAAGCTGACGGGGAAGGAAGACTAGTGTTTCCTGACCATCTCTGACCTGCACCAGACCTAGTACCAAGCAGCTCCACAGATTTTTTTTTTAAGTCTATTTATTTTTGGGAGAAAGAGAGAGAACACAAGTGGAGGAGGAGGAGCAGAGCCAGAACACAGAATCCGAAGAAGGCTCCAGGCTCCCGACTGTCAGCACAGAGCCCAACACGGGGCTCAAACTCACACATTTCAAGATCATGACCTGAGCCTGAGTCGGACACTTAACCGACTGAGCCACCCAGGTGCCCCTCCGCAGATGTTCTTACTTGCTTTTCCTAGCACTTTGTGAATACAGGCATGTTCACCTCACCTGAGGGAAGGGGAAGGCAGACTAAAATAATGCAGGTCACGTGGGCATTCAGATACCGGAGTCTAGGGTCTTCCTTCTCTTGGAGAAGGCAGTTTCAGATGAAAGAAAAAAATATCTAGATGAAGAAAAGAATGAGCTAAATGAGTCATCTGCAATTACAAAAACCCGCTGACAGGAATCTTGAACACCAGGGAAAAGAATAAGGAAGCCTAGAGAAAACCGGGCTCCTTGTGGTTCAGTCTGGCAGGGAGGGCGGGTGGGCGGGGGGGGGGGGGGGGGGGGATGCAGAGTTGAAGATGGGGGTTGGCTTTGCAAACTGGCCTCCACTCGGAAAAAGACACTGTTCTTCCAAGGGCCCAAAAGGGGGCTCAAGGCAGTCCCGGAGTGCAGGCGGGAAAGCAAGTAACATGAAGAGGAAGGCTAACCCTAGGGAGGGCCTGCTACAGGTCAGAAAGGGCCACGGAGCAGAGAGCATCTGCAGGTTTAGGCTGCAGACCTTCGCCAAGGTGCCTGAGTAAGAGCACAGCAGGAAGTGCGCTGGACTGGGGCGGGGAGGAGAAATGCTGGAAGAGAGGCAGCTGCGAGTCTGGGCTCCAGTGCCTGAGTTCCCGGATCCTTTCCTTCCCTCCTTGAACTCTTTCAGCATAGTATAAGGAAGGTGAACTTTGATGTGCTTCATTGAGCAGGAAGATGGGAGACCAGGCTGGGGCTGTTTCTCTTGCTCAGGAAAGGCTGCATCTCATACTGTGACACAGAGAAAACACAGTGCTGTGGACCAGATGAGAGTCAATACGCCCCCACATTCAATGGTCAGGCCAAGGCCTGGTTGGCGGGGGCCTCTGGTGGAATTCAGTTCTCGGCCAGAAATCCCTGCCTTAGACCTTGGAAGACAGGAGGGAGGCTCAGCAAACCTGGCGGCCGCTCTTTGGGTTTGGCAAACTCGAGATTTTTCCAGCGCCTTGTGTTTCAGTGAAACCGAAAATGTGTCTGGCTAGAAACCCTTCTCTAATTTTTAAACCCCTGAGCATTTTTTACGTAAATCTGATACACATGTTTTTGTCTTATTTTTATTTAGCTCATCAAATCGAATTAGGAGCTACAATGATGAAGGGAACAATGCTGATTTCCAAGAAGATTTTGGAGACTTTTTACTTAGAACTAAATCACATTTTCTCCCCAACTGTTAAAATTACCAGACTGAGCTGGATTTGAAATTTAGAAACCAAATGTGAAATAAAGACCCATGCTTGGCAAAGATGCAGCATAGCAGGGGAATGTTTTTAGGAAGTCACAGTTAGAAAGCCAGGGTAGGCGTGGGGTGGGGGGTGAGGGGATGCAGGCAGGAAAGGAGGTAGTTACTCTTCATTCGATGGTTTCGATACATTTACCCAGTTTCCACGCTCCCCAAAAGACGCCTGCTAGCCACTGTCTGGTGTCTGACTTTATCACTACCACCCAAGAAAGAGGAGTTTCTGCCCGAGATTGGGAGTGAGGGGGGTCTCCTGTGTCGGCCTTCCACACTCCTCCATGGTAGCTGACTCCAGATGCTCCGCCCCTTCCCCCTAAGCTCCCCCACCCCGTTCGTGGTTCTGGCTAAGTCCCCTCCATCTGGAAGCATTTAAAACGTACAATGATTTTAATCTCGTGCAAAGGAATCTTGGGATCTACACTACATACCCATTAAGCTAAATTATACGTGCACAATCTTATTTTGCACAATTCTGTCTGGCCCAGGTCGGCACAGACAGGTTGGCACGCTAAAGGCTATTACTGTCTGTTCCAATGACTTTCTCCACTATGCCATCATTTTCTACAATTTTAGTCCAAGGCCAGTAGTGTTTCTTTGAGAAACTTGAGCCATTTAGGTCCCAGGACAAAGATTCTCTTCAGAGACCCTTGAACCTTGACTCAGAGGGTCCCTTGGACACTATCCAAAGAAATGGCTTTGAACTCAGCTTCTCTCCCCTACAGACCCGGATCAAATTAGACTGACCAGGTACCATCTTGTTACTTAATAACTACAACCTTGGGGGAGTTATTTCACTTCCTCACATCGCAATTTACCAATGTGTGAAATGGGCACATTAATCATATGTACCCATAGGGTTGTTGTGGAGGATTAAATGAGACACTGTATGTAAAACACACAGTAAGTTGTCTGGCCCAGACTAAGAAGTTAATAGATGTTACTGTTATTATAAAAACGACATTTTAGCGAACTCTACAACTTTTCTAAGAGCACTTACATTTTTCCAGAGGTGGCCGGTTTCCTTTCAAACATGCCTACCTGCCCAATCCCTCACCAAGGCTGAACCATTCAACCCAATTCCCTGCAAACCAGCATCACTCTAGATAAGGGACATGAGGTTTCTGATCAACCAACTGGGATTTTTCATCAGTCCCCAGGCAGTCTTCCATGCATGCCCAAGTTCTAAACCTACAGCCTCTTTTTTGGAGCCATGGTAACAGAACAATTAGAGATCTATAATCTGCATAGAAATCATTCTCCTTCAAACCAAACCAAACTTCTCACTTTATCTAGAAAGCATAGGTATCTGTGGAAGTGGGTGAGAAGGAGGTTTTCACTCTGCTTTAAGAAGCAACATGAGGGGTGCCTGGGTGGCTCAGTCGGTTAAGCGGCCGACTTCGGCTCAGGTCATGATCTCGCGGTCCTTGAGTTCAAGCCCCGCGTTGGGCTCTGTGCTGACCGCTCAGAGCCTGGAGCCTGTTTCGGATTCTGTGTCTCCCTCTCTCTCTGACCCTCCCCCATTCATGCTCTGTCTCAAAAATAAATAAACGTTAAAAAAAAATTAAAAAAAAAAAAGAAGCAACATGATTAGTGTTCCCTGAGGATCCCCCTGCCCCCCCCCCCAGAACATGAGTCATACTCCATTTGTCCCTTTTGCAAAGAAAAAGGTGATGGCACCATTAATATGTCCGATGAGTGCCTCTCTCTCAACAGGGAAAATATAGAATCCATGAGTCTAGTATTTATTGTTTTCCTCTGGCCGGCAGAGGAAATTATTCCCTCCGGCAATAATTCATGGATCCTGGTGTTGGCCAGAATACAGGGGTCAGGGATCCACTAGCTTCAGTGACGCCTTGGACACTTCAGTGATGCCTTGGATTCTGGTCCTCATCATACAGAATTGGTGTGAGGACTAAAAGACAGACATCTATGGGTTCTTGACAAATGGTCATTATTATTTCCACCCGGCTGACCTCACGTGAAATCCTGGGTGATATCAGGAAATGGGTGTATCTTCCACAGCTTATATTTATTGGAGATATCCCCCTCAGTGGCTTCCTAACCTCCTGTGGCTAGATGTATCTTGAGTGCCAGCCTCAGCAATAAAGACTCTAAAAGAACCACCCCCTTGCTCACAGCCCTGCCAAAGGGGTGGATGTCGGTGGCTGTTTGTGCCCATGGCTCTGCAGAAGACAACGTGAAGGAGTGATTTATAGGCTGGCAAGTCACTCATGGCCTGGTATAAAAAGTGAGTCGACGGGGCGCCTGGGTGGCTCAGTCAGTTGAGTGTCTGACTTTTGGTTTCGTCTCATGTCATGATCTCACAGTTTGTGGGTTTGAGCCCCAAGTCGGGCTCTGCACTAACAGTGAGGAGCCTGCTTGGGATTCTCTGTCTCCCTCTCTCTCTGCCCCTCCCCCTCACACACATTTCTCTCTCTCTCTCCCCCTCTCTCTCAAAAATAAACAAACATTAAAAAAAAATTAGTCGAGTCAATGAGATTCCTCTCTGGTAATCTGTCATCAAGAGTGAGAAACTGAGTTGACTGGTAGCAGAGACACATGGAACTTGATTGGCCACGTTAAGGGTAGAACACCCTCATGAAGGTGACATGCCCTCAGCCCATTGCTGAGGCTCTCCAGGGGTGCCTTGATTCCAGAACCACTCTCCCATAAAGGCTGGCTGTTAACGGTTCTTCCTGTGGACGCCACAAACATCTCTTCTAATAATATTGCAACAAACACCTCCTCTTTTGAATTAGCTTGAGTGGGTTTTGGTTTCCTCCAACGGAAAAAAAAAAAAGGCTTCAGTAAAACAGCACCTACCAGGGCACCTGGGTAGCTCAGTTGGTTGAGTATCTGACCTCGGCTCAGGTCATGATCTTGCGGTTCGTGAGTTCAAGCCCCACCCACGTTGGGCTCTGTGCTGACAGCTCAGAGCCTGGAGCCTGCTTTCAGATTGTATGTCTCCCTCTCTCTCTACCCCTCCCTTGCCCATTCATTCTCATTCTCTCTCTCTCTCTCTCTCTCTCTCTTTCTCTCTCCCCCCCCCCCGCCTCCACTCTCAAATAAATAAACATTAAAAAAATTAAAAAGTAAAACAACACCTACCCTTGGGAAGAACATGCAGATGGAGCCATATCTAAACATTCTGGGCATTTCTGATGTAAGGCGTTGCTTTAACAGGTAACTGCACAGAATGCGAACACCACTGGTCCCCGACTCACCTCTCCCTGGCTCTCCTTTATTGTAACCCTTGGAAAAGTCAAAGCTCTCTCCTTCAACCTTCCTTGCAGCAAGGGGAGGTCATGTGACACAGTTCTGGCCAACGAGATACAAGTGAAGACAGACAGGCCGCCTGCCCCCTCTCTTCCTGCCTCGCCTGAAGATGTTATGCTCAAAGCTGCTTGCAGCTCGCATTCACCATCTCGCAACCATGAAGGAAAAGTCAGAGAAGCAGAGATGCCCGCCCTGGCACGTTGGAGGTGATGTACCAAACAGTAGCAGCCACCAAACTCCAGCCTCCTTGTTATGTGAAAAGAACAGAGCCTTAACCTACTATTACTTAGATTTCTCTGTAACTTAAAAAAGCAAAATGCTTTCTAAAGATATACCCTGAAACAAAACTGGATGTTTCCCATATCATAAGAAAAATGTGTTGTTGGTTTTTTGGGTTTTTTTTTTAACAGTTTCAGGTGAGGGGAAAAAATTTTTTTTTCAATGTTTATTTATTTTTGAGACACAAACACACACACACACACACACACACACACACACACACACACACACACAGAGTGTGAGCAAGGGAGGGGCAGAAAGAAAGGGAGACACAGAATCCGAAGCAGGCTGCAGGCTCCAGGCTCTGAGCCGTCAGCACAGAGCCCGATGTGGGGCTCGAACTCACAAACCACGAAATCATGACCTGAGCCCAAGTCGGATGCTTAACTGACTGAGTCATCCAGGCGTCCTGGAAAAAAAAATCTTTTAACCAAAGATATGACAACCTGTTTTTTAGTTAACTTCTCTAAACATCAGCTGAATGATACAAGTTCTGCAGGCAATTAAAATCTATGAGGGGATAAAGTATATATGTGAACAAGTATGATATAAAAGCAGAGAGTGGAAATGTCTTAAAAGGTAGCTGCTTTACGTGTCTCAGTATAGAGAGAGACATTATTTCTGGATGGGGGAGGGAGAAATCAGGAAGTCTCCACAGGAGAAGCATGTGTCAAACCCTAGAGAAAAAAAGAATTTGGATGTTTGCAGATGGGAGGAAAGACATTCTAGTCAGAAGGAATAGTTTAAGCAACTGTGGGAAACTGAAGGCCATGTGCAGGAAGGACACAGCAAGTTCTTTCTGGCAAGTTTGGGGGGGAACAAAGATCAAATTTTTGGTCTAGAAAGTCAGACAAATTATAATAAGCCTTGAGTGCCAACCATCGGAGTCTGGGCTTCATTCTCATAGCCCCGGGATATAGTTTCTGAGCAAACGGGTCAGAATGCCTGTTTAGGAAACTTGGCCTGACGACAATATGTGGGATGGATCGAGGAGGCAGGAAATGCCACTCGGTGGCTATGCAACAACCACCTGGGCAGGAAGTGAGGAGGGTATGAAGCAGGACAGTCAGAGGGAGGATGGAGTGGGACAAAGAAACACTGCAGAAGCACATGTGACGAAAGGTGGCTACTGTCTGGGTATGGGGTGCAAGTCATGGGAGGAATCATGTAGAAAATATTTGCACAAAATAGAAACAAAAACCCCATGTAGTACCTCTGGAGCTGAAGACAGGAATGGTTTTATGTAGATGTTGGAGTCATGCACCTTCAGGTCATGGTCCCCAAGTCCCCTGGTCACTCCAATAGTTGCCATTACTCGGGCCTAGGAGTATAAGCAGAGAGTCATCAGAAACACTCATACAGAGAAAGCATTCCTGTCATAATGTGGCTGCCACACGCCAAGAGAGATGCATTAATTTTCCAGTTCATTCTGTCCCTCTCCAGGCCTCCTGCTCCTAACTTAACGTGGGTAGCTGTTTCCAAAGAAGGGCTCGCCAAGGTCACTTATGTACTTAAGGAGTGGTTTTTCTACTGATTATCTTAAGTTTAATGGGTTGCTGCTGTCTCTTTTTGGCTTTCTTTTGTAGAGGCTGGAAGGGCAGCCAGTAAACTAAATCAATACATGTGGGATGTCTACAGCCCCTGAAATCAGCTCAAATCAAATCCAACACGATCCGTCCATCCATCCGTCCGTCTGGGATACACCCACCCTACAAGTATATCTGCCATGTCTCTAGTCCCTGACAGGCACTAGTAAAAGATTAAAAAAAAAAAAAAAAAAAACAGAGGCAGCTCACCGCCCCACCCCCACCCCCCACCGCCGCCCAAGCTCATATATTATGCTTTATGGTACAGAAAAGAAACGCTTTGCAGCTCTGTCACCTGTCCTGCATAACATCCCCAACCAAGTCCCTCTGGGTGGAGAGGAACAAAATGTCACCTTCTTATAAGTACAAAGAGACCTCAGGGTTGAGACCTCATCACCTGTGCTGTCCGAATAACAAATGAACAGTTTTCTGAATGCTTTAAGGAAATAATACTATTTTACTAATGGCTGCACAGTCAGCCTTTTATCTCCTGGGATGCCACAGATCTGATCTACCCAAACATTTCCTGAGCACCTACTATGTACAGACACCATGCTGTGGGGCACAGATGTCTAAGGACTTGTACCTACTATAAAGGACCTTGCAAAGGGAGATAAGAGGTGCGTGTCTAATAATATGTAAAATATGGCCAAGGGCTGAAAGACACATAAGCCATGGGTTATATGAATTCAGAGGAAGTAAAAATTCTGCTGAGAAGGTTTCCTGGAGGTGGTGGCACTACATTTTTGAGCAGAAGGATGGGCAGCATTGGGATGGGCAAACAGAGGGATGGAATGAAAGTCATTCTCGGTAGAATGGAGGCCAATGGCCTAATGCTTGGATCGTCAATAATATATTCAGTGTCGTTTCATGGGGAGACCTGGGCGTGAATCCTCACTCTACTGTCTGGGTAATGAGATTAACGTACAAATGCTAAGAAACATTACAATCTACCATATTGCCATCATCTTCATCCTGTCTTCCCAAAAAGGCTATGGATTTTGGAGTAGGTTTTGGATCAGTAGATGGGCAGGTTTAAGTGGAAATGAAAGCATGATTTATTTTTTTAAAGGCACAAATCAGAGGGGGTAAAATGCAGACATGTGATGTGAAGCCTGGGGTCCTCTGGTCAGGTGGGCTGCAGAAGAAACTCTCTGCCCCACTGGGGAGCTGGATCGGCTGGCTCCCTCCTAGCTAAGAAGTGTTCAATCCTGAATTCGAAAATTCAGAGTCCCTTGAGGCCCCTCCACTCTCCCCACTGCAATGGCAGCTTCTCTGGCTGCAAAAGCACAGGTGGGCGTTTTAGTCTAAAGAAATCTGATGTTTCTGCTAGTTACTGAACTTGTTTACAAAGCATGTAGGTGTTACCCACACAAATCTTTAAAAGCATTGGCAGAAATAAAATGAAAAGTTACGGCAGTGAAAGTATTCTGGAGCTTTTGGGTAGGTGTATGCAGACGGGAAAGACAAAACCCCTGCAAAGGATCTAGATGGAACTGACAGGTTACAGCTGCAACGATTTCTCAAGAGTCCGCTGACAGGGATCTTGTGCTGCTTTACTATGGAGCAAGTCTGGGACAGAATGGAGCTACAGCAGCTTTTAAATAGGCCATCAGGTACAATGACAGAACTTGCCAGCTGCCTATCACAGAGCTGTCAAGCCCTAATTAACTGAAATGCTTCAGGAACATGATGTCCTGGTGAAAGGAACATCGGCTTAAGGGGGAAAGCCCCTGCTCACTTAAATCTTATTCTGATTATCTTCTAAGAACACATTAGTCCATTGTCCTTTGGTATGGAGGCCAGTATACTGTACGTAACTGACAACTTTATTCAATACTGATGCATTTATTGTCAGGTACCGGGCTGGGCAGATACTAGGGATACAAAGATACTAGGAGGTGGCTCTCAGCTTCCTGGAACTCACTGGGTGTAGCAGGGTCATACTGAGAATCTCAGCCCCACAAAGAGCCGTAGCTGCAGGCACAGGTCACTGGGCTGAGAGATGTGCATTCACTGTACCAATCCTACTGAAAGGTGCACACTATCAGGGACAGAATCCTTTCCTGTCGTGATTCTCAACCAGGGATGGTGAGGTGGAAGGTGGTCCATTTCCATGAACAGGGAAAGTTCGTTTGAAAACTCGTCCCTGTACGAATCGATGTTCATGTTTCACTCCCCTCCATGAAATGTCTCCTTGTACTGACATCATTCCTACCCTGAGCCGCAAACCAAAACCTGCGTGCTCTCTCACACGTGTGTGGCTGGATGCCCGTGCACACACAGGCACATATGCCCACACCTGCCTGTGAAGGCATCCTTCGGTTTTTATGAGGAGTCACTTCATCCTCAAAAAAAAAAAAAAAAAAATCCTATCGAATACTGGAAAAATTCAGTGGAAGTTTCTTTTTAATGTGAACCATTTTTCACGTCTAACTGGAGCTCTCAGCACAGAGGTGAAGTGTATTCGTGCTCAGAGGAAGAAGCCAGTGCCTCAGAAGCGGTTTGTTCTCACTGGGAAACCAGTTCAAAGCTTCCTCATCCCCAGTCCAGGATGGCCACCTCCTCCAGCCTCGCTCTACTCACGGACCAAGGCGGACAGCGTTCCTTCTCCACAGTGTGCCTGCTGCTGAGGGTGTGGTTCCGACCGGGGCCCTGGGAGCGCGTGGCAAACGCTCCTTGCTAGCTCAGCCTGGGCTCTGGTCCCCGAGCTCCATCAAAGTGAAGCTTTGGGTCCCCTTGCCTGGGGCAAGTGGAGCAGCAGCCTTGCAGAGTCTGAACTCCCATGGTGGCATGGGAGAGCTCTAGAAGCAGGTAGACGACCATGGCTCCACGTGTCCTACCACCCCTGGCTGGCTGTGTGGCTGCCTGAGCGGCTTGCACCTCAGACGCTCAGCTGCTTCTGCTCCCAAATGGATATTCTACCGCCGGCTCTGCCTGCCTCGTGGCTTGGTGTCAGAAATACAAAGAGATAACGTTTGTGGATGTGGTCATGTTTAAACACCGTAAGACGTTATGGAAAAGAGATGTGAGAAGGAGAGTGTTATCTTCACAAAAGTGACTTCTTCGGTCCCTTGTGCTCCCCGCTCCCCTCCCCCTCCCCCTCCCCAGCCCTGCCACTCCTTGGAGACCCTTGAGACAGGAGGCCTGCAGGATGATGGAAGGCGATATTCTTCCAAGCTGTCAAGGCCATAAAATCACAGGCTGCTGAGTGGAACACAGAGACTGCCACGGGCTGTGCAGAGACAGAGCCTTGCTCTCTCAGTCCGGGGGAAGTGCACATGCCTACCTTCTTGCCTTCTCCATATATAAGGGGAAACTTCAGGTCATCATCCTCAATGGTTTTGTATGCCCTGTAGGGGGATAAACAACATTTACAAAAAAAGGTTTGCACTCAGTGACCCGCTGCCCTGACACAGGCGACCGGGTACTTCATTCTCCCTGACACTCCTTCCATCACTCACCGCACTGCCAACCTCTTTGTGCCTGGACTTCTTCTTACGGAAGTGCACGTTTGTGCATGTAATTAACAAATCAGAAGATATCAAGTGTGTGTTTACTTGCAGAGGGAGAGGATAAGGTGGTATATTTGTAATCGGCAAGAAGGGGAGGTGGGTTTCTGTCCTGGGTGTTTCGTGCCTGTACGATAGTGAAGCCCCAGCAGCAGTGACAAGGGTCTTGTCCTTAACCCAGAGCTGGAAAACAGCAGAGCTTAGAGGCAGATGGAGTGTGAAACTGCTCCAGGAGCTGGTTCTGACCTTCAGGGGTTGTTTATACCAAAGCAGCCTCGTATTGGGATGGCTGGAGAAGGAATATTTAGAGCCTGTTTGACCTCTGTGTGATATTCAAGGTTGGCAGAAAATTCTTTGTTTCACAATAGCTATTAAATGGCCATTCGACACACGGAAAGAAAAGCCAGTTTATGCTTCAGTGGTTTATTCCAGACATGGTTGTCCAAATGCCATTACATACACAGCAGAGGCTGGCCAGGCTAACCCAGGAGAGAAAATGAAGTCTGTGTCTTGCAATTTTGCTCATAAGAAGTTAGAAAACAAAAAGCAAAGGAATGTGGCACTTGATTACTAACTATGCCACTTTGGGCAAGTAGCTCCACCTTTTTTGGTCTCAGTTTCCTTATCTGTAAAATGAGGATCATCACAGAGGATGTAACGAGCTGAGCACAGAGCCTGGCACTTGGGAAGTACTCATTTAGTGGTAGCTATTACTAATACTTCGTAGATAACTAATAGTTGGTACCCCAGCTCCCCTTTCTGCAAAATGGGGAGAGCACTACCTCCAAGAAGTATTAGTATTACACTAAGTAAAAACAGGGTAGCTTCTATTAGGCTAGGTGCTAGAAACAAGACGCTTCTCAGAAGTAATGTCTGCTGAGTGCACAAAGAAAACTAATTTGTGAAATGGGCTCCTAATCTTGGATGTATACAGGCAACTTGGGAGTGAGCATGCAATCAAATTTATGGAAGCTCTTGATACACAAACGAATGCAATCCAATTCAAAAAGAGTTCAACCCCAAAGCTAATGCCGGGACACCTTTATTTCCAGGGAAGTTATTTAGGTAAGGTGCTCCTTCCCAAGGGACCAGTGAAGCTTTGGCACCAGATGTGCCTGGGCTTCCTGTTCAGCCCTGAGCGAGCGAGTGAGCCTCTCTGGATTTCAGGATCCTCATTAATCAGAGAGGGGGAAACTGAAACTTACTGGTGGGGTTGAAGATGAACATGGGCTAATGACCGTGCTGAGATCACGAAGTATTCAGCACGGTGCCCGGCACATGCCAGTTGCTGGTACAGCCATCATGTGAGCCCAGAGGTACTCTAGGAATTCAATTTTCAAAAAAAACCATACTATATCCTTTCCCCAAATCTATCAAATTAACACGAGGTAGAAACAGCTACTCTGATGTTTTTATACTCACATGAACTATTTAAAACGCTGTGGTATACAAGTCACTTGGGGAGCAAATAGAGCTATTATTAGAATACACTCAGCTTGGGGACTGAATGAGTTCTTAGCCCAGTGGTTCTCAACCCTGGCTGTACACGGAATCACCTGGGAGGGCTTTAAAAAGTTCAGACGCCCATGGGGCGCCTGGGTGGCTCAGTCAGTTAAGCAACTTTGGCTCAGGTCAAGAACTCGTGGTTTGTGAGTTCAACCCCTGCATTGGGCTCTGTGCTGACAGCTCGGAGCCTGGAACCTGCTTCGGATTCTATGTCTCCCTCTCTCTCTGTTCCTCCCCCAGTTGTACTGTCTCTCTCTGTCTCAAAAATAAAGATTAAAAAAAAATTTTTTTTTTTTTAAATCCAGATGCCCATGTCACCGCTCAGAGCAATTAAATCTGACCTCTGGGGATGAGAGCCAGTCATTGGATTTTTTTGTTTGTTTGTTTTTAAGCTCCCAGGTGATTCTATTGTGTAGCCAAAGTTGAGAACCACCACTATAGACCAAGTGTCATTGCTCATATTCAAAATCAGTTGAGCAATTAGCTTGACTCTAAAGATGATGTATGGCTCAAGGGACAGGAGGGAAATGGCCTGGGAGAGGCTCTAAAGTGGGCGTGAGCAGGGCTTGGGGACGAGGCCAGGAGAGGGACTGGGGCCTGGAGACCAAGATCCAGGAGTCAGAGATTAAATGGGAGGCAGAAGGCAGCAGCTCCAGCCCCAGTGACTGGAAATTACTTAGAGTTCAGTACAGATAGGCTAAGAGCACTCTTAACAGGCTTGAAAAGGCAGCCACAGAGCTGTTCTCAGATCCCCCGAAAGCCCAGGCAATCAAATCCTCTCAGGGCAGAGACCTTCAGGAGCATGAAGTCTGTGTTACCACAGCTCCGAAAGACAAACACTAACCTTGGAGGTGTCACCCACAGGGTCAAGTGCAAATTCTAATATTTTAGTTGCTCTATTTTCATCTTTGAAAACAACAAAAATACTAAAACTAGAAACGAAACTTTCAAAAAGCCTTATTCTGTTCCTGCCATTACTGGTTTTCAATCATGTGAGAGCCCTCTCCCCTGCTGTCACCAACAAATGACAAGGGTAAATAACTACCAATAAAGGAGTACAACACCCTCACCCCCTCAACCTTTCTGGGTCCTAAGCACAGGTCATCATATACAGGCAGGCAGACTTCCTTTTTCACAGTGAAAGTCTGGTATAATAAAGAACAAAACAAGAGTCCAGACTGGCAGCTTGATTAAAGTCTGTATAAATTAGTGATCGCCAACAATCATGACAGCTGCTATGACTTACCAAACACCTGCCCCACACTGGGCTTGGTGCTACGTCTCAAATGTCTCCTAGGTTCTGCAATGTCCTATTTGAGGGGACTGAGGCTCAGAAAGGTTAAGTGACTTTCCCAGGATCACAGACCATCTTAGTGGCCTAAAGCTAGCCTCTAACATCCCCGGAAAACACACCAAAAAAAGGGGGCTTCAGGGCTCAGCTCTGGGGATTTCTCATTCTAGCTGAAAAATCTGAGATGAGACCATTATTATCTGCCTGTCAGTGGGAGAAAAGCAGGCATTGGTTGAAGAAAAGGTCTTTTTGGCACAAGGGGAAAAGAGGCAAAAGAACAAAAGGTGCCCATGTGGGGACAAAACTGGTGGCTGTTTCACTACACGGTCCACAGGGAAGCCAGTGGGAAGCCAGGGAAGCACCAGGCTGTGTCCTCAGACCCGCCACTACTTAGCAGGCATTTCACTATGGCTGAAGAGCCTGGCAGAGGCCTCTCCCGTGGATAGCAGGCCTCCCTCAAACATGTGTCTGGCGTTGAAGGGGGCCACTCCTGTTCCTACCCATTTGTAAGCCCTGTTTGCTATTCATATTGCATGGTACTTCATGGTCCAGGCTGTAGACTCTGTATTTCCAGCTCAGCCCTGGCTTCTGCCCTTCTCAGCTGGGGGACACAAGATAAGGACAATGGTTTGAAGTTTGAGCTCCAAGAAAGGGAGTTACTTGGGACATACAATAAGTAGAAAACGTCCAGAAATAGAAATAGAAATTAATAGAAAATGGGTGGCTCAGACGGTTAAGTGTTGGGACTGTTGGGTTTCAGCTTAGGTCATGATCTGAGTTCCTGGGATCGAGCCCTGGGTCAGGCTCTGTGCTGACTACTTGGGATTCTGTCTCTCCCTCTCTCTCTGCCCCGCTTCTGCTGGTGCTCTTTCTCTCTCTCAAAATAAACAAACATTAAAAAAAATGTCTATAATGGGGCTCCTGGGTGGCTTAGTCGGTTGAGTGTCTGACTTCAGCTCAGGTCACGATCTCACGGTTTGTGACTTCGAGCCCCACATCTGGCTTGCTGCTATCAGCATCTCTCTCTGCCCCTTCCCGCTCTCAAAAAGAAATAAATTAAAAAAAATTTTAAGAAAATTTCTATTCCTTATCAGATCCCATGATTTCTCAAATCCTGATTAAATTTAAAGATTCCAAATACCAACTACTCACTAGTTTCTACCATAATATAACTGACCAGAGATGATATTCAAATAATTACTTGTTACAAGAAAGCAAAACTGAAAGGCTTAGGAAAGATTTTCAGAGTAACTCTTATTTTGAGTCAGTCCTTAATGAATATTTATGAGGCCAATTGACAGAAAGAAGAGAAAAAAAATCAAGGCTTAAAAAGGGCTGAATTAAAGGGCTTTCCCTAAGCGGAGGCAAGTTTCATTAAGCAAAGAAGTTTCCATTAAACTTTTTTTTTTTAAGTAATGGTTTCCTCTGCAATGTTGATTTGGCAAAGCTGAAAAGACAAGGCACCACGGGTCCAGACCTACTGGAAAGAAAAGCACTACTAAGTCGGCTATACCTCAAGTGCAGGAGTCCCTGCTATAATAATATACCTCATACTGGTCCCCAGTCTCTGTCATGGAATTGACTGCTCTGGACAGTCACTACCTGGGAGCAGTGCAACAGGCAGCATCAGCCCATTCCACTGGAGAGCAGCCCTGGGAAGTTCTTTCTTAAACCATCCAGTCAGCCACTGGTGTATTTCTTTTTCTTTTCTTTTTTTTATTATTTTTATTTATTTATTTATTTATTTATTTATTTATTTATTTATTTAATTTATTTTTTAAATTTATTTTTTAAATTTATTTTTGCGACAGAGAGAGACAGAGCATGAGCAGGGGAGGAGCAGAGAGAGAGGGAGACACAGAATCCGAAGCAGGCTCCAGGCTCTGAGCTGTCAGCACAGAGCCTGATGCGGGGCTCGAACCCACAGACTGTGAGATCATGACCTGAGCCGAAGTCGGACGCTTAACCGACTGAGCCACCCAGGCGCCCCATCTTTTCTTTTTTTTAATGTTAACTTATTTTGAGAGAGGGAGAGTGCAAGCGAGCGAGAGAGTGGGGGAGGGGCAGAGACAGGGAGAGAACTCCAAGCAGGATCAGCGCTATCAGCCCTGAGCCTGACACGGGGCTTGATCTCACGAACCTTGAGATCAGGACCCGAGCCAAAAGCAAGAGTCGGACGCTTAACGGACTGAGGCACCCAGGCGCCCCGCCATTGGTGTATTTCAATGCCCCGTGACTCCTAAGGTAAGAGGGAGGCAGTGACTGCTCCCACCTCACTCACCCTTCCAGACCGAGGCCTGCTGCCACTGAGTCAGCCCCTCCACCTGCTCACACACCCCCAGCCTCGCCGTCAGGATGCTCTCCCATCCTCCCTGATGACTCCCCCCTAGGTTCACAGGTGGCTTCCCACTCTTTCCCCTGCTGTTATGCTCAGTAATTTTACATGTGTGAATGATGCTTCTGGAATCCTGGCTTCATAACTCCCAACCTACTTCCTGATGATCTTCCTTAAGGCTCCCCAGCACCAAGGACATCTTTCCTCAGAGACTCCCACTGTGAGCTATCTCTCCTCTCTCGCTGGGGCTCTCAGGCCACTTCGCATCCATGGTTCCATCACTCTAATGACCCTCCACCTTTTGACTGCTTTCCTTGCTGGC
Organism: Panthera tigris; assembly: GCF_018350195.1. NCBI lineage: Eukaryota > Metazoa > Chordata > Mammalia > Carnivora > Felidae > Panthera > Panthera tigris. The sequence goes on from NC_056666.1 coordinate 87,560,912, forward strand.
AGCCTAGAATTCCTCCCCCACCTGATCTTCTAGTAAGAGGCAAATACAACAGCAATGAATTGAGGGCTTTGTCTGTTGACATTCTGCCAAATACTGTCACCCCTCCCTTTCCAACAAACAGGTCCAGTACCTTCTCTTGCCCACGCAATTGCAATCCCCTCACCAGACCTCCCTGCAATTATCTAGGTAAGAGCAGACGGTGCCAGGATCAGGGTGATGGCGGCGAAGGTGCTGAAAAACCGCTCAGTTTTGTCCTTTATCTCTATTCTCAGAGCACCCAGAGTAATTATTTTAAAATGTCAGATAGCGTCATTACCCTGCTCAAACCCCCCAATGATTTACCCATCATACTCTAAATAAAAGCCAAGTAATGAAATGACCTTCTTTAACATTGCTCCCCTCCCCCAATTTTCTTATTCCCCTTCTGTTTTATTTTTGTTCTTGCCATCCACCCCCATCTAACACTTAAAAGTATTTTACTTCCTGATGTTTTTCTGTACTGCTCCCCTGCACCCCCTTCCCCCATTAAGTTCTGTGAGGACAGAGGTGTTCGTCTCACCACATGTGGCATCCCTGGTATTGGAGAGAGTGCCCGATGCATAACGAGTGCCCAGCAAATAGCTGACGAAGTGAGCAAATCAATGAATGCCATGTACCTCAGGCAGCGGCTTTACTCTGTTCTACACAGATTTACAAAACAAAAAACAAAGCGCTCTCTTGCTCTCCCGGACTGCTTCCCGGGTCTCAGGGGTGCAGTTTGCAGCTGATGCCTCACCCACAGGCACGTCCCTCGCCTGCCTCTGGTTTTAGCTGGCTGGGCGCTGCTCTGTGCATTCTCTGAACATCTGAACTCAAGAGGTCCCTGTACAGGCGCACTGGTGTCCTCTCACCCTTCTGACGAGTAGCAACTACAGGACTCCTCCAGGGTGAACACATCTCGTCTCAGGGTCAGTTTTGTGATTTTTTTTTTTTTTTTTTGAGAGAGAGAGAGAGAGAGAGAGAGAGAGAGGTTTGCTTATATTTACAGACCGGCCGAGCAGCCTGCTAGCCAGTCTCCCACAACCACTTCTCTTTTTTCACCGACAGTCCTCACTCCTCAGCTTAAAATTCCCCATTGGCTTTCCATACAAAACATAACCCAACGACAAGGCCCCGTGTGATCTGATCTTTGCACGCCGCTCTGACATCTGTTATCACGCCACTGTGCTCTCCTCACGCCAGCTCTCTGGCTGGCTCTAGGACATGCCATGGGGGGTGGGGAGGGGGCCTTGCTGTCCCCTGTGCCTGGGCCATTCTTCCCCCAGGTCCTCCCAGCCTTCTCTGAGTGCTCCAGCTGACCAGGCTTCAGCTCTTCATGGTGCTTACATAACACAATTTGAAACTACCTATTAAGTTTGTTTACTTGTTTACATCTCCCCCCACCCCTGCCCTGGAACATTAGCTCAATGAAGGCAGGCATTTTGGTCTTATTCACTGCTATTCCCTCCTGTGGACAACTGTGCAGGCACACTGTGCACGTAAAGTAGATACCAGCTAAGTGGATGAACAGATGGACGAACGCTCGTACTTCCTCCTTAGCACACATGCTTCCATCCAAAGACATAACCAAGTGTTGGCTTCCCCCATTCATTTTGCTTTAATGGTACGCTTTTTTATGGCCGAAATTCAGGGCTGAGTCCTTCCTATCAGTGATACCTTGGACTTCTTTTTACCTCTTTACATTAAAATTTTAGGTTCACCTTTATTACCAAAGTATATTCGTAAATAACAAAGTTATAAAAAAAAAATAGCACCCATGATCTTCTTGCCTATTACTTTCTCCTTGTAATTCCCAAGTTCTACCTCCAGAATGGTAGTTTTTCTCGTTATGTGGTTCTCTAGGGTACATAGTGTGACCTAGACATATTTCTCCCAGAATAACTTGAGGCAAGTCTCCCACTAAGAAAGTTCTTCTATGTCTTTGCCAGATTCCTGCATTCCCAGCCAGAGTCCCCATTTGGACATCTTAACCCACAGGCCAGGAACCCAAAGTTCACACTGTGGCATGGTCTACCTCGATCACTTCCCGTGATCTTCTTTCTTTCCCAAATCAGGACTTCTAATTAGAAAGACAGAGAGAAATGACACTCATGTCCCTAAGTCTTGATTCCCTCAGCGATACTTCAAAGTCATTTAAGAAGAACGTGACCCCTCCAGGACTGCCTAATGCCGACGAACCACTCATATGATTCCAATGACACACACCAGTGAGTCACATTCTTCTAATAGTTGACCTCTCAGTGTGGCCCAGGATGCCTGTCCTCCCCTGGGAAGCTTTCTTCCTACATTCTCCTTTTCCTCTGCTATGGTATACTGTGGAACATCAGGCCCGGAGTCAGAGGTTTTGAAGTCACAGCGCAGTCCGCAAGCGAACCAGTTGTGTGACCTTGGGAAAGTCCCTCAACCTCACTGAACATGCTTCTTCAGCTGGATTCCCCATGAGAAGCTTCAAGGATCAAATGCAAATATGTCTGACAAGTCCTTTGGGAAGGATAAGGTGCTATTTAACCAAATTGTGACCATCAAGGTCTTAGAAGCCCCATTCTTTTTTCACTGCAGATGTAGAGCACAGATAACTGGTGAGCACAGGCAGGAATACAGCACATCCCCGCAGGAAAATGGCTTCTTGCTGAACTCCCAAGATACCCCAACTCATACTTTTTCTATTGCTGCTAATGGTATCGAAGCATGAAGGACAGCACCTGTGCAACTTTAGTCAGGAAAGTCCATTTTTCTACTCTAAAGGGAAGAATCAAAGACTCAAAAAGATACCTCAGAGCTAATAATACGAAGGGGAAGCTTTTGGGTTGGTCTAAAACAGGCATTAAAGGAGAATTCTCCCTCAGCTAGAAGCTGAGTGCCCCTTCTGGGAGGAAGGTAAAAGCCACAGGAAGTCTCATTTTGCTCATAGCAGAAACCAGGTCTTAGACAGACAGGGCCGCACCGCATAGGGCCTGAGCAGGTGTGGATAGAGGCTGGTGGGCAGAAGTGTCTAGGTCTTTGGTTCCCACTCCTGCTTCCTACCACGAAATCTCAACACAGCTTGAATCCCAGGAGACTGGGATGAAACACCACCTGGACCTGGCTGGTCAGGAGTAGACGCATGACTGCAGCCCAAATGCCACTCATGGCTTTTAAGAGCTTGGCACCACCCCAACTCAGCAATTCACGGAATCCACAGAGGCTCTCCCCTGCCTCGCCTTTCTCCGTACCTACCCTGCCCAGACCTTCCTGGAAAAAGCAACACAAAGTTGGCAGTCATGTCATACTTCCTTCTTCCTGCCAGCCATCTGTATTTCCACAGGCATCAAACCCAAAGCCACAGAGCAGTAAATGGAGGCTGCTTTCTGCTCCTTGAGGTGGCCCTTCAACGGGTAGGGCCCTCCTCACTGCACCAAAATCTACAAGTGCGTGCGTTTCCTTTAAAGTAACACGAGAATATTTTGAATTTTATTAGATCTTACTCTTATTTTTTAATATCTTCTTTCAAGAGGCCTTTCTTTTTCTGGTTTCAAAGACTCATAGTTAAGAAATCCCCAGAAACTTCCTAAATTTGTCTTTGGATCAAATCTTAATATGCTGGGAAAATGTCACTGAACCGTCACAGGGAGGGGGAATCTGAGCTAAGGCTAACGATATCAGGCTCAAACCAGAGTTCTGGAATAAGGATGAGAGGCAGCCGTTGTGGCCCCAGGGTGAGTTGGAAGAGGCTGAGAAAAGTCCCTCATCCAGCAGGTAGTTAGAGGGTTTAGAAGTATCCTTTAAGATATTTCTAGGCAAAGCCAACGTTTCTGCCACAGCTTGCCATTATATAGCAGGCTTTAGTTCTTTGTAAATCTAAATTTGGGGGATGGGGTCATATTTTGATGCCTTGGGTCCCTGGATTCTTTGCTAGGAGTTAGTGTCGAGGGGTATCTTGATTACATGATTCCTGGGAAAGCTCCCTGTGGGACCAAAGCTCTACAAACAAATGCTAACTTGTTTTCTCCTTTGATCCTCAGAGCATCATTTAAATTACTTGAGGTCTGTAGGCCCTGAGCTGTATACAGGCTGATGTTCTTGTGCTAATACCGTACAGTCTGGATTCAGGCTCAAACAGTATGCTGTCAAAGTGTGATTAGTATCGGGTGATATAATTTGGGGGTGCAATGCTGCCTAACTTGTGTATGTCTGTCTCTGAGAGAAACAAATGAAAGGGAGAACCTTCTGGCTCTCCCTCCAGAAAGCCTTTCTCCATAATGGGGCCCAAGCTCTGTTCCCTGACATTGTGGATGCCCTTGAGGAAATCCTCCGATTAACAGGGCTGACCCACAAGCCCTGGGAAAATGCATACCTCGCCCCTTCTTACCACCAGCATGCCTGAACCAGATCCTGCCTGGAGTTCTGGGAGCGGTAATCGTTCTTCTAATTTGGCCTAAAGACTCCTCTTCCTAAACTGGGCCTGTGGGTGATAGCATGAGGCATCAGAGCTCGCTTTCACTGCACTGGCCCATGTTCTTGGGGAGAGTCCACTGGCTTAGAGCAGATCCTGATAACCCGGTGTATACACAAACACATTTGGAAAGCAATATTTACCCTTACCGTGTACTACACACTGAGATGTCCTTTACTCCCTACACCAGCTAATTTGTTTAAAATGTTCATCTCCAGGGGCGCCTGGGTGGCGCAGTCGGTTAAGCGTCCGACTTCAGCCAGGTCACGATCTCGCGGTCCGTGAGTTCGAGCCCCACGTCAGGCTCTGGGCTGACGATTCGGAGCCTGGAGCCTGTTTCCGATTCTGTGTCTCCCTCTCTCTCTGCCCCTCCCCCGTTCATGCTCTGTCTCTCTCTGTCCCAAAAATAAATAAAAAAACGTTGAAAAAAAAAATTTAAAAAAAAATAAAATGTTCATCTCCATACACTAAATTGCTTTCACAACCCACTAACGGGTCCCTATCCACAGTTGAAAATTTGGGTAAAGAACCTGATCCTAGTAGCTCCAAATCAGGAGCTCAGGTTTGGACCAGATGAGAGCAATGGGTTCTACTAGAACCATTCATAAATATTTACTAGCACA